>NC_139515.1:383357-943357 GCF_947247035.1 Vipera ursinii
CTCATGAAATCCTTATGAGAATCTGAATACTGAAATGCCCCCAAGCAGAAGTTTTAACGAGGGATCTTGTCTCGTGCAGCCACTCGAGCTGAAAGCCTCAGGCCAACGTTGCGGAAATCCCATCCAAGACTCGATCTACTCCAAGAACAATCTAAAAATAATCCAAGGATATCTAATATCTAATATCCAAGAATAATCTTATCCAGACTTAGGAAAACAGAGATCTATTCTCATAGCACCTCAGAAGAGAAAACTAAGCATAAATGAACTATTTGCTGGAATTGTATGAAATTGGCAAGGAAAACAAACGTTTATGAAACATGCCCCAATTTCTTAGAAATATTCACCTTTACATTTTTTTTAAAAAAAAGTCTGCGATGTTGCTTTATATCCGAGTGTGATTGAATCTGCAGAATTATCATCGCTGCCCCCATGACAGTAACAAGCCGTGCCAAATTTCAGACAGGAGAGGCCAAAAGCAATGTTTTTATGTGAATGTTTGTTTGTGTACGTGTGCGTCTGTGTGCATATGTGTGTGCATGCACATGGGCAAAAGAAAGAAATTATACACGGGATGTCCCGATGGATCTTTCTGAATGTCTCTTTCAAGGGCTCAGGCAGAAACACAACAGATTAATTTAATTAATTATTTATTTGTAATTTCTAAAAACAAATCCTAGGCTAGACCAAGTTGACTAACCAATGCTACATCCAAGCCATCAGCTCACGACTGTTGATTCAGCCTGAGGTGGGCAACAAAGCAGCCATTTAATAATTGTATCCAACCAACTCACAGCTGTGTGGTTCCTGGATCCAAGCTCTCTTTTTTGCAAGCCTTCTGGCCTCAACTGATCTACTGAAACTCCACCTTTTTTGTAAGCATGTCGGGAAAGGGACAAGGCTTTGATCACGCCATCATGCCACCATCTTGACTTTTTGAACCTCCCTCCTTCCGCTCCCAAAGTGTTCCTCCCCCCCCCCCCGCCTTCTTTTTCAGTATTTCCAACTCGGTCAGATTTAGATTTCAGGGATTTCTCAGTTATCGCTAAATAAAGAAATACTGATTTGCGTTGCCGGTGAATTCCTAAGCCTGCTGATCATACTACTTCACTAACAGAGGAAACAAAACTCCTTCCTGGCTTTAGGTTCACATGTGCAAGAAAAGCCACATGTGCATTTTGTAGAAGATAAGACGGAGCATTTGTTCCACATTCGGAGAGACAGGGAGAAGGCAGCGTGCCACGTTCACAACCAAAGGAAGCAGCTCATCAGAGCAGTGGTCTTAGACATCGCCCATACTTCCTAGGTTTTATGAGTTAGGTTACCCCTCTCACTGTGCAATATTAATGCACAGCAGTATAGGCAGAATAAAAAATATTCTGTGCAACTGTACAGCTGTGACCATTCAGAGGCATCTGGGTCACCCACAAGAAATAAGCTGAGCTCCGATTGCAACATGCAGTTCTGCATCTCAGTTCTTGTGGCCCATGTTCCGTGGACATTCCTACAAACATCCGTTAATATTCGTCCAACGTTTAATTTTTCACCTCTCCAGGAAGGCTACACTAAATTCCTTCTGTACAGGTAGTCCTCCACTTATGGCCACAATCAAGTCCAAAATTGCTGTCGCTAAGGGAGAGATTTGTTAGGTGAATTTTTCTCCTTTGTATGACCTTTCTTGCCACAGTTGTAGAGCGAATCACTGCAATGGTTAAAATAGTGACATGATTGTTAAATGAATCTGCCTTCCTCCTTCTGACTTTGCTTGTCTGAAGGTCGCAGAAAGGAACCACGTGACCCCGGGAAACCGCAACAGTCATAAATCTGAGTCAGCGGCCAAGGGCCTGAATTCTGATCACATTTTTTTTAAATTTTAATTCCATTTATATCCCGCCCTTCTCCGAAGACTCAGGGCGGCTTACAAGCTTAGCAGTAGCCATGACCTGCAACTTGATCACTGACGCTGCAATGGTCGTAAGTGTGAAAAATGGTCCTAAGTCACTTTTTTCAGTGCCGTTGTAACTTCAAAGGGCCACTAAACGAACGGTTGCGAGTCTGCCTGTGTCCACAGGAGTGGCCACCTCCCAGGGCCTCGCGATCCCCGCTTCCAGCCTTCCCAGCCACTTCCCAAAAACAAAGTCAGTGGGGGAAGTCAGATTCACTTCCTGGTTGACTCACTTAACAACTGCAGCGATTCGGTTAACGACCATAGCAAAAAGCTCATCAATTGGGTGCGACTCACTTCACCATAGCCTTGCTTAGCGACAGAACCTCTGTTCCCAATTACAGTCTGTACTCTCTCTTCTCCTTTCCCAGAACAACAGCCCTGTGAGGTCAGCTGGGCTGAGAGGAGGCCGCTATTCCAAAGTCCCCTGAGGGATTTCTGTGAGGGAGAGCGGTTTCAAACCTGGGTCCCCCCAGCCCTAGGCTGCCGGTAGGCAACCTGGGCTTTTTATGACTCGTGGACTTCAACTCCCAGAATTCCTGAGCCAGTCATAAAAGAGCCCAGGTTGCCTACCCCTGCCCTAGGCCAAGCCTTCACCACCGCACCCTCCCATCTTATAAGGTGGTAGGGTTTCAAATTTAGGAATAATTGTCCTACTCATAAGCCAGTGTGCAGTAACAATAAGTGAAAAAAAATCACTCCCAAAGAAAATATATTATTACACCCTCACTTATTACTCAAAAATTACACATTACTTTTCTCGTGTAGGTTAAAAAAATAAAAATCAGAATGACTAGAAAAATGTAAATAAAAACAAGCTGCAAACCCATTCAGGTTTTCTGTCTAACAACCGGGGAAGCCTTCCTTTCCTTTCGGAAAACGACATTTCTCTCTGAAAAAGACCCTGAAAAGAAACAGGGAGTCTCTGCCAAGTTTTAGTCTTCAAAGGTTGCCATTAGTTAACCAGGAAAAGTACAGTTGCCCACAACACACATATACACACATACACAAGTTCAGTAGGGTACTTTCCATTAGACATGGAAATAATGTACGAGAAATCCAGGCCAGAGAATCGCATCGGTTTTCAGAATGGAACCTTGTGCTTTGTAAAAAATATATGGCATTAATCCAATCACTCTTGCTGGAGTGTTTATATTCGGTGCAATGGAAAGGTTACATACATCTCATAAATGTTCGTAAAATTAAGTATGGATAAACAGATCATACTAAACGAGCCTTGTGTTTCTAAGGTTGCATAATTAAACCAGGAAAATATTAAGCCTATATTTTACTTTCCAGATGAAATCAATGGTTTTATGGCTGCAATTCTGATCTGCAAAAAAAAAAAAGCCCTTTCTGGGTATGAAGGACTAGAGTTTAAATGAGAAACCAATAACTTCCCTAGACTACATGTGTCCATGCTACCGGTAACTAATTCAACAACTGACATTTATACGCCACAAAAAATGGCTGTTTGGTCAGGCCACACTTTAAGTCCTGTGTCCAGTTCTGGACATCAGTTTAAGAAGGAACCAGAGGAATTGGGACAGATCCAGAGAAAGGAACAAGGGTCAGGGGACTAGAAAATAAATCCTATGAAGAAGGAAAAGGGAAGGAGTTGGACACAACATTTTGCCTTGATAAGGCTGAAAGGTTGTAACACAGAAGTCTTACTCTGTCTGTCTGTCTGCCTGCCTGCCTGCCTGCCTGTTTGCCTGTCTGTCTGTCTCTCTCTCTCTCTCTCTCTCACACACACACACACACACACAAACGGGGTGTGTGTGTTGGGTTTCAACTTGTAGGACGTGGAATAATGGGTTTAGGGTACGAAGAAACTGGATTCTGGCTGATTTTGAGGAACCAAAACTCCCTAGCAGAAAGGTTCAACTTTAGATCCAATCACCCAAAGAAATAATCTTTCAGGCATCTTTGATAAATACCCTGTTCCTACTTTTCAAAAGCCACTTTTTTGCCTATGAACGACCAGATTTCATTTTGGAGAAATGGATCTGACAAATAGCAAAACAACGCCATCTCATTTTTGTGCCTTCTACTTGCTGGATGTACTATTAACCTCGTGATGTATAAGTTTCAAATCGCTTTATAATTTCCAGATTTGCCCACTTCTAAGGATGAATCTTTAAAAAAAAATAAAGTAAAATATTTTTTCATATCTATTTTGGAAAACTTCATACTGTAACTGTGAAGGACTCGTGTCCACTAACCAGTTAAAAGCACCATTGGCTCCAACTAAGATGCAGTATATTTAATTGCAATTTATTTTGATGGGAGACCTGTAAGCCCAGCGAGGCAAGCCAAGGCCGTCACTAACAGCCTTCTTGGGGCATTTACGGACAATCCGCAAGATTCCCGAGGGCCTTTTCTCTGACGGTGAGCCATTACACCACAGCGTAGGAGTGAACTAAGCAGAAGCGAGTAAAAAATAATTGGTATTTAAACGGCTCATTATAAAAGCCATTCTCGTATCCATACCTCAAAATACGCATTTGGTGCCGATTATGAAGGAAACTGGGGAACTTCACCTAGGCGAGCTAACCCTGCCGAACGGAGCTGGGCAAAAGCCGCGGGTTGGCTTCTTCGCTCGTCTCCCGAGGGGGGCGCGGACGGGGCAGGTGAAGGGAGGCCGCCCCAGAAACCGGGGCTCCGCAGCCAGCCCTCCCCGGATCTGCTCTAAGGCAAAGCGGCCTCGGGATTATTATTCCACTGCTGGAGCTTTTCTGCCTCCGGACCGTATAATTATGTCACACGGCCAGGAAAGCCGCCAGCATCTGGGCTGCGGTCGGCAAAACTTTTGTTTCAAGACCCGCAGCTATTTATAGCGGGAGAAGCGGGGAAGGAGGGCCGGCCCCTCCCCTTCGTGGAGGAAACGCGGGCCGGGGGCCCAGATTAACTCAATCCCCCTCCAGGGTCCGACGGGGGCCGCCGGCGGCGGGGGGAGGCGGGCGTCGGGGCGCCGGCTGCAGGGAGCCCGCCACCACCCGGGCGGAGTCCGGCGCGGGTCCCGGGCGGCCGCCCCTCCTGCGAGGCCGGGGCGGGGAAAGAGGCGCGGCCGGAGGGGCGCGGCGGGCGGACGCGAGCCGAGAACCGGCACTCCGGCCGGCGGGGGGCAAGCGAGCGGCCCGCCGAGGCTCCGGGCTGCCCGGCCGAGCTCCGCCGGCCTTGGTAAGGCTGCCACCACGGCCCGCCACGAGCGCAGCCCCAGCCCGGGCCGCCCCCTCCGCTTCTCCCCTCCACGCCAGACGCCACCTGCTCGGCCGGCCGCCCCGCCGGTTCGCCTCCCCGGCAGCCGCCTCGGGCCAGCCCAGCCCAGACCCGGCCTGCGGGTCGCCCGCAGGGCGGGGAAGCTTTGCGCCCGCTCCTCTCCGGGGGTCCCCGCGGCCGAGCCCGCCCGCCGACAGCTCGCCCGAGGCCGGCAGGGGCGAGGAGCCGCCGCGCGGGCCCCGACGCCCGAAAGCCCTCCGGCCGCGGCTCCCGGCGGAGAGGAGAGCGGGCGAGCCGCGGCTCCGCGGAAAGGACTGGAGGGCCCGGCCCCCCTCGGCGGCATTGCCGGCCCGCGCCCCAGGCCGCCCCGCTCGAGGGGGACCCCGAACACCTGCCCGCAGCGCCGCCCCGCCCCCGCCCGATGCGCACGAAGCGGCGGCTCCCCTCGGCCCGCACCCCCCGCCCCCGCCGCGGACTCACAGGCAGCTGCCGCTGGTCAGCAGGAGGAAGAGCTGCGGGCAACCGACGGCCAGGCAGAGGCGGCGGCGGCGGCGGCGAGGGGCCAGCAGGAGCATCGTGGGGCGGCCGGGCGCCGGCGGAGTCTTCCTCGGGCCGGGGCGCCCCTCCGGCGGGCTCTGAGTCGCCTCCTCCTCCTCCTCCTCCTCCTCCTCCTCCTCCTCCTCCTCCTCCGGGAAGGCGGGCGAGGAGCGGCGCACTGGCCGCGGGCGGGAGAACCGGCTGGCGGGGCCGCCTCTAGGGCCTGGCCGGGAGCTGCCGGGCCCCCGCCGCCGCCTGCGGCATCTGCCTGGCTTCTCCCGGAGAGGCGCCCCCGCCGCTCGCCTCCTCCCTCGGGCCGCGGCTGTCATTGGGCGAGCCGCCCCCCCCGCCTCCTCCCCTCCCCCCGCCGGCCCTGAGCCGGAGTGGCCGCTCGAGCCGCGCAGCTGAAGCGCGGGGAGCCGGCCCGGCGGTGCCTCCCGCCCCCCCTTCGCCCCCCCCTTCGCCGCGCCCGAAGTCCGGCGGGAGGGAGGGGCTGGGCGAGCCCCGCGCAGGAGCCGAGTGGGCCAACGGGCGGTGGGAAGGCGGCTGCGTGGCTGTCCCGACGCCGCCCCCGCTTGTGTGAGGCGTGGAGAGTCCCCCCCCCCCGCCGCAGAAGTACCGGGCGTCTTCTCTGGTTTCAGGGTGCGCACGTGCATTTGTCCCCCCATAAACCCGCCCCCCCGCCCGAAGCACCCTCCGAAAGGAAGATGGGCTTCCACGCCTTCCTCCCAGACGGCCTCCCGATTGTCCCGTGGCGGCCAAGCGGGCGGGGGCTCCGTCCCGGCGCAGAAGCCCCGCGACGGCGCGCCAGGGCGGACGAACTGGGCTTTCCGAGGGGAAGATCCGTCTAGGAGGGGGAGGAGGAGCAGGAACCGGCCGTAGCGTTGCTCTGCTGTAATTCAGCAAAATTCAGCAACATCCCCCGGGGGACCGGGAGAATCGCCCCGATCAGATCAGATCACAACAGATCCGAGACAAACCAGCCTTTGCTCCCGGGGAAGCCCGGCGCCCACCGGCTACGGCCACCTCCCCGGGCGCCCCCTTCCCCCTCGCCGCCAACGCGGCCTCTGCGAGGCGACCGGGCCGCCTCTACCTGGCGCAGGTGAGGCCCGGACCTTTTCCGCCGAAGGAGAGGGGAGGGTCTTTCCGAGCAAAATGCCCCCCCCCAGAAGCTTGCAAAAACGAATGCCAAGTGAGGAAGGCGATGCCCCTCTCGTCCATCAGGAGACGGAAGCTGGCATCGGCTCTCCCGGTGGCAGTCCAGATGCTCAACTTCGCGCCCCATCATCCCCAGGCAGCGTGGCAGACTAGCGGGCCCAGAAAGCGCCTGCTTGGGACATTCGCACGTGTCCTTTTTAAGGCGGTCGGACTTTGGAAGCGGACCGCTCTAGAGAAAGAAGGCCTAGCGGGAAAGTTCTGCCTCGATTTTCACACCGGAGCCCGCCGCGTGTTGAACGCCCTCGCCCCGAAAGGGCCGCCGCCGCCGCCGCTTCTCCGGACTCTCTTCCCAGGAGCCAATGCTGGAGCGGAGAAACGGCTCTTTTCCGACTTGCGGGTCTGAACGATTTCTGTGACGACCCCAGCCGAAGGGAGGGCAAACGTAGACCCGGGCCCGGGCCGGGAGATGCGTTTGGAAGGTCGTTTGCCTTCAGAACGCCTCTCTGCTTTAGGTTTTGGTTAAGTTCTCAGAAGAAAACTGGCCGCGTTCACACAACTAGGTCGGTGAAAACCACTGCAGTAGCCTCTCCTAAGTCTAAATTATTGGAGCTAATCTTGGTCAGGGTTAGGAAGCAGGAGAACATGAACCTATTCTGCGACCCAGCCCTTTAAGTCGTTCTACTGTCCCGTACATTGTCTGAATCGAGAAAAGGGGTTCGGACGAAAGCCAAGGCTGGTTTACACGTAAATCACATATATTCTACGGCTACGCGGTAACAGATGGAAGCAGTTCCGGAGTCCGCCCAGCCGCAAAGCCCGGGTTTCCGCTCAGCGCGCCCGAACTAAACCGTGCCCGGCTCTGCGCATCGTGTGAACGGACACGCGAGTCTTTCCTTCGCTTTGCTTCGGAGTAAAGAAGCATTTTCCTGCGGTCCCTTCCGCATCGTCCCTCAGAAGGGAGGGCAAGGAAAATCCGGCTTCGCAAGTAATGAATCGCACCTGTCCGTACAATTTTGTTTCGTTTAAGTTTTAATGGAAAATCGCCTTCAGTTCGTTCCGGCGGGGTCCGTCCGGGGTTCGCAGCCGCTCCTCCCTCTTCCAGGGACCGCTCGGGCCATTTTCATTACGATTTCGATTTACTTTTAATGCATTTATTGCGAGCCGCCCAGAAGCACTTGGGTGAGATGGGCGGTTTGTAAATAAATAGAAAAAAATGTCGCCCTTTACTTCGCGTTGGTGCTTTTTCCTTCGCAGGAACTCTTCCCGAGAGAAACGGCAGCAGCCGACGGGTGGGCGGAAGGGAGGAGGCCGCTCCGAGGCGCCCAGGGCTTCGGAACGAGCGGAGTCCCCCGGCCGAGCCGCCTCCTTCGGGCAAGGGGGCGCGTGGCGGGGCTGCGGAGGGGGCGACGAGTCCATTCGCACGAAGAAGGGCACGTACGTGCTCCAAAGGGGGCCTCAGGAGGAAAACAGATAAAAATAGAGGAGGCACAGGGGGGGAATTAAAAAGTAGAGGGGCGAAAGAGGGCCCGGCCCCTCGTTGGGCTGAAGAGAGAGCCCAGCCGCATCTCCGCTCCGAGCCGAGGCTTTGAAAGACGGGGCTTCTCCCCCAGGACCGGAGCCCCTTGAAGGAAGGCGCGCACACGCACACATCAGGCCCCGCCAGCGCCGAACCTCGGCTTAATTGCGCAGCTGGGATCCCCGGGATCGGGCAGGCCCTCCAGTTGCGGACTTCTTTTGGTCCTTCCTGACTGCATAAGATCACTCTAAGGGGACACCGTCCTCGCGGGGAGCGCGACGAAATCCCGCGCGACATTCACCCACCACCTTTTTCGGTTCCTGCATCACCGGCGCCCCCACCCCACCCCACCCCTCGGGGCTCCCGCCTGGCGGGACTTCCGTGCCCGTGCTCCCCGTTGCCCCCTTCGAAGCGGGCCCGTGGTCCCACGGCCCCCGGCTCGTGCACGACCACCCTGGGCTTTGTGGTGGGAAAGCCCGGCTCGTCTGGCGAGTTCGCCACCCCGCCCGTCTATCCACACGAGCCCAGCAAACGCCCACCTGCAGGGAACCCCCGGCGCACTGGACGTCGTAGAAGGGAGAGCGCTGGGGAATGGATTTGGCGGTCTCCGGACTGGCCCTGCGCGCTTCCTGCAGCCCGGGCGAGCGCGGGATGGAAGGCCGCGGCTCTCCGAGGTCTCAGCCCCGAGGCAAAGGCTCCGGAATCGGGGCGTCGGCCAAGAGAGCGAGGCTCTCTGGGGGCCTTTGGGAGCTGCAGAAACCCCGCTGAGGACCGTCTGGCTTGCGGGGGACGGGCAGGAGACGGTCGACGATCTGGCTGCTCCAGACCCTGCGCAAAAGCCTCCCGGCTTGGCCAGCGCTGACCCGGCCTGGGAACCTGCTTAACGGCCCCGCCGTCGTGGCTCTGGCCGCCGGGGCTTGGCGCAGCGGGTGGATCCAGCGCCAGGCTGTCTTCCGAGTCGCCGCGCTTCGGGCCCTTCTTTTTCCGCGGGAAGAAGACGCGCTCCGCCGAAGCTGGCCGTCTTTGGGAGACAGAGCGACCCCGCCATCTGCCAGGGACACACACACACACACACCCCTGCAAGGAACCCCCGTCCCCTCTTCCTGCCTTTCCTCACCGGGGACTTCCAGGGCCGCGTCCGTCTTTACTGGCCTCGTTCCGCCACGGTGGCTTTTCTGATGTCTGAGTTGGGCTGGGGTCCATTCCAGCAGAGAACGGGGGAGCCTCAGCTCCTTTTGCCTCGAGAACAGGGTGGGAGGCCACCAGGAGATCCCGAGGGGGCAGGCGAAGTTCAGAACCCGTCCCGGAGAAAGGCAGTGGCAAACCTCTTGCTCCTTTCCACCGGATCGATATCACTTCTCTCGGTTCGGGACCGTCATCCCACATATCGCGTCCCCGTCCCCGGTTTTGCTTATGACGGTCAACCTGCGGGGAAGGCTGGGCTGGGGGTGGGTGGGGGTAGTTGGTCCCAACTCAGGGCAGCTGAAAAGTAGGTAGATGTAAAAGGCAGGATGGGCAGCGGTTGGAGAGAAGGAGGGTACTTATTTATTTATTAGACCAATTTAAATGGCTTCCCGACTTACTCCCAACTGACTGCGGGCGGCTTACACTATTAAAAAGAACATTAAAATCCACAACTTAAAAACCTAGAAAAGCCAAGCCAGCCAGCTAGACAGACAGACCGACCGAACAGGTGGATCAGGCGCTTGGTCCGCGCGCAAGCAGCGAAGAGAGCCGCCTGCACGGACCACAAGGGTCCGTTGCGATCCCGCCCTACCAGGAGCTCTTTCGCATGCTTGGCCGGGGGCGGGTGTGCCGCCCGTCGTCTGGACCGGACCTTCCGGGCCGCGCCGTCCCCCTCGTGGCCGCCGCCGGGAAGGGGCGAGCCCAGCGCCCAGCCTGGAGCCGGCGCGGGAAGGGTCCCGCCCGGCTGCGGAAGCGACGCTCCAGTCCGGGACTCGCCCAGACGCCCAGCAGGTGCTTGGCGGCCGATCGATCCCTCTGTAGCGATCGCGTGGGATCCTTTCCTTCCGGTTGTCCTTCCAGGGAGCGTCGTAGAAAAATGATCCCTCCCCGTCCTTCGCTCCTATTGCAACACAACGCTTCACAACTCACAACGCCAAGCTAAACCGACTAAAATCCTCAGCGCTGCCTCGAGGATCCGGAGAACCACCGCCTCCTCCTCCTCCTTCCTGCCCTAGATTCAGGAGCGAGCTAGATCCCTTTCCTCGGATCCCGGAAAAGGTGGCCAGAGTTTAGTGGACTGAAATATCGGTTTCTTCTCTTTAAGGCTGGGATGCCAGCCGCCAAAGGGCCTCGGGGCTCTCCTTCGAACTGTTGTGGCCGCCATATTGACTCTTTTGACCGCCCTCCCTCTCCGCCCCCAGACGTCCCTGACAATTCAGAAAAAGGTGGAAACACATTTAATCCTATTGCTTGGGGTGTGTGTGTGTGTGTGTTTTTAAAAAAAGTTGGGTTTTAACCAAACAAAGGGGACAGACGCAGATAGAGAAGTCATTGTGCAAAATGAGTTTTGGAAAGCAGATAATGGTGCAGTTTTGAGATCTGAACACCCTTCACCTCTGCCTATGCAGGAGGGAGAAGAAGAAGAAGAGAAACCCCAAAAACTAAAAAACTAAGAAACAAAACTCAGTTCGCAGAAGACAGGAAAAGAGTTTCTCAACCTCAGAAACCTTCGCACTTGTGGGCTTCGACCTCCTCCTGGCTGGGGGACTCTGGGAGTTGAATCCACTCCCCTTAAAGCTGCCGAGGTTTAACTCTGGCTACAGACACCTTCCGGCTCTTGCCGAACCTGCCCCGAAGGGCTTGGAGTCCGCCCGCTATGCGGCTCCCTTAACGGGCCACAGGTTGAAGCCAAGTCTCTCCCTGCAGGCGGGCCTGGCAGCCACTTGACAGGAGGAGCAGAAGAGACTCTAAGCTGTGCTGGGTTCTGGTGGGCCAAATGCACACGCACGACAACAAAGACCTCTGCAACGTTCAGGCACAACCTCAGTAATAAAACCTTAATTGCTTGATTAATTGCCCCAGGAATGGTTGGGTGCCACCGGGGATCTTTCCATCTGGAAACAACGGGCCTGGGTCGTTTGGGGAGTTGGTCTCACGCGGTAAATGTGGATCTCCAGCAGAAAGACTCGCAGGCCGAGGCAGCCCTGTGTGCTCCAGGGTGCCCTGTCCTTAAGACTGCCCTGCGCACCTGGACACAACACACGCCCAGACAAAGAGGGAAGCCGCCCGAGCGTGGCTCTTGAGACGGAAATCTTCAATGCTGATTAACACACCGACAAACTGGGTGAGTCACTAGATACACAAATGAAAGGAAGGAGGGTCCATTTGTAGGTAGTCCTCAACTTACGACCAGAATTTATGTCGCTAAGTGAGGTTTTGCCCCATTTTATGACTTTCCTTGCTGCATTTGTTAAGTGAATCACTGCAGTGATTAAGTTAGTAACACGGTCGTTAAGTGAATCCGGCCTCCCCATTGACTTTTGTCAGAAGGTCACAAAAGGGGATCACGTGACCCTGGGATGCTGCGACCGTCATAAATATGAGACAGCTGCCAATTGTCTGAATGTAGATCACATGACCATGAAGATGCGGCAGCCGTCATAAGTGTGAAAATGGCCATAAGTTCCTTTTTCAAGTGCCATTGTAACTTCAAACGGTCACTAAACAAAGTGTTGTAAGTCGGAGAGTGCCTGCATTTTCATATTTCCCAGAACAACAATCTACGAACGTATTGTGTTAGATCTGCCCTAGTTGGGCAGTTTCATTCGTTTATCGGTTTTGGGGTTTCTCTGCCTGGTGCGCTGCTTTCTCCTTCTCCTCTTTTCCCTGCTGCAAGGCCGCAGCGGTGCCTGAGGGTTTCCCGCTGCGCGGGAGGAGAGAGTTTTAAACAAGTCAAGAGGTTGGCTGCCATTCTGTATGGCATCATTCTGTAGTCCTCGATTGACAATCACAGTTTTTGTCATCAAGAAAAGCAGTCTCACCCAATTTTATGACCTTTTTGCCATGGATGTTCCGCGAAACGGCAGCTGTAAATCCAAATGTGTTTGTCCGCATAATGTGTCCGTCTCGGACGGGGGGGGGGCTCAGCCCTCTTTCAAAAAGGGCACCAGGCCCCTCTTTTAAACAGGTGCTCGGCATCCGTTCGGGAACGGCGGAGGTCAGCCTAGAAGAGGCTCAGGGGTCACTATGGCAGGAAGGTTCCCCAGCCCCGATAACTGGCTGGCTGGCGAACTCTGGGAGTTGAAGTCCACACATCTTAAAGTTGCCGAGGTTGGGAGACCTTGCGCTACAGGGGGCGTTGTGGGCTTTCTGCTGTTTCTGCTAAGGGGATGCTTACGGAATTGTGGGGTGGGCTATTTTTACTGTGTTAATTTTGCCAGCTCTATTCTGACTCCGGGTGCCGCCAGCCCTGAGGAGAGAATCGACCTGGCTGCCAGTGTTTCCATGCGACTCTGGGTGCAGCTCGCTCAGTTTTGAGTCCCCTCCACCCTCCTGCTCTACATTCACAAGCCTGGCCTGAAGAACCGCTTGGGTGAAAAGGCGAAAGCACAGAGCATCTTCACAACTGTGTCGTGCAATGGGTGGCTAAACACACCGCCCATTTTCACCCAGCCCTGGCGATTGTTTTGCCTTCTGAAAGGGCAAGTGGTGTCGGGCAGGGGGGAGGGGCGAGAAGGGTGACTAAAGCAGAACCACGATGTTGCGATGGAAGCATAATTAGGGGCGTCACCAAGAGTCCTGGTGGCGCAGTGGTTAGAGTGCAGTATTATCGCAGGCTGACTCTGCCCACTGCCAGCAGTTTGATCCTGATCGGGTCAAGGTTGATTCAGCCATCCATCATTCTGAGGTCGGTAAAAGGAGGACCCGGATTGTTGGGAGGCAACAGGCTGACTCTGCAAACCGCTCAGAGAGGTGGGCCGTAGAAGCACTGTGAAGTGGTACAGGTACTCCTCAACTTACAACGGTTCATTTAGTGACTGTTCAAAGTTACAGCGGCACTGGAAAAAGTGACCATTTCAGCATCCCTGTGATGAAAATTTGGACGCTTAGCGACTGGCGTGTATGAATGGTCTCAGTGTCCCAGGGTCACGTGATCCCCCCTTTTGCAACCTTCTGACAAACAAAGTCAATGGGAAGGCCAGATTCGCTTAACAACCGTGTTACAAACTTAGAGACTGCAATGACTCCCTTAACAACTGTCGCAAGAAAGGTCGTAAAATGGGGCAAGATTCAGTTTGCTAATTTCACTTAGCCACAGAAATCTCGGGCTCAATTGTGGTCGTAATGCGAGGACTTCTTGTACATAAGTCCAGATGCTCCTGCTCTGACACTCAGAGAGGCCCGGTGCTCCCCCCCCTGCTCGATTTCACCCCGGTGAGTGCACCGCCTGGGGGAAGAAGGGGCGGAGAGAAGGGGGGGGGTCCCCTCTTGCTCTCCTTCCTACACTCCTCCTGGGTTCAAGGGGGGAGGGGCCAGAGGAGGTGCTCAGGGCAGCACAGCTTGCCAGCTCATTCACTCCGAGGCCGGGAAGGGAACCAGGCCATCCGGCAGCCTGAACGTTTTGGATGAGCGTTTTTAGGAAGGGGGGGAGCTCCAAGCCAGGCAGGGTTTCCTCAGGGGGGTCCACAAAGTCAAGTCGTTGGCCAGAACGTGACCAAAGCACCCCTCGCCACTGAAACACACCCCGAAAATAGGCAGAACTTTGGTTACGCTGCCGTGTCCACCATCTTGCCTTTTTTGACCTTGTTCCGCAGAGCCCCCTTGTGGCTGAGGTTGGAATAAGGCAGGCATTATCACTTTACCTGCAGTTTGCAGCCAGGGGGGGGGGGGGGCTCGTCGGTTGTCAAACAGCCCTCGCAGCCTCCCGGGTCCCTGGATGTCTGGGGGGGAGGACACCCGCCTAATCCCCCGCCTGCCAAAAAGGGGCTGCGGGGAGGGCGGGTGGAGGAGGAGGAGAGGCCGGGATATCAGAAGCTCTACAGGTAGGAACTCGGCTGCCGCGAAGGAATGTGGAAATTCAACTAAGGCGGGCAGGCGAGTGCGCCGAGCCAGCTGGCGAGGGCGCGGGGAAGGGGAAGAGGGAGCCAACGGCGCCAGAGGCCGAAGCGGCGGCAGCTCTCCGCTCCGGCCCAGGGCGGCCTCCCGGGACCACCGCTCACCCGGGGCCGCCCTGCAGGCTGCAGCCGGACGAGGCGCTCAGCCGGTCGCGCCTTCCCGGCGGGGCGTCTCCCCCCCCATCGCCGCTTCGGCAGGTTGATGGGGAGGCGCTCGGGCGGCGCGGGGACCCCCCCCCCCCCCGTTTCTGAAAGCAGCCCGGGGGCGCCCGCGGAGCCTGCAAGGGGGCTGACGGGATCCGCGACGCCCGGGGCGCACCTGCCGCCGGACGATCGGCTGAGCCGCCGGGACACCCCCGCCCCAAACGACCCCCGCCGCCTTCCGCGGCGCCCCTCCCGGCCCCCTCCTCTGGGACGGAGACGCGCCGCGGCCGCTTTCCACGGGCCCGGGGGGGGCTGGTTTCCTAGCGAGGAGGGGGGGCTCAGGAGCGCGTTTCCTCGGAAGGCAGAGACGCCGCCGATCGCCCGGCTCGCTCTGCCCGGGAAGCCGCGATTCCCCGCCCGCTTCCGTGGCCCTGCCCTCGCCGCGCTCCGGCCAAACCTTCTGCCCGAGAAGCCTCGTGGCCGAGAGGCGACCTTCCCGCGGCGCCCTCGCGGGACAGGGGAGCGGAGCGGCCGGATCGCGCGCAAAGCCGGCGGCTCCCAAGCTGCGCGGCCCGCCGCCCCTCTCTGCCCCCCAGGCGCCCCTCCCGGCCCCCGTTCTTCCCCAGCGGGTCCCGCCGCTTCCGGGGGGGGGGACGGAGCCTTTAGGATCCCGTCAAGACTTAGGAAGCCGCCTCGCGCCGCCTTCCCAGCAGCGTTTTGCGGCGCCTCTTGGGGAAGCTCGGCGGAGCCGCTCCCGGCCGCGGGCAGGTCGCCCCTCCGGTCCCTTCTCCGCTCCGTTCCCCGGGGGCGACCCTCCCTCTCCCGCCTCCCGGAGCCCCCCCGACGCCGGCGCGCCCGGGCTGCGGAGCCCCGCGGGGACTCACCCGAGTTTGACGTAGAGGACGCCGAAGCAGAGGAAGACGTAGAAGAGCCACCGGCGGGAGTTTCTGTGCATGTTCCGGGAGGGCGGGGGGGCCGCGCGGACCGCAACCGCGCGGCGGGGCTGCGGGCGGCGGCCTCGGCCCATTAAATGCCGGCCAGGCGCCTCCGGGGAGCGGCTGCCCCGGGGGAGCCGAGCGGGAGCCCCGCAGCCTCCGCGCAGCGCGGGCCGCGCCCGACCATGCCGCCCCCTCCCGAGCCCAGGCGGACGCCCCAAGTCGGGGCCGGCGGCAGGCTGGGCGGTGCGCGGCGGCTCCGGCAGGTAAGGCAGCGCGCCTCTCGCGACCTGCAGCGCCAGGTAGGAAGCGCGCGCGCGCGCCCCGCCTCGCCCCCGCGCGCCCCCTCCGCCCGCCGACACACCTCGCCCGCCCGCCCGCCCGCCCGCCCGCCTCGCTCCCGGGAGAGCTGCTGGCCGGCGCTCGGCGTCCCAGGCCCGAGGGGGCCCCGCTCGCAGCCAGCCCAGCCCCCCCCGCCCCCCCCCCCGGGCCGGAGCCCCGAGCGGAGAGCCGGAGCGCGATGGATGGGCCGGCTCCCCTCTCCCGCCTGGGGACTCCGGGCTCCCGCGGAGTGCAAAGAACAGGAAGCAGATACGCAGGAAAGGAGCAGCAGCAGAGATTTTCAAAACTCCTCTCCAGGAGAGCGTTCTCCGTAGCTGCCCAAAGATAACAAGGGCCGCCGATTTTCAGACCCCCTTGCATAGCCTTAGGCTGGCTGTCCACCCCCCCCCCCCACACACACACACCAGTGAACTCGACGGGGCTTGCTCAGGAGGAAGTGGCCAAAGGTTGGAGCGTAATATTAGGGGAATAGGAGTTAGATAAATTAATTGCATTTGTTTCTTTCTCGTTGATTTCCTGAGTTATACCTTTAATAGAGCATTGCGTGTGACAAGCCCACTTAAGTAACCAGGATTGGTGTCCAAGTACCACGTTTCATATTTGTATCCAGACTGCATCTTTGCCGGGTGGGGGGCAGCACTCCCGTGGTTTCCATAGCTATGGTTCAATAAGCCAGAGCTGGCAAAAAATAAGCCATAGATCATGGTTTACAACCGATGAGTGGTTTAGCTAACAGCCTCTAACTAAGCCAGCTTCCCTTTTGAAAGCAGATGGGGAGAACTGGAAAGCATGCGTGCCGAACAGCTGAAGTAATATCAGTTCTAAAAAGGGGGTTAACCTCCTGGTTAACCAGACCCTTTTTAAAAAAAATCAACCGAAAGGTCATTCCCAGAGTATTGCAGTCTAATAAATTAATGGACGAAGTAAGCCTGGTGAATCTCAGTTATTGTTCTAATCAAATAACAGCAGTACAGCTCAGCAAGTTAGAAATGTGGGATTGTGACCACAGTCAGTTCTCATCCTATGGAATTAAGGGATGTGCATATAGGTGGGGAAGAGGCATTGTGTGTGGGGGGGGGGATCAAGAAGGCGGCTGCACCTGTGCAACCAAAACACAATACAAAGCTGCTATTTGGACTTTGTGAGCTTCGTTCCACCCAGCAGCTGTTTTGTTCTGCAAGTGTAATTATATACACAACCACCTGAAGTCCGCTGCCCTTCTTTTATCAGGCATGAGCCTTCGTATGCACTGAGTTCTTCCCGAGAATATGGGATGCTGGGATATACTGGCATTGTGGCCCCTGGCAATGGACACGGGTGTGTGTGTGTGTTTTGTCGATGCACAGATTTTCTAAGTGCCATCCAAGATGTTCCACTGGTGCCCAGTGTGCCAACAGCCCCCAGGGCCACCTCCGCCCCTTTATGCTGGAATCTTTCAACTTCAGTGTTTAGTTCTTGATACGTTGTGATCTTCTCCAATTCTTTTATCTGCTGTCCTTCTGTCCTCATCAATTGTCCACACTTTCATCTTTTCAACCACAATTAAATCTGGTGTGTGATGTGTTCAGAAATCACGTAATATTTTAACCTGCTCGTTTTCGACTGATTTTTCCACTGTACAGAGTGTTCCTACCTGTCGTTCGTTACTGGCACATGGTCGTTTTTACAGATTTTCCAGTGAATCATTTTGGTGAGTGTGTTGTTCTTTGTAATCAATTTATGCACTCCTCTTGCACCAGCTGGAGTATCTGTTCTACCGTTTCTCCTGCTTTTTTGCACAATCTGTCCTTTGAATCCTTTGATGATTGCTCTTACGGCTCTTTTCCCCAGACCACAGTGAACAGATGACCAGGGCACCTCCCTTTCGACTCCTCCTCGGGAAAAGGGCCCGTCTGCTTCTTCCTAATAAAAGGGCCCAAACCACCTGCTTTCTGGATTAACAGGAAGCATCTTATCAATCAGCCAATAAGGTGCAATCTACAGCCATCCATCCCCTCTTTGCAAACCACCCGGTGGCCCTGTGTAAACAGTGTTGATGCTAATAAAGATAGTTGCCTACTCTGGCTCCCCTTTTCATCTCCCAGTGGTGCCCTGTGAGCTGGCCGTTCGGAGCCAAGTGTGAATAGCCATAAAAAAACATCCTGGAGCCAAGTCACTGCTCACTATTTACCCCACGGGGGGGGGGGGCTTCAATGTGGCGCTCCCTGCAGGCACCATCCAGTGACTGGAGCCCGGAGGGTGGTCTGCTTTCCTCCAGAGGATTTTAAGTTGCCATGGGAAAGACTAATTGGCCTCTCCCCAGACCCTGGGGAGTTAAAGCTTCCTTCCCAGAGCGTCTTCTTTGCTTTCCCTCTCCTCTAGGAGGAAGAGAGGCCATAGAGTTGTGCTTGAAAGTGACACTGTTCAGGCGTGGCTGCCATCTTTGACATAGCGGTTTCGTTCTCCGCCTACCTGCTGAGACACTTTCCTTGCAAGAAGGTTTGGGATAACAACTTCCATAAGCCCAACAGTGGCGAATGATGGGAGCTGTTGTCTAAAGCCTCTGGAAGGCACTAGGTTGCCCATCCACTCTGGGTCAGGCCCCTGCTCTTACACGCCACACTTGGGAGGGAAGGAAACCGGGAGTCAGGCAGGTGGTCCAGGAGCACCGGGAAAGGCCTGGCCTAGAAGTGGGCTGACTGAAGACCAGGACGGGGTGGAAGGAGCAGGCATGGAAAGCCATTCAGAGACGCCACCTGTCTCCTCCAGGATTCAGACCTTCTTGGTGGTGTCCACAAGGCCAGGGTCAAAACTGGCAAGATGCTGGTCAGTCTTTGCAGTCTCTTTCTCCCATCTGCCTGTGGTGTTGAATTAAAACGCCACGCTCGCCATCCTGAAGGTTTCGATGTCTTCCCCCATAGATGTTGGCGAACTTCCCCAGGATCAGATGGGGGAATTTTGCAACCACATTTATGGAAGCAAATCACACCTAGTTATGATTCTGTAGATTGTTGAACCCATAAATGGCAGTGCCTTACTTCGAAAGAGAGAGCCCTGGAGCACTTGGACCCTTACACCTGGAGTATTTCCACACTGGAAGCAGGGATTGTGATTATCCAAGGGGAGCACCACACTGGAAGTGGCTACCAGACTGCGCTCCTGGCTCTCCCCCCCCATTCTTAATCTCATATTAATGTATCTTCATTGTTTATTACATTGTTTCTCTTTATTGTCTCATTAGTTGATAAGGTCGTTTTCCCTTCATTTCCCTGTTTTTACTGTTGTAAGCCCTCCAGTCAAGCCCCTCAGTGAAATAGGCAGCAAATAAACTTAACGAACAAACAAATACATTATCATTGAAGCTTATGTTCATAGAAGAGAGGTTTTGAGTGTAAGTTCCTCTACATCAGGGAAATAGGTGTTCATCTGATTACATTCTGCACGAAGAACATCTGAAGAACTAAGTAACAGTAATACATAGATGATTTCCACCAGAGTCTGTGCAGCCTGTTCCTTATATTCCTTGGTTCTGTCTCCTACCCAGCTTCCATCACTTCTAATCTGCTTCTGCCATCCCGTCTCGTAAGCATTGTAAGGATGTGCAGGACTGAAGCACAGACAGGTGAGGTCAAAGGGAGTCTACGCATCAGATCAATGCTCAGTTGCAGGAAAGGTTTTGATACTTCACCAAAAATGGGAATTCTGGGAGTTGAAGTCCACACATCTTCAAGGTGACAAAACTGAGCAAGGCTGCTCCAGATTATTGCAATATCCCGGCTTCTGTGATTCTTATCTTTAGTTAGTTTTTTTAGCCCTTTTTTCTCTTTTCTGATTATGCACTTACTTTCTCCTGGAGTTGCCACCTGGATAAATTCCAACTAGCCCAGACTCACTGCAACATCGTCCTGGAAAGTTTTTTGCTCTAGGGTTGTTTGCAAAGTAGGGTAAAAAGTTTAAAAGGCGGCCATGATGCTGCGAGCAAAAGTGGTGCTTTGAACACACCATCCACCATTTTGACTTTTTTGACCACCCCCTGGTGAACACTGATCATTTGTTTGTTGTCTACTCGCCTTACTGGCTGCACATTTTCCGTGCCTTCAGCTCTGCAGTGTGTCCTGAGCAAAGATAGTGCTCTGTAGTCCTGAACGATTTCTGCCGGAGAGTAAAAAAAACTCAAAATGGTGACTGGAAGAGGGGTGCTTTTGTACTTGCCCCAGAGCAACGGGACTTTTGAATTAAACCAGTTCCATGTGACTGTTTGAACTGGTTCAGACTGACAAATCAGTTCAGAATCTCGAAAGGAAATATTCATGCAGCGTACAAACACACACACACACACACACACTCTACAGATCACCGCTGCCACAATTCTGCTGGGAGTTGCATCGTTGCACTTTTTCCAAGCAATCAGGTAGAGTGCAAGAAAGGGCAAGCCACACACACACACACACACACACACACACACACACACACACACACGCTTTATATAGGGTTGCATCCCTGACTGAAAGACGGTTAGGGAGCCAGGCCGTTCTTCAAAGAGGATCTGCTTGGAGAGGCAGGACAACCTCCCCAAGTGTAGCAAGGCTTCGCGTTGCTTCTTTCCTTTCTTCCCCTTGGGGGGAAAAGTGCCAAGGAGGCCTCCGAAGAGGGAAGAAGCCAAGCCACAGCCGTGCCGGGCCTCAGCCCCAGAAGCGCTGCTGATCCTGCAAGGCTCGGGATGTTTCTTCCGCTCCTCTTTGCGGGCGCCGGAGACTCCGCCCTGGGTTCGATCCAGGCTCTGCTATCAGACAGGTGGGGAGAGACCGCCTGTCTTTCCCTCCGGAATCTCAGTGCAAGCATGACTCCTTGCCCCAGGGAACTCCCTGCCTTCAAAACCTTCCACTTTAACGAAGTAGGATAAGGAAAAGGTGGAAACTCATGTTCTCGGAAGGGATTGCTCCCCCTCCCCCCTCCCCATTTAGTCTACAGACCTGAGTGTTTCTAGTCCCAAGGCAACTTTTGCTTTCAGAGTTTCGGCCTTGTTTCCTGCTCCAACTATTCTACAGCCATGCAAGGTGAACCAGGACCCAAAGGCAGATGGTGGCTATAGAACCGGGCAGATCTCCTCCGCCCTTTGCATTCTGTGGGGCTGGGGGTCAGGAACGCTCCCCAAGCGATAGATCAACCTTACTTGGGACTTCCAGGGTGAGGACCTCCAAGCGAGAGCAGCTAAGGGGCAAAGGGTCCAGGCAGTCCTCGCTCCCTTTCAGTGGGCGTTGCCCTAATGCCACAACTCTCCTTTCTGGACCTCAAGGGCATGCCCTGCTTAGCCCTAAAACCTGGTCAGACTATCTCTGCAATAGGAAAATGAGCTTTCTGTAGGTGCTGATAACTGAGCAATTTATTTATTTATTATTATTTGGATTTATATACCGCCCCTCTCCCAAGGGACTCAGGGCGGTGTACAGGGCAATTAAAACACTGTGAACAACACCTATTGTACAAAAATTAAAATGAAATTAAACCAAATAGCCCTAAACAATAAAACACATTCTAAAATTTTAAATTTTTAAAATTTAAGATCTAAAATCCCAGTCCCTCAGTCCAGGCCGGCAAGTTCAAATAGCCAAGTCTTCAGGTCGCAGCGGGAAGAGCGAAGGTCGGGAGCCATCCGGAGCTCAACAGGGAGCTGATTCCAGAGGGCAGGCGCGCCCACAGAGAAGGCCCTCCCCCTGGGGGCCGCCAGTCGACAATCCCTGACCGACGGCACCCTGAGGAGGCCCTCTCTGTGGGAGCGCACAGGACGATGGGAAGTTGACGCCGGCAAAAGGTACTCCCGTAAATAACCCGGACCCGTGCCATTTAGGGCTTTATAGGTCATCACCAGCAATGAAGTGCAGATGTCCAGACTAACTTCTCGTCCCCTTCCACCACTTTGTGAGAGCTCCTCAAGGAGTCCCAGGCCACCTCCATGTGATGGGGATAGAAGGAAAGGCTGAGCCTCTGGTCATGTCACCAATGCACCTGTCCCACGGGTGATGCGCTACTGTGGTATCTTCATCGGCATTCTCATTTACTGAGATCAGTGATGTGCGATTCCCCACCACCACCACCATTTTTTTTTCAAATGAAATGGAAACAGGATCTTTTCAGGAGCAAGGAATAAAAGAAGAAGCATCGTTTTTCATTGAATGCTTTGTGCAAAATATACTGTACTCTCGAAATGGTCGTTTCAGTGAAAACAAATGATTTTCAGTCCGAACTGCCTTAGCAATAACGAGGGTTCCAAATAAGCAGATCTGTATACAGTATTTGCACCCGGGTACAAGTAAAGGGCACGGAGACAGCCCTCTTTGTTCAAAGGAGTGCCATTTTCCAGTATTCTCTTGGCAGCCCTGATCAGGTTTGAGGCACCAAACCTGCTGAGGTCTGACGACTCGGACCCCAAAAGGGCAGAGCTCTGATCACATGATTTGTGGCAGCCATCTTGACTTTTTTAACACTCCCCCCACTGAACTGGAGATGTTCACAACTGCAAGCCTTGCAGACGCACAGACACCGATCTCCATTTCTTGACTGGGGTTAAAATCCCACATTTTTTGTAGCGCTAGTGCAGACATGTCAAACACAAGGCCCGGGGGCTGGATCCGGCCCGCAAAGTGGTTTCATGCGGCCCGCGAAGCCATCCTGGAAACAGTGAGGGAATGGCCCCCACTGCCTTGGCCCTGGCCCAGAGACCCTCCTTCTGCCAGAGACCCTCAGATCTGTCCCACTCCTGCCCAGGCCCCCATAGGCACCCTTGATGTGAACGATGTAGAGCTGGCCACGCCCACCCAGCAGGCCATACGCACTCTAGCCACGCCCACCCAGTAGGCCATACGCACTCTAGCCACACCCACCCAGTAGGCCACGCCCACCCTGGCCATACTCACCCGGCCCCTTGAGGGCAACCGCAATGTTGATGCAGCCCTCAATGAAATTGAGTTTGACACCCCTGCACTAGTGTGTGGAAGAATCCACAGATTTCCCCCCCCCAACTTTTCTCCCATTAAAATACAAATAAACGCTAAAGATCTGAATTATACCAAGAGTAAAACCAGGTGGTACAGCCCTAACTGGACTGTTCCATTCAGAATATAAGTCAGGAATCTATTTTGATGGGGAAATGTCTTGCCAGAGAAAAGAAATGTATCTCAGGCTTCTTTGATCCGAGCTAGTTTTTGTGGCTTGAAGTCCCCTCTTGGCTCAACGCCTCGCAATTTGTGGTCTTATAGTCCTTTAATGGGTAGCCCTAGATCCGTGTCTCTCAGCCGTGTCCACTTTAGGACAGGTGGACTTCAACTCCCAGAATCCCCCAGCCAGCATGGGCCACGGTTCAGAAACATTGATTTAGACTTTCACTTCCAGCTATTCTGCTGTATTTCTGGAATTATTTTACTTGTGTTGACATGTCTGAGATGTGCAGCCCGAGAATGAGAGGTTATTTTAGTTGGGACTCCAAGGAAAGCCCCACCTGGGTTTTTGAAATAAATGCAGGGACCTTTTGTATATACATTCTGCCCCTGGGTCTGCACAAGATTGCCGCAGTGTCGCCAGCAAAATTTATCTCAGTGCCCAGCTAGATTTCATGCACATTGTACTTACTTACTTAGTTATATTTCATATTTTTTAACCACCCATCTCCCTCAGAGAGGAACTCTGGGCAGAAAGAAAAGAGTCCTGGTTCTCTGTTACAGGGGAATCTGTAGGAAATCGACCAGATGGTTCCGCCCCAGGCGCCTGATGGACCCAGATAGGTTCCAGACGGCGCTTGGATTGATCCCTACCTCCCTCTCCAACAGCCCGGTCGAGGCCTTAGTTAATGCCTGGCAATAGGCTGCTTCGGAGGCTCTCGACCGCGTTGTGCCTTTGCGTCCTCTGACCCGGCGCAGGTCCTGGCTTGCTCCTTGGTTCTCCAAGGACCTGCGGGAGATGAAACGCCGGAGAAGGGGCCTAGAGAGCATTTGGAGAACCAGTCGGTCCGAGTCTGACCGAACACAGTTAAGATCTTTCTAGATCTTATCTTGTGGCAATGGAGGTGGCGAAGCGTGCTTACTTCACCACCCTCATTGCGTCCGCAGATAACTGCCCGGCCACCCTGTTTAGGGTGGCCTGCTCCCTTTTAAATCAAGGGACGGGAGAGGACCCCTAACAAGGACGGGCCGAGGAATTTAGTAAATATCTGGTGGACAAAATTGCTCAGATTCAGGCTGGTCTGGACTCTGACTGGGCAGTATCTGACGAGAGGAAAACGATGAGTTTGGCCGAGAACATTTGGGAAGAGTTTGACCCTGTGACTCCGGATGAAGTGGACAGGATCATGGGGAAATTAAGTGCCGACACATGTCTGTTGGACCCGTGTCCCTCCTGGCTGGTCTATGTGTCTCGGGAGGTTACACGAGGCTGGCTCCTAGCAGTTATCAATGCCTCACTGAGTGAAGGGTACTTCCTTGCCGCCTTGAAAGAGGTGGTAGTAAGGCCCCTCCTTAAGAAACCTGCATTGGATCCAGCTATTTTAAATAACTTTCATCCTGTCTCCAACCTTCGCTTTCTTGCGAAGGTTGTTGAGACCGTGGTGGCACGGCAGCTCCTGGAGGAAACTGAGTATCTGGATCCGTACCAATCGGGTTTCAGGCCCGGGTATAGCACGGAGACGGCATTGGTCGCACTGGTGAATGATCTCTGGCGGGCCCGAGATAGGGGTTATTCCTCTGTCCTGGTCCTATTAGATCTCTCAGCAGCTTTTGATACCATCAACCACGGTATCTTGCTGCGTCGTCTTGAGGGGTTGGGAGTGGGAGTCACCGTTTTGCGGTGGTTCTCCTCCTACCTCTCGGGCCGTTCGCAGACGGTGTTGGCAGGGGGGCAGAG
The DNA here is from genome assembly GCF_947247035.1 of Vipera ursinii. NCBI lineage: Eukaryota > Metazoa > Chordata > Lepidosauria > Squamata > Viperidae > Vipera > Vipera ursinii. The sequence goes on from NC_139515.1 coordinate 408,108, forward strand.
GTCAACCCCTAGGCCCCTTAGCTGTGGGGTGCCTCAGGGGTCGGTCCTCTCGCCTCTCCTGTTCAACATCTATATGAGGCCCTTGGGAGAGATCATCTGTGGCTTCGGGGTGAGGTATCATCAATATGCTGATGATACCCAGCTTTTCATCTCCACCCCGAACCAACCCAGTGATGCCCTCGATGTGATGTCCCGTTGCCTGGAAGCGGTACAGATTTCGATGGGAAAGAACAGGCTCCGGCTCAAACCGGCCAAGACTGAGTGGCTCTACGTACCGGCATCTCGTTTAGTCCAAGAGGTTCCATGTTTGGTTATAGGAGGAGAGATGTTACCTCCTGTTGATAGGGTGCGCAACTTAGGCATCCTCCTGGATTCACGACTCAGTTTTGAAGATCATATTGGAGTCGTGGCTAGAGGGGCATTTGCCCAGGTTCGCCTGGTACGCCAGTTGTGCCCCTTTCTGGACCGAGATGCTCTACGTACAGTCACTCACGCACTCGTTACCTCCCGTATAGATTACCACAATGCTCTCTACATGGGGCTGCCCTTGAAGACCACCCGGAGGCTTCAGCTGGTGCAGAGTGCAGCTGCACGGGTAGTGATGGGAGCACCCCGATACTCCCATATTACACCCCTCCTGCGTGAGCTACATTGGCTACCGGTTGCCCTCCGGGTGAGATTTAAGGTGCTGGTACTTACCTTCAAAGCCCTACATGGCTTAGGTCCGGGATACTTGCAGGACCATCTGCAGCCGGGAACGAATTCCCATCACCCAGTACGCTCCCACAGAGAAGGCCTCCTCAGGGTACCGTCGGCTAGACAATGTCGGCTGGCGACCCCCAGGGGAAGGGCCTTCTCTGTGGGAGCGCCAGCCCTGTGGAATCAGCTCCCCCCTGAACTTTGGATGGCCCCAGATCTCCAGTCCTTTCGCCGCGGTCTCAAAACACTGCTTTTCCATCAGGCTGACCTGGACTGACAGGGATTTTAATTATGTTTTTAATTTTTAACTCTAATTTTTAATTTATTTTTATTTTTATTTATTCTACAGGGGCCTTTAATTTTAATTTTAATTTTAACTTCTGTATTTATTGTACGTTATTGTTGTTAGCCACCCTGAGTCCTTCGGGAGATAGGGCGGCATATAAGTCCCAATAGATAGATAGATAGATAGATAGATAGATAGATCTCCAGTTAATCTTCATTTGAAATGAGGGAACACAATGTGTCAGCTCAATAGTGATTTGACAGGAAAGTTTGTTGTTGTTAGCTGCGAAGTTGTGTCTGACTCATCGCGACCCTATGGACAACGTTCCTCCAGGCCTTCCTGTCCTCTACCATCTTCTAGAGTCCATTTAAGCTCATGCCTACTGCTTCAGTGACTCCATCCAGCCACCTCATCCTCTGTCGTCCCCTTCTTCTCTTGCCCTCAACCTTTCCCAGCATTAGGCTCTTCTCCAGTGAGTCCTTCCTTCTCATTAGGTGGCCAAAGGATTTGAGTTTTAGCTTCAGGATCTGGCCTTCTAAAGAGCAGTCAGGGTTGATCTTCTCTAGGACTGACTAGTTTTATCGCCTTGCAGTGCAAGGGACTCGCAGGAGTCTCCTCCAGCACCAGAGTTCAAAGGCCGACAGGAAAGTAGCAGGTAACAACAACAACAATAATAATAAGTTGGAAGGGACCTTGGAGGTCTTGCTCAGGCAGGAAACCCTATACCATTTCAAAAAAATGGCTGTCCAGTCTCTTCTTAAAAGCCTCCAGTGTTAGAGCATTCACTGCTTCTGGAGGCAGGCGGCTCCACTGGTTAATTGTTCTCACTGTCAGGAAGTTTCTCCTTAGTTCTAGGTTGCTTCTCTCTTTGGTTAGTTTCCATCTGTTGCTTCTTGTCCTGCCTTCGGGCGCTTTGGAGAATAGCCTGACTTCCTCTTCTTTGGGGCAGCCCCTGAGATATTGGAAGACCGCTATCCTGTCACCCCTGGTCCTTCTCTTCATTAAATTAGACATCCCCAATTCCAGCAACTGTTCCTTATAACCTTCAAAGGTTCTTCCTTCCCAGTTGTAAAAATACTAAAAATGCAGCTCACCGGATTGTAAACTGGAGTCAAAGTCAGTATTCCCAAATATGTCATTTAGAAGGAATATGGCCAGAACATCTGTATAATAGAGTAGGAAAGCATATAATCATTTTAATAGACTTGTTTTCGCCCATACTGATCCAGTGCTAAGGCAAACAAAGAATTAAAAGAAAATAAATCTTTTTAGTCATATACATTTCATTGTGTGATAACTATGGAGTGCTACTAATTGAGAAAGTATTGTACCGGAAAATTGAAGAAATGCATGATAAATTGTGATTAGGGTATAGAAGTGAGGTACTGCAGTCCTGTGAAACTATCATGGTGTTGATATTTCAATAAAATAATCCTGGCGGAAATGAGTACATAACACTGATTAGAGAGAATGCAATATTTAATATAATACAGGGAATATTTTCAGCTGTGGTGGGGCTGTCCTTGGATTTTTATTTTATTTTATTTTAATTCCATTTATATCCCACCCTTCTCCGAAGACTCAGGGCGGCTTACAAGCTTAGCAGTAGCCTTCATTCTATGTATATGCCTGCTTATTAGGGCTTTCACACACACCCCAAGCTTAATTGCCCCCAACAATCTGGGTTACCGAACTTGCAGCAGGGAGGGGTTAAAAAAAGATGCCACAACCACCAATGGAGGAAGGTTTTTATTGCAGGTCACAGGCTCACCGTACAATAGCCAAGCAGTAGCAGGAGAAATTACATTAATCCAAAACAACAACTTTCTAAAGCACAGCACTACAAAGTGTTTTTGTAAAAATAGTTATCAAATCATCCTTGCTGACGGGACACGGTGGGGTTTTGCAAAGGAAGCGTCTGCTGGTACAGTAGCCAAGTCAGCAAAGTCTCCCCCCCCCGCCCCCCCCCCCCCCAAGAATTTTAGGCTAAGGTGGAGACAGATTGACTTCGTTTGCATGACTTGCATTTTTCTTTTTGTGATGCATCTTAGTTATCTGTTGGCCTGCGGGGCAGACCCTGTTTTAACATTTGTGCCAGACTGAGGCAAAAATCACTTAAGAATAACAATTGGCCAGCCAGAATGGTTGGGAATTCAGCTTTTCACTCTCTTAGGTTTGCAACATTTACATAGATAGATGGTGCTTCTACTCAGATCTAGGCCATCTTCGCTTTTGAGTTGCTTTCCGTGAAGATAATTCTTTAACCAACAAGTACAGCTGCAGAGTCCGGGCACCCTGGGCAGAGAGGAGGGGAAAGGGACGGAGCACTCGGCAGTTATGCTTCCATATCCCTCTGGAACAGACTCCCCAGGTACCCCTGAGCAAACCTATTGTAAAATCCTTGCCTGATAATATAGGTAGTCCTGACTCAGGAACAAAACTGCGCCCAAGATTTCTCTTGTTAAGCAAGACAGCCGTTAAGTGAGTTTTGCCTCGTTTTACGACCCTTCCTGCCACAATTGTTGGGGGAATCACTGCAGTTGTTAATAACGTGGTTCCCCACTGACTTTGCTTGCCGGAAGGTTGCCAAAGGGGGTCACGCTACCCTGGGACGCTGCAACGGTCATAGATGCGGATCGGCTGCCAGGCATCCAAATTTGGATGCTACAAATGGTCGTAACTGTGAAATACAGTCATAAGTCACTTGTAACTTTGAAAGGTCACTAAACAAATGGTTGTAACTCAAGGATGACCTGCGTTAATTTTTAAGGACCGACTTAAACAGCAGCATAATCAGAAGGCTAGGCTGCTGCGTTAAACTGTTGCAAACAATTGTGTATGAGGTGGGACACAATTCACCGAAGAAATAAACTGAAACAACACAGCAAATGTGCACCCTTTATTACTGATGTTCAGTTCTTCCTGCTCTCCAGGTACTGCAATTGATGTAATAATATGTAATATTCACCGCAAGAATCATTTGATATAATAACAACGATTGTTACCAAGCAAGAAGGGCAGAGACCGATGGCAAAAGAGCCAAGCATTTCCTAAAAGACATAGACAAAGACTGTGCTGTACACCACACTATATTAGTTCTCTCTGCCTCAGACCTCCCCAAACCGGTTTGCAAATAGCCACCAGAAAGGTAAAAATGCCCGTATGTCAGATTAGACTCCTGGCGACCATTCCCGTGGAGGCTTATCAGCCAAATTAAGGAAGTGCAACCTTCTTTCGGAATATTGTAGTTTTTGTTACATTGTATCAGGCTGAGATCTCCTTGTGGGCTCCCTTTCGAGCCCTAATCAGGAATGACCCTGCTTACTAAGGTTGACCAAGATTTGCTAGAGCAGGGTTTCTCGGCCTTGGGAACTTTAAGTTACTCGGCTTTGGACTCCCACAATTCCCCAGCCAACAAAAGGCTGCCTGGGGATGAAGGCCACAAGTCTTCAAGTTGCCAAGGCTCTAGAATAGATCAGGCTGACTCTTTCTTTTACACTTCCTTCCCTTGTACCCAGTGCTTTTTTTGTAAAAGAAAAAGGTGCCGGAACTCAGACATGTCATACAACCCGCCTTGCCTATCCTACAAGATTCCATCCAAAAAAGGTGCCGGAACTCCGTTCTGAGCGTTCTATGACAAAAAAAGCCCTGCTTGTACCTGAGTCCCTTACGTGTCCACCATCTTTAAAGCATCTAAGTCCAAAGTAGCATTTTACAGAGTCTTTGGAAGCCACGAGTTTGTTTTTCTGTCCCAGCAGGGATTTCTTTTACTGAATGCAAGATGTGAGTGTTTCTTATTTAGTGTTATGAGGTTGTCATGTTATTACATTTTGCTTTATCCTCATTCTGGTTACAGGCCCTGGGATTTTGGGCTACAGGCAGAATTGATAGAAGGGCTCCTGTTCTGGCCCAAAAAAGTGACTAAGGTGCTTCCAATCCCGGCAGGAGATTTGGGGGAATGAGGATGGCCACAGGGGAGGGGAATCCAATAACGTGTAATAAACCGTATTTCTCTTACAATCCAGAAACATTGCGATGCGGATGGGGAGTGGAAGAAATTCCAACTCAGGATGTTGCCCCTAGTGGATGGACATTGAGCCTGCACGTCAAGGCTCCGATGGGTGACCACTGGGATAATGCTGCCATCTAGTGGACAGGAATAAGAACAGACTGGTATTGTCAGAATCCATTTATATCACATTTCACAAATATATGGTTAGAATATTGTGCTTATTCCCTTCCCTTTGTAAGAAATAGGGTTTTTTTTCCAGTACCATTCAAACGTAGGAATTTGCAGAATAGAATAGAATAGAATAGAATAGAATAGAATAGAATAGAATAGAATAGAATAGAATAGAATAGAATAGAATAGAATAGAATAGAATAGAATAGAATGGAATCTGGAAGGGACCATGGAGGTCTTCTAGTCCAGCCCCCTGCTCAAGCAAGGGAACCTATACCATCTCAAGAGAAGTGACTGTCCAGTCTCTTCTTAAAAGCACCCACAATTTCTGGTGGCAAGCTGTTCCACTGGTTAATTGTCCTCACTGTCAGGAAGTTTCTCCTTAATTCCAGGTTGCTTCTCTCTTTGATCAGTTTCCAGCCGTTGTTTCTCGCCCTTCCCTCTGGTGCTTTCAAGAATAAGTTGACCCTGTCTTCTTGGTGGCAGGCCCTCAAATACTGGGACGCTGCTATCATGTCACCCCTGTTTCTTCTTTTCTTTAGACTAACCAAACCCAAGTCCCATAGATGTTCTTCGTATGTTTCAGTCTCCAGACCTTTGATCATCTTAGTTGCTCTTCTCTGAACTTTTTCCAAAGTCTCAACATTTTTTTTGTAGTATGGTGACCAAAGCTGGTTGCAGTATTCCAGGAGTAGTCTTACTAGGGATTTATAAAGCAGTACTAATACACTGGGTGATCTTGATTTTATGTCTCTGTTTATACAACTCAGGATTGCATTAGCTTTTTGGCGGCAGCTGCACACGGCCGGCTAGGAACTCCAAGGTCCCTCTCCCAGTGGCTGTTTTTGAGCCAGATCTCGCCCAATCTGTACTTGTACCTTCGATTTTTCCTGCCTAAATGTAAAACTTCGCTTTTCTCCCCATTGAAACTCATTTTGTTGGATAGGGCCCTTTGTTCAAGTTTGTCAAGATCTTTTTGGATCCTGAGTTTGTCTTCTGGGGTGTTGGTTACTCCTGCCAGTTTAGTCATCTGCCAATTTGATAAGTTCCCCTTTTATTCTCTCATCTAAGTCATTATTGAAGATATTGAAGAGTACTAATTTAGTCACTTTGTCAAAGAATGAAGATTGGTTTGGCATGATCTGTTTTGGACAAACCTGTGCTGCCTACCGGTTATAACTTTGTTTGCTTCTAGTTGTTCACAGATCTGTTTTTTGATTATTTTTTTTTCAGGATCTTCCCAGGTACGGAAGGAGTCAAAATAGCCAAGATGGTGGCCACAAGGATTTGAATTGTGTGGTCCTGGCCACTATCTTGACTTCCTTGAATCCCTCCCCATCAGGACACCCTTGAAATCTGCCAAAGAATATTTCCCACCTAGTTGTACTAGTAAGGTATCCTTTGCCTGAGCTAACACAACGCAGCTAGTAGTAACAATGATGGAACAACCATGGGTAAATGTAAAGTGGCATGGAAGAGTGAGGACTTTGGGAGAAACTGAAGGCGTGTCTTAAGCTGGCTAGGAAACAACTGCAGAAGATCCACCCCGAAGCCAGGAGGTCAAAAGAGTTAAAAATCTTGTTTGCAAAGCAGAAACAGAGATGGGCTAGAGAAGTGTTTCTCGGCCTTGTCAAATTTATGATGTGTGGACTTCGTCTCCCAGAGTTCCCCAGCTGGTATTTTGCTGGATGGGGATTCTGGGAGTTGAAGTCCACACATCTTAAGGTTGCCAAGCCTGAGAAATACTCTGCTGGAAAAACAAAAACTGTTTTGATCTGGGATGAGCAGAACTCTCTCATGGGATATTTAACAGAAGGTGTAAGTAAACGCTTAATTGAACAAAAGACACAAAGAGAAAGCAGCAGTCCCTGCAATTTTTCGCTATCCTGTGGAGAGCTGGGAAGAATTTTCTCCCAACAAAGCAGCTCCAGGAAGGAACAGCCCCTCCTTCCTCCTCCCAGTCTTCCATCTCATTCCAAGCCCTGCACACACACACACGCACACGCACACACACACGCACGCACACACACACAAGCACACACACACACACACACGTTGCAGCTGCAATTCATTTTTCAAGAAGCCACGGGAAATTTGAATGCACATTCCCCACATCAGGGCGAGTGGTGCTTTCCAGCAATCGCACATCCACTCTGACTTGACACAGCTTCTTCTGGCCTTGGAAACCTCAAAAACTCCCCGGAGGGATTTGCTTGGCAGAACGTTTGGTTCCCATTTTGCTTTCAACAGCTCGTCTTCCTTTCACCACCGTTGGCCTAAGATATTCTTCATCTTGGGTTACGCAAGGCTGCTTAGCCTCCATCACGGAGATATTCCAAAGGAAGGCGGCCGGCTTTCCTGCAGTTCCATTTTCTGAGGGTTCGTGGGTATTGGTATCAGGAGAGGGGGGAGGAAAACGGTGCCGTCCATAGCACCCCTTTTTCAGTCAGGGGCCCTGCAGGTACCCTGAGACCGTGTGAGTGCCCCAAAGAGACCGGACGCTCTGGTTCCAGTTCACCTGGGTGTCTTGAGGGCGCCCACAGTGCTAGCTAGTGAACATCAAATTGGTTTTCACAACTGCATGATGGTGACACCATTCTGACATTTCTTAGCTACTACCTCTGTGGGTATCCCTGAACTGCCTCCAAATATCTGGAGAACACCAAGTTTTGGGCAATCTGCTCTAATGGAAGTCAATCCCTGGTTTTTTAGCAATTTGCACTTCCAGTAAGTAAAGTTTACTACTTTATTGGGGAATGGTGATGTGTAAGAAACAGTCTCTTCTGTTCCTCTCTAGCAACGTTTCTCAACCTCGGCAACATTACGATGTAAGGACTTCAAGGTCCAGAATTCCCAAGCCAGCATCTTGTCAGTGAGGACCGAAGCTGAATTAGAAGCCCCCGAAGGAGCAGGGACGGCAACCTGCAGGGATCATCAGCCAAACGTGAATTCAGGCTGGAGAAATTTCTTTGAAAAAAGGAGAAATCATGAGATCACCTACTTCTACTCCGGGCAGCTGTTCCTCATGAGTGGACTGCAGCCACTGAGGTTTTTGTGGTGGGCTTATGAGTTGGGCAGTTGGGAGCTAAAGGATGTTAATCAAGTTCACAGCCATAATAAAGCCCACACGGGTCATTCTCACTTAGCAACTGCCTGCTTAGCAACAGCTCAAAGTTATGACAGGCCTCCCAAAGCTACTTACAACCTGTTTCTGATAGTGGCCACCCCACTAGGAGTCCCATTTTGGGTTCTTGTGAACAGTCCACTTTCTTGATCGGTTGCAGCATTCTGTTGCATTTCAATAAACACACTGCTAAGATCAGGCATCCCCATGACCATGATTTACGGTGATGATGATGATGATGATTAGGATTTCTGGCCCTTTGTGCCATTTTCCAGTAAAAAAAAATGACCATAGGATTCACTTAACAACCCTGGTGTTCGCTTGATGACCACTGCGTTCCCTTTTGTTCAATGACCGCCACAAAGAAAGTGGTGGAGTTGGGTCCGTCACAGCGATGCCTCAACTTATGACTCTTGTGACAATGGAAGTCCTGGCTCCACCATGATAATGGGATGAGGACCCCTGCATGGACACCAGTCTTGCTAAGATCCAGTCTAGAACTAAGGAGGAATTTCCTGACAGTGAGAAAAATTAATCGATGGAACAGGTTACCTCCCAAAGCTGCGGGTACTCCATCACTAAAGTCTTCAAGAAAAAATGGACAGCCGTTTGTCTGGGATGCCGTGAGGTGGTTTCTGACGTTTGGTCAACTATTTGCATGTTCAGCTTTTTATCTTCTTGACTTGTTGCCAGAAGGAGCGTCCTGCTGAGTCTGGGAATTTAATTTCTCTTTGTAACGGAGGACACCAGAGGACACCCCCATGAAGGAAACTGCCCTTAAGGTGACTGCCCGAAAGAGGGGATAGTGACGAACGCTGACCTAAGCGTGGGAGACGGTCCCCGCTGAATTAGGCAGCTGCAAGCATCCTCTTTTGGGCAAGATCAGAAAAGAGGTTAGAATCGTGCCAAAAATTCTGGAAGGTTTGAAATGGGCAAAGATTAATTAATCCTGGAAATGTGAACAAGGAGGAACATTTTATCGTATTTGAAAAAATGGGTTCCAACATTATTTAGATTCAGAGGATTTAAAAGAATTATATATCATTGAGACCGGGAGTTTTTCCTTTGAGACTGATGGACACACAGTTGGAAAAAGCTTATGGAGCTTTGTTTTTGTCCGTGACCATTTCAGCAAGATTATTGTATGCACAAAGGTGGAAAGATTTGGGACAGCCTACTTGGAAGGAGGAGCGGCTGGTGGAGACGAATGAACTTGCTGAGACGGCCACTCTGACTTCCTTTAAGCGGAGAAAAATTGACACCTGCATTCACTGCTGACTGGAAATTCCTTATGGACTTTTTGTGTAAAACAGAACAAAACGAACTTACGATTTACGGCCTTGGTGATTAGACAAGATAGGTTATAGAAAGAAGAGAGCCATGTTGCAACTATACAACAAGAGGTAAATTTATAATTGTGCTTTTAACTGCTGTAAAAGTTATTTCTTGTAACTTTTTTCTTTTCTTTTACTTTTTTCTCCCTTTCTTTTGCTTTTAGGTTTCTCTTTGATTTCTTTCTTTTTCTTATTTTATATTTTTTTTTTGCATTGGTGAAATCATTGGGCATCATAGTAATTTTTGCATCATCTTCAACATGATTTTAAATCTCAAAAGACAAAACATCAGAATGTCAAAGACAATCAATAGTTACAAATATCGAACACCCAGAAATTACAAAAGATTGATGCTTAACCAGAAATAAATTATAGTCACTAAAGCAGCATCAGTAATGAAACACGTCATTCCTTACCCAGCCCCAGCAATCAATAATCTAATTCAAGAAAATAAAAAGCCATAAAATAATAAAAGATGAAAGTCTAGGAGGTCTTAAATGCCTTGCTAAGAGTTGTGTTTTCAGTAATGCCCAGGTTGCATCACTGCTCCTTCCTGGACTGAAAGAAACCTGTCTTTAAACCCTCCCATGGGGGTTAAAGATTGGCTGCTAGAAAGCCTGAAGAGGGTTCCACCACGTGGAGGCCCAATCCTGAAAAACTGTTTCTTGTGAAGAAGAATGAAGGAGAATTTCAGACAAGTTCATCTTCGGAGGTGTCAGATGGAGAGAGGGAAGGGAAGAAGAAAGTCAGCACCATGGAGCCTTAAAGACCAAACCCAAAATTTCATCCTTGCTTTTTTTAAAAAAACACATTTCTATTCAAAACTAGCCCTCAGCCTGGGGGTCTACTGTGGACTATGGACCTCTACTGGAAGAGTGCGCCATTTGTGCCTGCTCCTGAATCCTGAGGCTCTCCAGCCAGTGACTGACATGCTAATCACCTGATGAATTGACAGCTGCAGTGTGATCTACCTGGGGCTGCCCTTGAAAACCGCCGAGGAGCCCCAACTGGCCCAGAATGCAGGCCATCCAAAAGGCAGCAGCAGCATGAGCAGCGAAGGCCACAGTACGTGCGTGTGACATCACTCCCCTGCCAGCTGCATTTTGTCCGCCACTCGTCTTCTGGGTACAATATGAGGTGCTGATCATCATCGTGGCATAAGCCTGGTTATCTGAGGGTCTGTCTCTCTCTCTCTCTCTGACCGCCTCTGGCTGTTCAGTGGAGACCAGGAAGATGGGGAACACTGCAGGTTCTTTCAATGAAACGGGGCCATCTTTCAGAACCCAGAAGAGCGACGTCTGCTAAAACAGCCCCCACCCAGCTCTCTCTATGACAACCAGCCCACGGAACAGCCTGCCTCCTGGATCTGTAGGTGCTCCATCACGGGAGGTTCTCAAGCGAAGATTGGACCACCATTGGACCAGGGTGATCTAAGGACTCCTGCCTGGGCAGGGGTTTGGTCTGGAAGACCTCCAAGGTTCCTTCCAGCCCTGTAACTCTATGATGTTGGGGATATCGCTGAAGAGACGGTTATTATCCCAGACCCTGAGATAGGCGGGTATTAAGGCCTTGTGGGACTTTTAATCTGTTATTGGGCTTCTCTGATGTCTATCATCCATGTTCTTTTACGATTGATTCTTGGTTTAAAAGTTGCAAGCCAGCAGGATCTTGTGCAGTTGGGTGGCCTCTCAATGGGAAATGTAAATTTAATTCACGTTACGGGAAACTGATAGAAGAGTCAGAAGGTAGATAGAGGTATAAGAAAAGATCCAAGGCCTGCATCAGCAGGAGTGTTTTTGTGAGGGAACTGGGAGTCAGGATAGCATCCATTACTATACAATTGAAGCCCAGGTAGTGGGCACCATCTCAACTTTTTGGATCTATTTGCAGATGCCTTGTGCATCAGAGGCCTCACCATATCTTAGAGGTTCTTATATTGTGTAGAAAAATGGGAGAATGGACCTCAAAATTACAACTAACACCACAAAAAAATAATATTGCAATGTATTGGACTCCATTACATTTGTGTAGAAAAGGACTCCCACCAACGGCATTTTGTAGAAGACGCAAAAGGGGTATTCCATCTTTAAAACGTGTTTCTACAACGTCCTGTACTTGCTGTGTTTGGGGTAAAATAGTGGATTATATGATTGTGGGACAAAAGATAAAATTTCCAGAGGATAATATTCTTTTGAACTATATACCTAGTAAATGAAATTTGACAATCGGATAATGTTTATGGATTCTCCATGTCCCTATTATGGCCAATAGACTGATATTTCAGGATTGGAAAAATAAATGCATGGCATCGTTTATTCAAGGGACTGGAAGCCTGACTGCACCTGCCCCTTACGAGTGGAAAGAGACGTAGAGCTTGGGTGGACAAGTAGAATGAAACAGGGGACTCATTTATACAGAGTACTGTAGTTTAAAAATATAGTCATATAAATGTATTGGGACTACTTATGTACTGGAATAACGTTTGCATCAGACCAATAGAATGATAACTGTTTCATGCCATAATGGTAAGAGAGATTAAAAACAATGAAGCCAATCCATGACATGACTAAACTCCACCTTAACGGAGTTATAATGTTGAAAGATGTCCACTATTTCCCCTGCAGCTCCAGTTCGGGTTCATTTAAGAGGGAGGGGTGGGCTGAGGCTGTCTTTGATCTGGTTTCTTTCCCACGAGGGGGCAATAGACCTCTTCCGCAAAGAGGGAACCAGTCCGATTTTTTTCTGAAAACCTCACGAAGCCTCTTTCCTTCCCCCGCCCCGAAAGCTCAAGACTAACCACTTTCCTTTTGAAGACAGAGCAGGACTTGGGATTAGTTTTTAAAAAGTGTTTCCTCACTGAATTAAAGCATTCGGCAACAAGGGCTGCTTCTCTCCAGCCTCATCCGCATGAACTGCGTTTTGCCTTCTTCTAATCAGAGTACAAAAAAAAAACGAAAAATAAAAATAAAATCAGAACAAAACCTCTCCCTGGGTTTGCCTGCTCTCTCTCTCTCTCTCTCTCTCTCTCCCCGGGAGTGGGCAAGCTGCAGCGTCACAGATCCAAATATGCCGCTCAGCCCACATTCCTAGGAATCCTCCTGTTTCCTGCTATTCCCAACTTCCAGACGATGGATTCTGGTCCTGGAAATATTTTCCTTGGATAAGATGCAGCTCAGGTACAGCTCTGCATGTGTTTTAGCACTGTATTAAAAATATCTTGGCTAATTTATTTGCATCTAGTTCTTCCTCTGTCCCTCTTAAGCGTATTGAATGAATGCAGAACAAAGCCACAGGTAGTCCTCCACTTGTGACTGACTGCTTAACGACCATTTCAAAGTTACGAAGGAGCCTCCCAAAGGCACTTGCTTACATTTACTCTGCCTGCATTAACAGCCGTTTGCAGCATCGTGAGCTCACGTAAACATAATTTACGACGTTTTTAATTTAATTTAATTTAATTAAATTAATTTAATTAATTTAATTTAATTAATTTTAGGCAAAAATTAATTTAATTTTTGCCTAAAAACAGTCTTTCCTTCCAGTTTTTGTCAAAAGTGCTCCACAGCAAAGAATGGGTTTGCTTAACAACTACAACATTTGCTTAATGGCCGTGGATTCACTCCGTGATTGTGGTGACTTATTAAGGACAGCCACAAAATACGTTGTAAAATCGGATCGGTCTTGAAACCGTCACCACTTACAATCCTAAGGAGAGACTTCGATACAGTCAGAGGTCAAGGGCTGTCTCTTCTTCCAAGGCTTCAGTTTAACTATGAACTGAACTGAACTGCCACAAATTCCACTTCACGGCAGCAGAAGCAGCACACAGTTACTTCTGTTGAGCCAGATTTCACCCAGTCTGTACCAGTACAAGTGTTTTCTCGTGCCTAAGTGTAAAATCTTACTTTTATCCCTACTGAATTTCCCTTCATTAAACGGGGCCCAGCGTTCAAGTCTTCCAAGATCCATCTGGGCTACTCCTGTTCGCTTGGCGTCGTTTGCAAATTCGATGACTTTCCCTTCTCTTCCCTGATCTAAACCATTGATGAAGGTATTGGAGAATCCGGGTTACTCTTCCTTCCCCGCCGCCCCCGGCCAGCATTCCTATTAAAAGAGGGAAGAACTGTGGACTTCAACTCCCAGAATTCCCCAGCCAGGAGGGAACGGAAGTCCACAGCTCTTAAAGCTGCCAAGGTTGGACAGCCCTGTATTAAAGGCCGGGCTTCAGCAGCACCTGTCGCTCTGGACGGAGAGAAGCAGCCCTGGGGGGTGGAGGGGGGGAGGAGAAGGATCGCCCCCACCCCTCAAAGGAAGTGGCACTGTTGGCCGTCTGGAGACTTTGCTAGGAGGCTGTGGGACGAAAGAGGCAAGCTGAAAACAAGATGCTCACGCATTGATGTTTCTAAAAGGAAAAAAAATGGAATATTTTCATGTTTGGCACGTTAAATGAAACTGGAGAAGAAAAAGTACGCCTTCCCCAAGGAAGAGCAAAGATACCCTTTGACCGTTTTCTCATAAAACATCTGGTCGTTGTCTCCCAAGACATACACCATTTGCTCTGCCGCTGCTGGAAGGACTCCAGAGGCCTTAAATAACCAGCTTTAAAAAGTAGCAGCCTGAAAAACTCTTCTTTAGGAGTTGGGTCAACAGGCCTAATTCAAATGAGACGAGCCAGTCCCCCCCCCCAGGACACTGCTCTCTCCCCCACCCATTACTAAGTATCTGAACAGTTCAAATGAATTCATCTTTGGGAGGAACTTTTTTTTTAAAAAAATTCACAGCCCACCAAGGCTAAAACGAAGGGACGGAACAGAATCCATAGCTTGGGATCTGAAGACCAAGCCATATTTAGCTCCACTCTTGATGCTCAGCAGAGAGAGAGAGGGAGGGAGGGAGGGAGAGACAAAACTAACAGGATCAGCAGTTTGGGAGTAGGCACCAAGAGCAAGCCCCAAGGAATCCGTCACGTGACTCCTTCCACTCCAGCAGAGACCCACGGTTTGGGAAATCCACGGTGCCTCTTTGTGGTCCTAGCGTGGCTTGGGCTGTTTTGAAGAGACTCTGCTTCCACCTGCGTGCTGGGAGGTCGCAAAAGGGGATCGCCTGACCTTGGGACCCAGCAACGGTCATAGGTATGAACCAGTTGCCGAGCGTCTGAATTTTGACCACATGAGCACGTAAAGGCCCCACTGGGGTTTTGAATGACTCAACTTGGCACAGAATTATAGATTAAGATTTCAGCCCTATGCAACTAACAAATGTCTCACAACAGAAATTTTGGGCTCCACTGTGGTTGTAAGTCAAGGACTAATCTGTATAGTAGCCTTTGGTGGGCAAAAAATCAGAAATCCGCTAGCATTTTCTATATTAGCGCATTTTATTCCAAGAGATCAGGTGCATCGGGTGACGGGAGCTGCTGGTCCCCAACGCCGATGCCTTTGAGCCACGGGTGCAAAAAGGCTCAGTTGCCAGATTATGTCCTCCCGTTTAGGAGCAAGCCTGGTTTTAGTGACTGGTGTTCCCAGAAGAAGGAAGGGCTCCATCCTAAGTATCACAGACACACAAACGTCACCTTTCTGCTAATAAACCGGAATGGCAGTTTAGAATAAAGAAGATATCAAAACCAAGAACAATAATATCAATTTTATCTAAATTGGCATACCCTGTAAAACACTAAAACCTATTCGGCCACTGCAGTAGTTAAGTGATTGCAGCCATTAAGTGAACTTGGCTTGTGGGAAACAGCCTGGGAAGACAGAAAATGACAATTACAAGAGCCTGGCACTTTGCAAGGATTGTGAATGTGCACTGGTTGCCAAGCGCCCGAATTTTGATCATGCAACTCTGGAAATGCTGTAGCTCTCGTAAGTGTGAGGATCGGTCACTTTTTTTGGTATTGTTGTGACTCAGAAGGGCTGTGCACCGAAGGGTCCCTGTGTTTCAGGTGGGGCTGAGCAGTCTTAACGGTGGCTGGGACCCTCTTTCTCCTCCCTTCCATCCTTTCTTATTTCAAACGTTTGCCCTTGCTGTGCAGTGTTGGCTTCCTTGTTCCTTCTCAGCCCAGAGGCGTATTTTTCACCGCTTAGCGTGAAGGCTGAATTGCTTTTTCCTTTTTTAAGTCTCAGAGGGGAAGATTTCCCTGTCTGGATTTTGCCTCTAGTCGCCGAGGGGCTCAGGAGAATGGAGGGCCATTGAAGCTGGCTAGTTAACTCTGCTTTCCACCCCCTCCCTCCACAAGCAGAGGCGGGCATCTGGCTGCCCATGTCGCTCTACCCATCTGTTCGCATGGCCCGGTGCCCAGTTCCAGCCTGGTCAGACCTTTGTTCTGGGGGCGCACAAAGGCGGAGAAAGGAGAGATGGGGATGGTGTGCAGAGGGAACAATGGAAGTGCCATCTCTGCAGCAGCAAGGCTTTTTCAAGCTGATGATTAGTTGGGCATCCTGCAGAGACCTCTTCAAGCCTGCCTAGTAAGGCTAAATGGGGCCGGTTTACAAGCTGGGAATGTTTTGTGTTTGTTTACATGTCTCAGTCCCGGCCAGAGGTAACAAAGAACAAGGCATGGAACCAAACTGTACTTAGCATTAAAGAGAGAGAGAAGAATTTTGTCTAGCATTATGATGATCAGGCAGGGAGCGATTACACCTCCTGGCAAAAGATTACTGTCCTTTGGCAGGGACGGTAATCTTGGATTAAGATAATCAAAAATCAAATTCTATGCACAAGACTTGGAAGCATCTAAACCCTATTCTATCTCCCTGAACATTCCTCCTAAAATGGGCAGTCAGTTGGTTCCTGCAACCCTACAGATTTTAAAAGATCATTTTAAGACAAAAGATCATTTATTAACAGTAAAAGACACCATAAAACAACTTATCTGGAATCAAAAAGCAAAAGTTAAAGAGAAGTCCTTATCAAAGGAGGCACCTTAAGTCTTGCTAGGCCATTACCAGGAAGCAATGGCAGGAGACAATGCCAGGTGGCACGGGGGTTTAAAAAAGGCAAGGTAGAGGCTGTAGCCACTCATGGAGCGGTCCATGGCAGGAATGAATTCTTTGGACTAAATCTGAGCAAAAACCCACAGACAACACCAAGCTGGCAGGAATAGCCAACACTCCAGAAGACAGGCTTAAGATACAGAGGGATCCTGACGGACTTGTACATTCGGCGCTAGCTAACAAAACGAAATTCAATGGTGAGAAAAACCAAACCACAGATATAGTATAGGTGGGACCTGGCTCAATAGTAGCAACTGTGAGAGGGATCTCGGAGTCCTAGTAGACAATCACTTAAATATGAGCCAGCCCTGTGCTGCAGCTGCCAAAAAAGCCAACACAGTGCTAGGCTGCATTAACAGAGGGACAGAATCAAGATCACGTGAAATGTTAATACCACTTTACAAGGCCTTGGTAAGGCCACACTTGGAATACTGCATCCAGTTTTGGTCACCACAATGTAAAAAAGATGTTCAGACTCTGGAAAGAGTGCAGAGAAGAGCATCAAAGATGATCAGGGGACTGGAGGCTATAACATATAAGGAACGGCTGCTGGAATTGGGTGTGTCTAGTTTAATGAAGAGAAGGACGAGGGGTGACATTATAGCAGAGTTCCAGCATCTCAGGGGTTGCCCCAAAGAAGAGGGAGTCAAGCTATTCTCCAAAGCACCTGAAGGCAGGACAAGAAGCAACGGATGGAAACTAATCAAGGAGAGAAGCAACCTGGAACTAAGGAGGAATTTCCTGACAGAACAATCAACCAGTGGAACAACCTGCCTCCAGAAGTTGTGGCTGCTCCAACACTGGAAGTTTTTAAGAAGAGACTGGACAACCATTTGTCCGAAATGGTATAGGGTTTCCTGCCTAAGCAAGGGGTTGGACTAGATGACCTCCGAGGTCCCTTCCAACACTGTTATTCTCTTATTCTGACTTCCTAATGACTGGCAGTTCTGCGTCCAAAAGTAGCCCACTGAACAAACTGGTGGACTGTAGGATGGATGAGGAGGGGGCCCCTGTGGGTCCTCACAGACCCCTCCCCTCTGCCCACATCTGCCCTTTGGGCTATTTTCAAGCAAAGGTTTCCTGGACCTCCTATTATTGAGCTAAAAGAGGAAATTGGCAAAGGCTTTTTCGAGTCCACCCAGCTCTCCAATTGCCCAGTCTGGACCGGCCATGAGAGGACAGAGCCAGTAGCATCTGGAAGCATGCTGGGGAAATATTTAAAACTTCTTTCGGCTGGGCAGTGAGGCTGCCTCCCTTCTGAAGAAACAAAGGCCCTGGAAATCAGGGCCCTGCAAACATTCATGTTGGTAAAGTAGCAGAAAACCTTTAGCACCTCCATCCAAGATAGAATCACAAATGGCTCTTTTTCCAAGTAAAAGAATAATCAGCATCGCTTTTTGTTACTGATTAATTGGGGGTTTTTTTGAAGGACTAATAAAACAGTTTAATAACCGATCTTCTGATTTTCTAGAAGAGCAGAATATTGCTATACATATGGAGTCTACGAAAAGTTTCAAATTTAAGTTGCCACTGCACTGGGTGTTGATGAGAGGAAGGCTAAGGAGTCATGAGGACTCCCCCTTCTCAGGGGTGTCTGCAGACCACGGTCAAAGGAATCAAGAGGGCGTCTACAACGGTGCAATCAAAACCAATGCATCTGTAAGACAGAAAGGCCTTCGGTTGCATTGCTGCGGCTGTTATCTTGACTTTTTTTATTTTACCCTGCATATGCCCTGACTCCTCTAGAAATACTTAATGGGCATTTTTGAAAATAAGCTTCTACGGCAGCCTGCTAGCTACTGAGATATATTCATCTATATATTAATAAAACTCTCAGGTCTGTATTCTTTAACTGGACCAAACGGTGCATCACAAGACAAAACCTCTTTGACCAAAGTATGCCACATGGATTGTCTTACAGAACGCAGCCACAATCCAGGACCCATGGCTCTCTTGGACCTGAAATTTGGCATTTTTAATAAAACTTTGTACGATCTAAAAATTATTATAAAACATTTCATGACACAATAGAAAATGTGATAAAGCAGTTCCCGTGGTTAACTGCTGATGTTTGACTCTGCTTTACGGCTCAGCCTGGGCTACTTTCAAGGCAGGTACATCTCTCCACATCCTCCTGGGTTTTTAAGAACTCTTCCAGTACATAAAGAGCTCTGCCATTGTTGAAGGCTTTGAGCAATCCAAAAAGTAAATCTCTCTGAAACCAAGACTCAGGGGCTCCTGGCTTGTATATAACCCTCATTCAAACTGAACAAGGAAGAATGTGCATTAAAATTCCCAGCTAGCCGAGATCCTGGATGGCACGGCCTGTAGATCAAGGATCTCAGCTCACTTCAGATTTAGCTAATAGCCAAATACCACCCAGCCTTTGGTCTCTTCTCCTTCAATATCTATTTCTCAGCTTTCCTAAATTCAGAAAGGTGACTTATACTAATCGAATTTGAGTTGACTCCCAGGCTTGATTCTCCTTGCTTGGGTCAAAAGGAAGCTAAACTTTTTCTCCTGGGCAACCAGCTCAATCTGATGACTTCTGTCTTGAGAGAAGATCACCTGTCCCCAGCTGCTCAAGAGTCTCCTGCAGAATTGGTGTTACTTGCAACGTACAAAAGGAGTCACTGATCAACTTAAATTAATTAAGAATGCTAAAAATGAATATAAACACCCTTCACTGAAGGACAGTAGATAACATCTCATTTATATAATAGTACTGTGTACACATAGCAGAGAGAGAAGAGGGAGAAAGAGAGATACATTTTATCTCTCTATAGATCTTGTATATTTGGGGGTTTTTTAAATACTATTTTTATTTTGCTTTCTGTCTTTTTAACGTTCTATATTGTTTACTTTTTTCCTGTTTGTGTTTTTGTAGTCAGTTCATAAAAACACAAACTAATAAATGTGGCCAAATGTTTCAATTGCTACTTGGCAGAATTTTGCTGCAATGACTTTCATTTTGACCATCTTAGCTGGCTGTCTTTATCTGACTCTAGCAGGGCACTAAAATGTATGAATATCAATTGTCCATTTTTTTTCTTTTGGAAAAGTTGTGTGTGTGTGTGTGTGTGTGTGTGTGTGTTTTGCGATATTTTATCTGCCAGGAGCCATCCTAAGCGGAAGAACAAACACAGAGATCAGCTCCTCTTTACTGTATATTATAGCCCCTGTTAACTACTATTGAGATTAAATAAGTGGAAATGGAATTAAATTAGTGGGAACATGAGGGAAATGACTTCTTGCGACAGGAATTTTTGATCTTATGGAAAGCTAGAAATGAGTGAAGTCAAACACCTTGGACTATATGAAAAATTTTGATTAAGGCCAAAGAAACGCTAGACAAATTTTGTAGCTGAATATCCTAATAAAGAAAGTATATTTCCATCTGCAGAGGTGGAGACCAAAGAGATTAATCTACCCAGGGAGTATTATTGATCCTGCTGGATTCCAGGCAGTTTGAGGTAATGTTTTCTCAAACCTGTTTGGATGCCCTATCAGAAACCTGGTTGAGATATGGAATATCAATGTCTTTCAGTGCCCAGCGAGTCTCAGCAGCCTCTAAGTGCCCCTTGCTAAACATTAAATCTCGGTTTATTGAACAGCCGCAAAATGCAGGGATTGCAGGCTTGAAGGACCTATAAAAGTTTAACCATTTGAACAACACTGATTCAAAAGACACTGCTTCACAATATTGCAAGTTTTGTTTTAGAGGTATTTTGTTCTTTTTATTGTATTTCTCTATGCAATACTGTACCAGTAAGATTGATGGAGGAAGGAAGGAAGGAAGGGAGGAAGGAAGGAAGGGAGGGAGGGAGGGAGGGAGGGAGGGAGGGAATGTACTTATAGTCACTTTGACTGTACACTAATCGGCATACATTAAAATGAAATTTCGTTGCATACAGCTCTCAAAGGGTCACCACCACCACTAGCCGACCCATCACAAGACCCTCACTTGACATACTCACACCTGACCCATCACAAGACCTACTGACCACACAAAGACCTTGTAAGCAGAAGAACACTGACACAGACGTTCCCTAAACTCCACTGACAATGTTTCCTAGCCTGGGAAACGAAACGTTCGGAAACCAACCCACAAGCTTGGAGAACAATATCTCCACCCTCAAAAAATAAATACCTCTAACCTTGCCATTCTCTATCCTACTAGTATCCAGAGGCATCTGCAGGGGGGTGATGCAAAAACCTGCGTGATAGCAGGAATAGCCACAGCCCCTTTTGCAGAGTGCACAAAACAACATGTGAATGCTCCAACACTGGAAGTTTTTAAGAAGAGAGTGGACAACCATTTGCCTGAAATGATATAAGGTCTCCTGCTTGAACAGGGTTGGACTAGAAGACCTCCAAGGTCCCTTCCGACTCTGTTATTCAATTACACAAAGAAAAGGGGGTGGGGCTTTAACTACATCATCATGCCCATCATCTAAAAAAATTTGACACACAAACAATGGTGCATTCAAGTGCAGCCTCTATTCTCTTCACACGATTGAAAGGCAAGCTCTTCTCATTAATACTTTTTAACTATTTTAATATTTGACAACTAGGAAGTAACTAAACGGTATGAGCAAAGTGCAGTTTTCATAATGTGATACTAAAAATATTTTTTCTCTCTTTTCTCTAACTGTTTTTATTTAAAAGAAAAATAAAACCATTTGTTTTCATTACAAAGGAAAATCAGTAGATAACCGTAAGGCACGAAACACTAGGAACGATACAGATTGGGCACACTTTTAAAATGGATGCAAGTTATTTTGCTGTCCCTCCTTATGCATGTTTACTCTTCCGCAGTCTGTCCCCTTTGACTAACTGCAACTTCCTCTTAACTTGCAGGCTCAGGTCCCAAGTTAAATTAAGCAGAACTGACCCAAATGAGGCATGGCTGTTAGCAAGCGATGGTGGGAACTCTCACTTCAGCATGCATTCTCAAAAGCCCTCCAGATTGTCTGGAAGGAAAATCAGATGCCCTATTTACTAGCTTGGCTTTATATCTTTTCATCGTTCTCCCACCTTCCCCCCACCGCAGCCGGCTACAGCTTTTAATTGAATCCCAGCCTGGAGTTGGCACGCGCTCAAATGAATATGCAAATGAGCGAGGGTTCCCAGTCCCTCCCGGGTCCCCAGCCAGGCCCGCCTTGGCATTCCTACGGTGGGCAGATGGCAACCGCCACCGCTGCCCCCTCTCAAATGTGGGAATATTTGCCTTTGGGAAACACATCCCAGCCACGAAGCGAAAGGTTCTCCTTGAGGTGGAGGACCCTGAAAAAGGCAAAATGGGCTTGTTTGCGAAGCAGCGGGGGCTCAGATTATGAAACCGATGGGCTCCTGCTTTTTACTGGGCCAAATGAAGGACAAAGCTGTATGGCATTTTGGAAAGGGACTAGTCCACTTTGATCCAGCTAAGTAGCAGCACCCAGCCAAACTCCACTTATCTCAAAAAGCTAAAGAGGGTTGGATTGGTTAAATTCTTGGATGGGCAAGACATGGCCAAAGAAATCAACAGAGCGGCCTGGATGATGGGACTAAAGTTCTACATCGGGGTGGGCAACGATGGTCCACAGGCGCACAGGAACCATCGTTGCCCACCCCTGCTCTGTATGGTTGCTTCTGTGCTGCTCAGTCACATCACAGGGGACACTAGGAAATCTCACAGGCATAGACTAGATTGAAAAGTTGGGAAAGAAGACTTTCTCGAAGAAGAAGATGAAGAAGACAAGAAGTTCACTTCTTGTGGTTGCCCCCCCCAAAAAAAAACCACCCACATGGATCTATGCATGAACTCGTCAAGAAGGAAACTCCACTTGAGAGACTTTGGATTTTGATCCTGGCAGCCTGTTGCATCAGGCCAGCCATTTGGAAGTGGAAGAAGCTGTAGAGCGGATCAAAGCCGATCCAATCTATTTCAAAGCCATAGATCCACAGAGAGCTGCACTTAAATCTCTGCTGCCCAATACTCTGCCTAGACCACTGTTTCTCAAGCTGGGCAACTTTACGATGGGTGGACTTAACTTTCCACCCGTCTTAAAGTGTTGAGATAGTGCAGGAGTATCAGCATGGAAGTCAAGAAAGGCCTGAGGTCCAGGGGCCGCTCTGGAGAATCCCAGGGTTTTGCCCGTTGGACGCCAGCAAATTTGGGTCCTCCTGGTCACCCAGTGCCCCACCTACGCTTCCTTGGTATCTGGGTCTTCGTGTTGGGCACTGGGAACCAGCCAGGGATTCCAGAGGCATGGATCTGGTTCCTGGGATCATTTTTGTTCTCCCCCAGTTGAAAGGAGAGAGTCGAGATGTTTGTTGCAAGATAACATGAACTTTCTTTTTTTGGGGGGGGGGGGTATTCCAGACTTATTGGCAAGGAACCACGAAATGGGGTGGGAGACGAAGAGATTTGTTGCTTGTTGTTTCTGTTTACCCACCTGTTTTCTGACTCCGTGAATAACTTTGCTCCGCCAAAGAAAGGCCGGCTGTTACTGAAACAAGTCCGCCCTGGCAAGCATTTGAGGCTCCCTCTTTGTGGAGGAGGTTTAAGGGACCAGATGCAATAAGTTTGCAACAGACCGTCCTGAGACCATCTGTGCATTGTTTGGGAGAGGCAGGGGGAGAAGATGAATGGCGGGCTGCGAAGAAAGGCCATTTGTGCAAGCCGTGGGAAAACCAGTGGCTGGCCTTGTCAGCGCGCTCCATGAATTGAACTAATTGAAGATTAGACTGGGGAGCTACCCGGAGCTGTGAGAGAAGATAATCCTCCGTCAACCGGCCTCAAAAGCCAGGAATTGGAGTGCGTTACAGGACCCGGTTTCCCTACGGTGCAGGCGAAATTGAGAAGCATCAGCTCTTAGCGACAAGTTCCCAGCAGAAGTGGGGTTCACGGGCTTCCTGCAGGAGCAGAAGCCTGGGGTAGGACAAGAAGTCCAGATCAGAAGGCAAAGTTGGAGAAAAGCCACAGACAGACAGACAGACGGACATCCATGCACAACACAAGCACACATACACAACCGAGGCTGGCTTTTTGGCCTAGAAAACTCATTTCTTCATGCAAATTTACTGAGTTTCAAATGGATACAGGAAATCTCTAAAATGACTTGCGGAATGTTACAATAATCTTGGAAATATTTGATTTATGGTTAAAAAATAGAGTTTAAGCCGCATTCTTGTGCCTCTTCTTGCTGCATAAGAACGCCCCAGGTGTTTGGCTGAAAAAAGTTAAGACAGACAGTAAGATCTTTGGACTCTCCATGTGCATCAATAATAACACAAAGGCCCCATCTTGCATGGCGCGATTGCCATCCTGACTTCTTTTCTTTACTCTCCTGCCTCCACAGGAGCAGTCGGAGCACCAGGTATTGGAATGGAAAAAAAAAATAATCCTACACAAAATGTGTCCCTCTTAGGGTTACTTTTACTGCAGTTATAGTCGAAAGACTTTCTTTTAAAAAATGCGACCAAAATGTAAGTTACTCAGAAGAGAGATAACAACCCTTAGGTTTTAAAACTCAAAATTATATACTAAAAAACCCTACAATGCTACAGCTGTTCAGCTCAGCTCGCCTTCCAAAAGGGAAACAGTACGTTGGAATGGTGACAATGGAAAAGGAAAGAAAAAGGACAGAAAATGAGCTTTTCAGGATTTGAAAAGTTTGCAAAGCAGAATTGAAGCTGGGAAAAAAGAGCTGCTCCCCGTTGGGAGCCCATTGGACTGGAGGTGTGTGACAATGTGTGTGTGTGTGTGTGTGTGTGTGTGTGTGTGTGTGTGTATACACATACATGTTGTTGTTAGTTGCGAAGTCGTGTCCGACCCATCGCGACCCTATGGACAACGTTCCTCCAGGCCTTCCTGTCCTCTACCATCTTCTGGAGTCCATTTAGGCTCACGCCTACTGCTTCGGTGACTCCATCCAGCCACCTCCTTCTCTGTCGTCCCCTTCTTCTCTTGCCCTCCACCTATCCCAGCATGAGGCTCTTCTCCAGTGAGTCCTTCCTTCTCATTAGGTGGCCAAAGTATTTGAGTTTCCACTTCAGGATCTGGCCTTCTAAAGAGCAGTCAGGGTGGATCTCCTCTAGGACTGACCGGTTTGATCGCCTTGCAGTCCAAGGGACTCGCAGGAGTCTTCTCCAGCACCAGAGTTCAAAGGCCTCAATTCTTTGGCGCTCAGCCTTTCTTATGGCCCAACCTTCAATGCCATACATTGCAACTGGGAAGACCATAGCCTTGACTATACGCACTTTTGTTGGCAGGGTGATGTCTCTGCTTTTTAGTGTGCTGTCTAGATTTGCCATGGCTTTCCTCCCCAGGAGCAAGGTCTTTTAATTTCTTGGCTACAGTCCCCATCTGCAGTGATCTTGGAGCCCAGGAAAATAAAATCTGTCACTACCTCCATTTCTTCCCCATCTATTTGCCAGGAATTGAGAGGGCCGGATGCCATGATCTTGGTTTTCTTAATGTTTAGTTTCAACCCAACTTTTGCACTCTCCTTCTTCACCCGCAACAAGAGACTCTTCAGTTCCTCTTCACTTTCTGCCATTAGAGTGGTGTCATCTGCATATCTTAGGTTGTTGATATTTCTCCCGGCAATCTTAATTCCAACTTTTGATTCATCTAGCCCTGCCTTTCTCATGATGTGCTCTGCATATAAGTTAAATAGGCAAGGCGACAGTATACAGCCTTGCCGGACTCCTTTCCCAATTTTGAACCAATCAGTGGTTCCGTGTCCAGTTCTCACTGTTGCTTCTTGGCCCGCATATAGGTTTCTCAAGAGACAAATAAGATGATCTGGTACACCCATCTCTTTAAGGACTTGCCACAGTTTGTTATGATCCACACAATCAAAGGCTTTAGCATAGTCAATGAAGCAAAAGTAGATGTTTTTCTGGAACTCTCTAGCTTTCTCCATGATCCAGCGTATGTTGGCAATTTGATCTCTAGTTCCTCTGCCTCTTCGAAATCCTGCCTGTACTTCTGGTAGTTCTCGATCCACATACTGCTGAAGTCTAGCTTGTAGGATTTTAAGCATAACTTTACTAGCATGAGAAATAAGTGCAATGGTGCGATAGTTTGAACATTCTTTGGCACTGCCTTTCTTTGGAATTGGAATGTAAACTGATCTTTTCCAATCCTGTGGCCACTGTTGAGTTTTCCAAATTTGCTGGCAAGTTGAGTGTAGCACTTTTACTGCATCAGTACATACATATATATATATAAAGTGTTTGTTAAGTATTTTAGAATACCTTGATACCTTGCTAGGCCCCAAACATGGGGCAAATCTTATTGCCTGTTCAAGGGTTAAGCTGAAACAGGCAATAAGATTTGCCCCGTGTTTCGGGCCTAGCAAGGTATTCTAAAATACTTAACAAACACTTAACACATATCTCCCTTGCCTCTCAGCTAACAAAGCGAGAAAGAGCCTGTGGCCTAAAGGTTAGAACAATTGCCTAATGTGCAATCGTGTAAGATTGAGGGTGTCTTGGCGAGGTTTCAACGAGATCCCACTTGTCATCTTCAGGCTGGTGTCTTTGGCCGAAGACACCAGCCTGAAGATGACAAGTGGGATCTCATCGAAACGTCGCCAAGACACCCTCAATCTTACACGGGAAAAGACCCAAATACGCCAAGACCTACATACCTGTACCCGTGAAAATCTACAAAAACATACACACACACACACACACACACACATATATATATACATACATACATTTGTTGGCAATGTCCATTTTGCTCTATGAGTTCATGGTGAACTAACCCTAAGTGGAATTTTCCTCCAATGGGATTTTCCCATGTGTTTTACCATGAAAGATAGGTAGGGCAGCCTAGAAAAGTCAGTGCCCTCCTAACCATACCCAAGTATTTTGAATTTGTTGGCTATGTCCATTTTGCTCTCTGAGTTCACGGTGACGTAACCGTAACCCTATACCATTGCAAAGAAATGGTTGTCCAGTCTCTTCTTGAAAACCTCCAGCAATGGAGCACCTACAACTTCTTGAGGCAACGTGTTCCACTGATGAATTGTTCTCACTATCAGACAATTTCTTCTTACTTCTAGGTTCGATCTCTCTTTGATAAGCTTCCATCTGTTGCTTCTTCTCCTGCCTTCAGGTGCTTTGGAGAATAGGTTGACCCCCCTCTTCTTTGGGGCAGCCCCTCAAATTTTGGAAGATTGCTGTCATTTCACCCCCGGTCCTTCTTTTCATTAGATTAGACATAAGCAGCTCGGTTGAGCTCCTGTTCCTGCCCCAGATCCTGCCCACCTGTATGGAGTCTGAAAACATGCAAATGCGAGTAGATTAACAGGAGCCACTTTGTCGGGAAGGTAGCAGAGCTCCCTGCACCTTTGGCGTATAGCCATGCTGGCTGCATGACTACGGAAACGTCTTTGGACAAGGCTGGCTCCCTCAGTCAAGAAATGGAGATGGCCACCACACCCTAGAACAGGGGTAGGCAACCTTGGTTCCTTTATGACTCGTGGACTTCAGCTCCCAGAATTCTTGAGCCAGTCATAGAAGAGCCAAGGTTGCCCACCCCTGCCCTAGAGTCAGAGAAGGGAAACCTTTACTTTTAACTACCCGGTTCCTACAGCCGTTCTTCGTATCTTTTAGCCTCCAATCATCCCAATCACCTTCGTTGCTCCTCTCTGCCCTCCTTCCAGAGTGTCAACATCTTTTGTATATCTTGGCACAACCCTCTCACCACCTACGGAATACCAGGCCCAAAACAGGGAAGAACATAGATTTTGGAGGAGAGCGGACAGACTGATAAGTGCAAGCAGAGGAGAGAAAAAGTTTGATCTCTTTCAGCTTTCATAATTTTTACATTTTTTTGCTACTGAAGACAAGAGCAAAGAGCTTCATGTGGACCCTACTGAAGCAAAAGAGCAAACAACATGACCCTCTGGTGCTTGTTTCATCCCCCACCCCACCCCCCCAATGAATTAAGCCACCCAACATTTAGGTCAGACCAGAGGGGGGCGCTACATAAATTCAACAAACACATTAATAAACGTGCAATGTGTCACTTTGAAAAAATAATGCTCTCTCCCCTGGTTCAGTTAACTCAATTAAAGGGTTAACTAGTTTATGTGAGTATTTCAATAAACCAGGGCTAGAAATCACACAAGTTCTCACCACCATTATTTTAGACACATCACAGGCTGTCTACTCACTAATCCACTGACAGGAACAAAGCCTTGAAAAGATTATGACGTTAATCAGTCATCCCAGGCCGAACTGACTGGTCAAAATCACTCTAAGAGCATAGATGAAAACTATCAAGAAATTCACAGAGAACCTAGAACTACATCCAGTGAGCTGGAAGCCTTGTCCTTTGCTCGCCAGAGTAACCAAGCGTGATTCCACCATCAGAAAAGCCCTGGCTGTACGTAAGTCAGCACAGTACACTATAGGAGAGTAGTGAGATGGAAACCATGGTTTGCTAAGAACAACATTGCTGCTCATCTCAGATTGGACAAAAAGGGACAACCCTCTGGAAGGTGGTTCTAACGACAGAGGAATTGCAGGTGGAGCTTGAAGGGATACGTGGGTGTTATGCCTGATAAAAACCAAACGCTACGTTCCACAGTGAGGACCTCATAGCAGCTGTCAAGCACGGTGATGCCACTGTCAGAGTTGGAGGAAGCTTTGCAACCTTGGGACCTCAATTATTTGTCGGCACTAAAAGAATCATGAATTCTGCTTTGTGTGAGAAAATTCTGCAGGAGAACGTCAAGCCGTTTGTCCCTCAGATAACGCCGAAGTGAGTCATACAGCAAGGCAATGATCCAAAATATACAAACAAGTCTATACAAGAATGGATGGAGACCAAGTTCATTGTTCTGAAATGGCCAAGTCACAATCCAGACCTAACCCCTCGTGGGGGCAGGAACTGAAATGAACAGTTAAGGCTGGAAAACCCTCAAATGTTGACAGAAGTGTCTGGGACAGCCCCAGAAGTGTGTGTTTGTGTGTGTGGGGGGGTGTTTCTGTAGTCGCCTACTACGAATGGCCTAAGGGTTGAAGTTGTTTCCCCATGAAGGAATGGGGCAAAAGTCTTCCACAGAGATGAGATTGATTACCAATGATAGGAAGCAGTTTGATAGCAATTACTATAACCAAAGGGGGTGTAATCAATAATTTAAGGAAGTGATTACTTTTCTATATTGTGCGATTTTGTTTAGGAGATTATTGAAGTGTTTGTGTTACCTGTTTACTCAGATTCCCATTCTACCAGTCAGCTCCCTCTGCAGCTATGATCACAGTCGATGGCCAAGATGTGCA
Organism: Vipera ursinii; assembly: GCF_947247035.1. Classification (NCBI taxonomy): domain Eukaryota; kingdom Metazoa; phylum Chordata; class Lepidosauria; order Squamata; family Viperidae; genus Vipera; species Vipera ursinii. Next base: position 437,020 of record NC_139515.1, read on the forward strand.
AACATCCAGGAAATCGGAAAAAAGCAAAGGATATTTCACAAAAGGATAGCTTTGTAGGAGGCTATTTTCACATACAGTAAAAATGTAACCTTATAAAATGTGACCCAGAGGAAGAGCAGAAATTAAACAAGCCTGTGGATCCTTAAAAAGTTTCAAAATAGAGCAGCAGAAAGCATTTTTGATAGATGCGGTTATTAATGTAAAAGCTAGGGCGTGCCCGTTTCTGGTATTAACAATAGCTAAAGTTTTATAACTTTTCAAGAAACCATGATAAAAAAGGAAGAAAAGGTACAAATGAAATCCTAAGTGGACTTCTTGTGAATCTGGCATGACATCTGGAGAGATTCAAAGTACAGCTTTGCATAATTGAAAAACCTTTGGAGGTCAAATGCATTTTCAGAAGTGCCATCTTGTAAATTATTTTTATAAGAAGTTATTCATGCTAAATATACAGAAGATAGAATTTAAGAAGAAATTTTAACAGTCGAAAGAGTGAGGTGTGATATAAAAGGAATTATAGCCAACAAAACGCAGTTCAGTGGAAAGAAAAGTCAGATCCTGCACTCGGGCAGGAAAAACCAAATGCTCCAGGTATATCCTAGGTGGTACCTGGCTCAGCAGGGGGAACTGTGAGCGGAAACCGGGTAGCTTAGAGGACCCCACTTAAACGGGAGCCAGCCGTGTGCTGCAGCCGCCCCAAAAGCCGATGCGGTCCTAGGCTACATCCACAGAGGGGTTGCATCAAAATCATAGGAAGCGATAGTGCTATGTTGCGCTATATCGCAAGGCAGCACTTGGAATCCTGCGCCCAATTCTGGACACCACGATACAGAAAAGGCGGTGAGGTCCTAGAAAGAGTACAGAGAAGATGGCAAATGGTCTGGATACGAGGAATGTCTCAGTGAACCAGATATGCCTATTGAAGAGAAGAGTTAGGGGTGACACGATAGCTGTCTTCCAAGCGCTTGAGGGGCTGTCACAGAGAAGAGGGCTCTGCTTATTCTCCTGAGGGCAGGACAAGAAACAATGGGTGGAAGTTCATCAAAGAAAGATCCAACCTGGAGCAAAAAAAAAAAACAATTTTCTGACACGGAGAACAATTAACCTCCCTCCCTGGAGATTTTCAAGAAAAGGTTGGGCATCCATTTGACTGGGATGGTATAAGGTTTCTTGCCTTGGGCAAGTGGTTGGACTAGACCAGAGTCCCCCAACCTTTTGGCCACCAGGGACCGGTTCTGTGGAGAAATGTTTTTCGGGGACTCGAGGGTGTGTGGTTTTGTGTGCTTGCCTGCATCCCACAGATGGGGCTTTGCTTGTTTGTGCAGACCGGTTGCTGGCATGCTGTGGCCCGGTACTGGTCCACGGACGAGGGGTTGGGGATCCCCGGACTAGATCTTCCAAGGTCCCTTTCAACATTGTGATTCTTTATTGTATCTTCTATTCTATTTCCCCAAACTTTACTGCTTCCAGAACTCCCAAACCCCCAAAACAACTCATTGGTTTTGTAAATACTTTAGGACAAAGAATTTTCAGAGCACAGATACAAGTGAAAAAACCCTTCATTTGGACCATTTGAAATCCATTTCTGGATTGCATTTTTTTAAAGTTCTGCCAGTGCACTGTGCCAATACGTCATCTCTCTTTGTAAAGACGCATTTGGCAAAAACCCTCAGAAGCCTTTTAATCAATCGTTGAGGAAGCTGCATCTCTGGAATGTCTTCTGCTTCCTTGTGTTTGTAAAGACTTTTCACAGCAGCAAAGCGAGCACAGAAAAAGATATGGCTGCTTTGATGAGTCGCAGCAGAAGCACCGCTTCTGAAGTACGTCTGAATCTCTAAGCGACAACCACTGTGTGGGACGAACAGGCAGAAGAGTGGCAGAACGCATCCATGAACACCAACCGGCAGTCAAAAGACATGACGAAAATTCTTTAATCTCACAATAGACAGACAGATTTAATCATAGTTTCAATTGGGAAAATGTGACCATCTTAGACCAGGCAAAATCCAAAAATGCCAGGGAATTCCTAGAAGCCTGGCACTCTGACAAATCAGCCGTCAACAGACACATAAACATGAACAACATCTACGGATTATGCAAAGAGACAATCAACCAGCACTCAGATCAGCATAGATGAATTCCAAGGTCAGACCAGCAATCAAGAAACCGCCAAGGAGCCATTACAGAGTAAACGGCCCCACCAAAGAATCCCCAAGACACCCCACTCCTGCCCCCAGAGACAGGCAGCACAGCAAACCCCACTCCCTACTGACACTGATGAGGTTACCTAGTCAGGGTAATAAAACGTCTGGGAGAAAACAGGCAAGCTCAGAGACCACCAGGGACCCCGCGTGTCAAACCTGAGCTACAAATATTCTCCTTCATTGGAATCACTAAGCAGCCTAAAATTGTGGATTTTAGCCAAACTGCCAGCATCTTTTGAAAAACATGTACAAATTGTAGTGTATCCTCTTTCTATTTTAATTTTAAAAATGTTGTTTGAATCAAATGAGACAGACCGGAAATTGCAGGGGTAATTTTATCAGCCCAAGAGAAGAATTGGTCAATTTGCCAGAGAGGAAGGAGAGAGGAAAGTCTTGGAGAAATGCCACTTTATTTCCATATATTGCTTTCCCAGCTCGTGAGCTTTATTGCACTACGTTTAATTTATGTCAATTCAGATTTCTTTAATAACTCTGAAATCTTTTTTCAACTTAAATGACATGTCACTCACTAAGAGAGTGCTTTCCACAATCCATCTTCTGGCAAACCGAGAAGCAGTCAGCTAAGGATCACAGACAGGGGCTGTACCTGGGATGGAAGGTCAAAGACCAGGTTGGTGATGACCATAAACACATGAAGGAGGCTACCCCCCTTTCTACTTCAGTCCCCCCCCACCCCCCCCCCCCAGACGCACCTCTGTGGCGGTGCCTGCTAACAAAGCAACAGGCGTGCAGGGTCATCACACCAATGTTGCGGTTACATTCTTGGTTCAGGTCCTTTGGTGCAAGTAGATAATCTTGGCCTTTGTGTGCTGAGGCTGCCTCCCCTGGGGACACCCCTGGGTCAGAGAAGCCCAGAGAAATTTGTAAGATCTCCAGGAAATGCCCACTGCTCAATTTCCTCGCTGTACAAATAGCTTTGCAAGCTAGACTCCATGAATTGAGTGTTGGCCGAGAACTTCTCACTGGACATTGATTAATGGAAGACAGATGCAATGGGACGTCTCCTTCCTGGTTAACGTAAGTCGGGAGCCTTGATTATAAAGCATTCTGCTCCTAAAATCCCATCAACCCCATACAGGTCCAGGCAAGTCAACCATCCACAGCCATTTGCTACAGTAATGAATTTCTACTTAATAATTTTAAAAGAACATGTACATATCTTTACCTGGTTGCTCTAACCCACATCTAGTGTGGCTTGCTTCAGCTTCACCTGCTGCCTTTCTCCACTACACAGCTGTGAAAGCTCTCTAGCTGAACAAATGGAACAGAACAACAATACCTATTCAGTCAGAAACTGAACAAATAAATCCACATCCCATCTTGGGAATTAGGTCCACACATCTTAAAGCATGCTGACCGGGGAATTCTGGGAATTGATTTACACACCTCTTAAAAGTTGCGAAGGTTGAGAAACACTGTGCTAGAAGGCTGATGGGATGTTGATTTATTTATTTATTTATTTGGATTTATATACCGCCCCTCTCCCAAGGGACTCGGGGCGGTGTACAGGGCAATTAAAACACTATGAACAACACATAATATACAAAAATTAAAATGAAATTAAACCAAATAGCCCTAAACAATAAAACACATTCTAAAATTTAAAATTTTTAAAATTTAAGATCTAAAATCCCAGTCCCTCAGTCCAGGCCGGCAAGTTCAAATAGCCAAGTCTTCAGGTCGCGGCGAAAAGAGCGAAGGTCGGGAGCCATCCGGAGCTCAACCGGGAGCTGATTCCAGAGGGCAGGCGCACCCACAGAGAAGGCTCTCCCCCTGGGGGCCGCCAGTCGACATTCCCTGACCGACGGCACCCTGAGGAGGCCCTCTCTGTGGGAGCGCACAGGACGATGGGAAGTTAATGCCAGCAAAAGGTACTCCCGTAAATAACCCAGACCCATGCCATTTAGGGCTTTATAGGTCATCACCAGCACCTTGAATCTTACCTGGAAGACAACTGGAAGCCAATGCAGCTCGTGGAGCAGAGGTGTTACATGGGAGTATCGGGAGACCCCCATCACAACTCGCACAGCCGCATTCTGCACCAGCTGGAGCCTCCGAGTGGTATTCAAGGGCAGCCCCATGTAGAGAGCGTTGCAGTAGTCTATCCGAGAAGTCACGAGCACATGAGTGACTGTGCGTAGGGCATCTTGGTCCAAGTAGGGCCGCAACTGACGCACCAGGTGAACCTGGGCAAAAGCCCCCCTGGTCACAGCTCCTATATGGTCTTCAAAACTGAGCTGTGAATCAAGGAGGACACCCAAGTTGCGAGCCCTATCTACGGGGGGGTAACACCTCACCCCCTATAGATAAAGATGGAATAGAATGGACAACCCGAGATGCTGGTATGCACAGCCACTCGGTCATGTCAGGATTTAGACGAAGCCTGTTCCTCCCCATCCAGACCTGAACCGCCTCCAGGCAACGGGACATCACGGAGAGGGCATCACTGGGTTGATCTGGGGTGGAAATAAAAAGCTGGGTATCATCAGCGTACTGATGATACCCCACCCCAAAACCACGAATGATCTCACCCAGTGGCTTCATATAGATGTTGAACAGGAGGGGCGAGAGGACCAACCCCTGAGGGACTCCACAAACGAGAGGCCTCGAGGCCGACCTCTGTCCCCCTGCCAACACCGACTGCAAGCGACCCAGGAGATAGGAGGAGAACCACTGTAAAACAGTGCCACCCACTCCCAACCCCCTGAGGCACCGCAGTAGGATACCATGGTCGATGGTATCAAAAGCCGCTGAGAGGTCTAATAGGACTAGGACAGAGGAGCAACCCCTGTCCCGAGCCCGCCAGAGATCATTCATCAGTGCGACCAATGCCGTCTCCGTGCTGTTCCCGGGCCTAAAGCCCGATTGGTAGGGGTCCAGATAATCCACTTCCTCCAGGAACAGAGGAAGCTGATGTGCCACCACACTCTCAACAACCTTTGCTAAAAAGCGAAGGTTGGAGACCGGACGATAGTTGTTCAAAATGGCCGGGTCCAGGGCAGGCTTCTTCAGGAGGGGCCTTACCACCGCCTCCTTCAAGGCAGCGGGGAAGCTCCCCTCTCTCAAAGAAGCAGTTATTACTGCCTGGAGCCAGCGTCGTGTCCCATCCCGAGCTGCAAACACCAGCCAGGAGGGGCACGGGTCCAATAAACAAGTGGTGGAACTCAGCTTCCCCATGATCCTGTCCACTTCTTCCGGAGTCACAGGATCAAATTCTTCCCAAGTAATATTCCCAAGACCGCTCGATTCCCCATCGTCAGACTCTGCCCAATCGGAGTCCAAGCTGGCCCGAATCTGAGCGATTTTATCCGCACGACCCTGCAGGGGCTCCTCCCTCACCTCCTGATTCAGGAGGGAGCGAGTCACCCCAAACAGGGCGGCCGGGCGATTATCTGCGGACGCGATGAGGGCAGCAAAGTAATTAGACTTCGCTGCCTCCATCGCTGCGAGATAAGACCTCGTGAAGGTTCTTAATCGCAATTGATCAGACTCAGACCGGCTGGACCTCCAACAGCTCTCTAGCCTCCGTCTCCGACGCTTCATCTCCCGGAGCTCCACGGAGAACCATGGTGCCCGCCGGGATCTGCGCTGGGTCAGGGTTCGGTTTCCGACTCACATCAACGACTGTGTAATATTGTTTTCATTTCTAAGGTTGAATACGTACTGGAAATGTATTCAAAGTTGGAATAATCTCCCAATTTCTCCACTGACTTTCCTAAAAGGCAAAATCTCCTTCAAGTCAACCTTAACTAACACAGTGAATTCTAGAGACCAATACCAAATGATCTTCTTGAAAACAATATGAATGTTATTGGCCATTGGAGTATCAGAAGTGTCCAGAGGGGTAAAATAAATCATAATTGGCAATCACAACCATGTGACCAAAGCCACACCCCCTTTTAATTTCTGTTATGGCCAATCTGCAGAATTTTGGAGCCTCTGCTTGTTCCATGGGGTAATTTGGAAGGCCCTCTGGCTTTCTCTTCCCTGCTAAACTCTTCAGGTTTGTGATAAAATGTTCGCAGTTTGCTCACTCCGTCAGTTATCTGCCAAGAAACTGCCTACCTTATGTACTTTTTAGATCTGCTTGATGGGGAGGAAGCAATTGCCCAGTGATTTGGTGAGCATTCATCCCGTCAGATACGTAGGGTTACCCAAACAAAAATAGACCGGGTAGAGCTGGCAAAGTACCTTTCCCGTCTAGGGAAGCAGGTCTCGGCATGCCCACATGGAGCTTGCTACAAGGAAATGTAGAGGGATGTACATTTGAGCAAAAAAAATTCAATTTCAGATGTCATCAAAGGAGTTTGAGCTAGTGCCGACTGATTTGAAAAAGAACAGGAATGGAGTTTGCAATAAAACATCAACTCAATATAACGATAATATGTAAACCCTAAAGCTGGTGTGTCTAACCCGTGGGCTGTGGGGCTGCATGTGGCCCCGAACAAGGTCTAATGAAAAATATTTCAAAAAACCAAGGAAAATTGTTATTGACATACATTAAACTACATTATATATTTTATATGTGACCCAAGACAATTCCTCTTCGTTCAGTGCAGCCCAGGGAAGCCAAAAGGTTGGACACCCATGCGCTAAAGCAGGGGTCCCCAACCCCCGATCCGTGGACCAGTACCTGGCTGCAGCCTGCCAGCAACCGGTCCGCACAGACAAGCAGACCCCCATCCGTGGGATGCGGGCAGCCCACAAAAACACACACCCTCCGGTCCACAGAAAAGCCTCTCTCCATGGAACCGGTCCCTGGCGCCCAAAAGGTTGGGGATGTCTGCTCTAAAGCAGGGGTGAGCAACTATGGCCCCTTTATGACCTTCAACTCCCAGAACTCCCTGTTCTAAAGGAACTCAAACTTTTTTTTGGGGGGGGGGTAGCCAAACTGCAATCCAGATGACCACAGGAGGGCAGAAAACAGAATACTCTGATTCTCTTTGCTGCCCTCTAGTGGATTTGCTAACATACACGGCCCTGCTACTTAGAAGCCCTAAATTCAGTCTTCTTGAAAATCTTTTAACGGAGCTTAACCTGACAATCTTTTCTTGCTTTTCTGATTCTGGGCAGTGACTTCTGCAACTTTTTGAATTGCTATTTAAACAAATTTCCACTTAAGGGACCAGCCAGTTTGAGATGGAAGAGATCTGTGAGAAAAGCCAACTACAGTTTTGGAAAGGAAAACTTTTTCATTCATATTTTTTTTTAAAAATTCTGCCTCTCCAGACCACAGATGAGGGGCACCAATTGACTTCCCACCAATCTATCCTTCCTGGCATTGTGTGGAATCAGAAAGAGGAAGAGAGACAGGCCGATACCGTTTTGCCCGATTTCAAATCCACTTAAACTTCATGGTTGGAGAACTGAAAACACAACTCCAACATTTTGAGGTTTTTGCTCTGTGGGGAACTGGGCCGTTGCCAAAACGTATCTAACACGGAATCGCTCAGCTAGCTCCATCCTGGTTTCTCATTACAGGTCATTTACATTTCTTGATGTTTCCTGTGACCTTTTTTCCTGATGCTTCACTAACAGCAAAGTTGGAACTAAACGTGCCGTTGATTTTCTGTGAAGATTCAGTTATGCATTTTTTTCTCCTCAATTATCTAAAAGAAAACTGTTTTTGAAAAGTCTCATGAGTGGGCTAGAAAGTCAGAAGGAGAGAGACGAGACAGGAGAAGCTGGCACCAGAAGTACAAGGCCGAGGGGAAGCATTGCCTGCATTCTCCAAACGCTGAGCAGGAATTCAGAGATATAGTTTGCCACACAAATGAGCCGGGGGCTGGACTAGAAGACCTCCAAGAACCCTTCCAACTCTGTTCTTCTGTTCTGTTCTATGAAAGTACTTATTACAGAGGAATAAGTGAGGACAATCGACCAGGGGAACAGCTTTGCCACCAGAAATCGTGGGCGCTCCATCACTGGAGGCTTTCAAGAAGAGACTCGACATTCACCTGTCTGAGACGGCGTAGGTTCTCCTGCTTGAGCAAGGGGGTGGACTAGAAGACCTCCAAGGTCCCTTCCAGCTCTATTATTATTATTATTATTATTATTATTATTATTATTATTATTATTATTATTATTATCATCATCATTATTATTATTATCATCATCATCATCATCATCATCATCTCCACAACCAATTTTGTCTGGGGTTATATGTGGTTTGTCCCAGCAACCCTCCCTGCCTTCCAAGCGTGTTTCTTGGTTCACACAGTTGGCTCTGATCTTTGAAGGTCTAAGGACTGTTGGGTTCAGGGTCTCTCAAGAACCCCATCCTCTGAGATTTCCACTGTTTCCAACCTGGTTCTTGCTGGTTGTTCTCCAGGTGGATGATTGATGGGCGTCCCTTGAAGGCTTGTAGGGAGTTGATCAGTTTAGGAAAATGAAAATGTTTAAAAGAAAGCTGATCCTCTGCTACATTTCATCTGGCTTGGCGAGAGAAAAACAGTGAAACTCGGCTTCAGCTGAATAATAATAATAATAATAATAATAATAATAATAATAATAATAATAATAATAATAATAATATAACAATCAATGTGTGTCAACCCAAGATGAAATATTTAGAGCTAAGGTTAGAGGGTTAGTGATGTCTCAGATCAGGGGTCTCCAACTTTGGCAACTTTAAGACTTGTGGACTTCAACTTCCAGAATTCCTCAGCCAACTTTGCTGGCTGAGGAATTCTGGGAGTTGAAGTCCACAAGTCCTAAAGTTGCCAAGGTTGAGGACCCCTGTCTTAGATAACTGGAGGACATGAAAAGACAATAGCCCATCATGTGCCTCACAGCAATGATAGACTTGTCAGTTCTACCGTAGAATGATCAGAATCTTTTCAGGTAAATCCAATTTTCTCTTCTCAGTCATGAAGAAATGGAGTTGACAGGAAAACAATACATAATAAGCTTTACCAAGACTGGCTTCTATAACACAAGTCTCTTTGCCAAACAAGAAGCCCAAAGGAGCCATCCAAGTAGCACATTAATCTATGGATAATTCTGCAGATTGCTAGCAAAGGAATTGGCCTCTCAAGGCCACCAAGGGGGAACCCCGGGTCAATGTCTCTTAATTCCCGATTAATGGGGAAGCTTAGCCACGGCGGTGCGCTCCCTGGTAAGGATCAGTTTGTCTGGGTGGTGGAAGAAGAGGCTAAGATAAATTCCTACAGATCTTGCAAATCCAGTGTGCCATTCGTAGTTCCTTGAATGAGAAGGATCTGGCCAAAAATCGAGAAAACTTTTTCCCCGCTGTCTTGTGAAACTTTGGGTGTAGGGAGAGAACTATGGATTCAGACATTAAAAACCTGTCAGAAGGAAGAAATGGGAAGATAACCTAGTTTGCCCGCTTTCCTTGCCGATATAAGAGACGTTGGGAAAGCTTCTTCAGTATTAAGCTCCTGACTGGAACTTTAAGCTGAGCTTTGAAGATAGGACTCTACACAGCTCACAGGTCAAGCCTGAGAACAAAAGGTAACAGGCTACCAATCACTGGGCAGAGATGCCTTGATCCCTTGCAGACAGAGGAGACTCATCTAGAGAGCCAGAGCCAATAAAATTTGGCCTATACCTCAGGCCTGGATGCTGGGAGAAGACTGCTTCCCACCTCTGACTCTTGACTCACCCTGGAATGCAAGTCGGTTCAGGACGTATTTAAACAACCTCAAGCAAAGAACATCGCCTGGGAACAGCTGACTGGGTAGACACTGTGCCACTCCTTCTCCACGTGTTGAGATGTAGCACCCAGGTCCAAGATATCTACAAGGAGGTCATGTCCACCGAACATCAGGGCTCACAAGGCCAATCAGGGGCTATAAACTGACCTGAGCCCCTAGAATTCGGAACCCCAAATATTAATGGAAAAGGGGAAAGGAAATATAGCGGTCCTCTTGGTCATCAATGATGCCTATTCCATCAACCAGGAAGCGAGAGAACTGTCTGGGAACGGTGGCATTGGTTAGATTTATAATGACTCGAGTTGCAGAGAAGGACACCATCTTCTGATAAAAAGGCTGGTTTTGTCTCTGGTGGGAATATTACTGTCTCTGAGAGTTTGCCAAGATTCAAAGAACCCTCGCTATACTCCACTGAGAAGGACATCAAAGGAGATTCTGCCCAGATCAGCAGATACTTTGTCCTCACCCAAAAGTTCTGCTAGTTGAATCCTGCCTGAAGACTCAACCATCCGGGTCGGAATATGAAGGCTTCCACATTAGTTCAATGGATTAGGTGCATTGACTTTGGTTCCAAAAAGTTGACTGGAAAAGATGGCTTCCCATCAGAAGCATGTCTTCATTTGTAAGGTATGCTGTAAGACATGCAGAGGTCCCAGTCGTCATCAGAACAACCTTATCATACCTGTTAGAAGAGGGGTCTTCAAACTTGGCAGCTTTAAGACGTGGACTTCAACTCCCAGAGTTCCTCAGCCGGCCCTGAGGAAGAGAAGTCCACAAGTCTTAGTTGCCAGGTTTGAAGACCCATGTTAGAAGCTGCAGAAAGATAAGAAAAAAGAAGAGTGTGGAGCTGCAAGTATCCTCGTGATGCATACACACCTCATCTTAGCCAGCGCAAGAGTCCTAAGCCGTGGGGGCGACATGCCAAATACAACATCATTCCAGATTAACTGAAAGAGGTTTTTGTTGCACTGAAGATTTGTTATCTATTAGTGCTATCTATTATTATTTTGCAGGGAGTCTGAAGGCTCCAACGCTAACAGGAAAGTCTTGGCCCTGTTAAAATGTTGCACGCAGGTCACTTGGAAGAAAAACACGACTGTCAAAGAAATATAAACCACAAACTGCATAGGTTGACGATGCTAATTTGTCCAGCATATATTAAACTGAAGTCAGAGCAGATGCCTCCATTTTGTCCAAAGAAACAAGCTTCTGGGGCTGAGAAGGAGGAGCAGAGGAGGAGTTTTGCAATGGAAAAATCCAATTTTCCCCCTCCAGTGCGATGCTCTCTCACCTCTGCAGAGTTTTCATCTGGAGGAAAATAGCTGGAGCGAAAAATGGCTTGGAGCGGAGAAGACTCGATGACTGGACAAAGCTCAGTTGCCGTGTGCCTGATATCAAAGTTGACCATCTCTAATACTCTCCAACTATTAATGGATTCCAGTTCCCATCAGCCACAGCTGGCTTACTACAGTATTCAACAGTGAGGAAAAAAGAGAGCAGGAACATAAAAAAGCTTATTGGTTCCCCATCTGCAAGGCAAAGGCAAGGAAGCAGCTCTCTTCTCCATGAGCCCTAGAAACTTGGGGTATCTAGCAGGAGGGGGCAGTAAGAGTCAAAAGAAGTCAAGGGGGCCACTGCTCACCTGTGGCTGAGGCCCTGCTTGTTTTTACATGCCACATCTTGATTATTTTTTTTGGGAGACCTCTCTGTGGGACACTGTCCTTCCCAATCCTTCCCGATCAATCTGGATGAGATCATGGCTTTCTTTTTTGCTGCTCTGTGTTTTAGCGGAAACCCAAACACTGAGTAGGCGGATTTTTGCAAAGTGGGCTTTCATTTTATCCTGGTGCCAAGGCCACTCCAAAAAAAGGCCACTATAAATGTTTACCCCCTGAGGAGAAATAAACCAGCATGGCTTGTTCTTAAGCAATCTAAGAAAAAAAATCAATATGAAAACCATTTTCTTACAATTCCACGCTGAGCTAAGTTAAAAATCTGGGGATCATTAAAGCATTCAAAAACTATGAGCATGTGTCTTTTGCACAGGAAACAAAAGAACACACCAATTAAAAAAAACTTGTTGAAATATTTACATCAGCACAGCTGATCATATACAAACCACGTTAACATATGCAGAGTTCATTTCAGGACGTACATTTTCCTGTGGGTTATTGCTTTTTTAAAGTGTGCAAATCCTGTGCAAATCCTGTTGGGAGGGTGGGGGAGAAGAGAAATTAGGACTCAGATGCTATTGCATTTTGGCATTCTGCCTCTTGACTGTTTTATTGTCTATTTTGGCTGGACTCAAAGTTCTAGCTAGAGCAGCCTGCCAAAAAGAATAGGGGGAAAATGTTAGGTCTTTTAAGGATACTGAAAAATAAAGCCAGCTTTTAAATCTGCCACGTTCTGTAAGGATAAAACTGAATCTCTACAGAGCTGAGACGTTCTTCCTGTTCTGTATGTCCAGTTCCAAGCAGAAATGGAACCAATTTTCTTTGTGTTGGATGATGAAGTTTCAGGACCCTCAAAGTTCTCTCAAGGAGACCAGCTCAGTTTCTGCTTGCTCAATTTCTTAGCCATTACTCATAGATGAGAACATTTATAGATTAGTAACCCATTCTAAAGAAATTTAGAAACAACCTTGATAAGGAGAGTCAAGGAAGGACTTTGAAAAGCAGAAGTGGAAGCGAACAGGAAACCCAGAGCAGCCTCACCTTGGTTTTCATAGTGCAAGGAGGAGTAACAGAATGGCGGAGCTGGAAGGGACCCGCTCTGGTTTCCATCAAGACTGACTTCATCAAATCCTTGGTTGAATCAGAATCAGACTAGAACAGAGCTGGAAGGGACCTTGGAGGTCTTCTAGTCCAACCCCCTCTTCAAGCAGGAGACCCAATAACATTTCAGACAAAGGTGACCTTGGGCCAGTCACTTTCTCTCAGTCCTAAGAAGCAGGCAATGGCGTACCACGTCTGAAATCCCTTGACCAGGAAGTTGCAGACACATCCAGGGAGTCTGTGAGAATCAGACACAATTAGTGAATGGGGAAAAGAGAGAGAGAGAGAGAGAGAGAGAGAGAGAGAGAGAGAGAGAGAGAGAGAGAGAGAGAGTGAGTGGTGGGATTCAAATATGTGAACAGCCGGTTCTGTGTGTGGATGCTGCTTCTGGAAATCCATGCTGGGCCTGGGCAACAAAAAATTAGCTACTGGTTCTGCCAAAGTGGTGCCAAATGGCTGAATCCCACCACTGGACAGAGAGATAGAGACAGACAGACAGACAATGATTGATAATGTTTATTAGATAGCTGATTGATAGATAGCCAGATGATGTTTGCTTTCTTTCAAATATATAAAAACTTGAACTGCCAAATTAGTTGCCTCCCAAAGGCAATAAATCTGCATTTTAATTTGACAAAATGTACAAAGCAAAAGGTAAGATAAAATAAAAAATACCAGATTCTCAAAAAATTAGACTTAACCACACCAAAAACCCTTTGGAAACTTTCTTGAATTAAACGCCCCCCCAACATCTCCCCCCATTTGCTGTCTTGAATGCTTGAATTTTGGCTCCTTGGGTTTCCGTCTAGGGTTGACTGCATCCTTAGATTACATGAGTGTTTCTCACCCGTGGCAACTTGAAGGTGTGTGGACTGGCCGGCTGGGGAATTCTGGGAACCGAAGTCTACACATCTTCCAGTTGGCAGCGTTGAGAAACACATTCTGTGAGGAAAGGTACAAGTGGAGTCTAGAACTTTGAGAAAATGTCCCCTAAGGGAAGACCGTCCTGTTCCCCCTTAGCAACTGACTTCCCAGGGGTCACTGCATCGCCCAGAAAAGCCAGATTGTCAACATCCCGGAAGAACCTCAGCAGACTTGCCCAGATTGTTGCTTTCCAGTGGGAGTGGGAGTCTCTGGTCTTGCAGGCATTACCAAACTGCACCTCCATCCTTCTCCTAGCTGGGTGGGAGAACACGGCCTTGGTCTAGCGTGCCCACCTCTTCCCCTCCCACATTCACAGTGGCGGGAAGGAACGTAGATCTGGCCTTGGAGATTGGAAAGGAAGAGTCAACTGTTCAGGGGCAAAGCTGTGAAGGTTTGGCCTAATTAATTTGGGATGGACCGGGGCCAGGTGGGCACAGTCAAAGTGCCCTGGGATTGAATGACTTCAGAGGGCTTTGGCACAATTTCACATCTACCTGGTTGCTCAGGCACGACCCCTCGGTTGCCACATTCGGTTTTGGAAACTGACTTTCCTAGAACTGGATTCAAAGGTTGGGGTGGGGGTTGGGGGTTGGGTTTCTTTGCCACAAGTAGCGAAATATCAAAATATTTCATAATCACAACTTGGCATCTTCACAGGGTCCGTTGCCAATGCCTTCCCTATCTTCTCTCCCTTGCAAGGTGTGAGGGTCTAGAAAGTTCCATTTTACTTTCCTGCAAATGAGGAAATCACTGATGTGACAGGGCAATTTAGGTCATTAAGCTTCAACCGCGACCCCGTGCCCACCATCGTGCACAGTTTCTCCCCTCTGTAGACCCCTGCCTGTGAGGGTGCTGTGCATGTTGGTATAGCACCCTTAAGTAAACTTCGGTTTTAGTTTTTAACCTCAAGTCTTCACAGAAGGCAACATTGCATTATTTCATTGGTACCTAGGAATGCCATTTCTCCATGGCTGGATCTCCTGCTACCCTGACCAATATAAAGTTATCTAGCTATGACATCCTGAGGAATTTGCCCTCAGCATACCCTCCCTCAAAAAATGTCAGTGTATTTGCCAAGAAATACAGTCTGGATGTCCCCAAGCATCTGGCTTTTTAGCAGATGCCTAAGATCACTGGAGGAACATTGTCCATAGGGTCACGATGGGTCGGACACGACTTCGCAACTAACAACAACAACAAAGATCACAGTCTCCTCTCTAGCAAGATTTCTTGAGAAGAAAGAGATAAGTTACAAAATTTTCAGCAACCCAACAAATGTCCATTGGCAGGTAATATATATAGGTGGTCCTTGACCTATGAGCACAATTGAGCCCAAACATTCTGTTGTTAAGTGAGATATTTTTTAAGTGAGTTTTGCCCCATGTTATGACTTTTCCTGCCACAGTTGTTAAGTGAATCACTGCAGTTGTTAAGTTAGCAGCACGGTTGTTAAGTGAATCTGGCTTCCCCATTGACTTTGCCTGTCAGAAGGTCCCAAAAGGGGATCGTGTGATCCCAAGACAGTGCAGCCGCCATAAATATGAGTCAGTTGCCAAGTCTCTGAATTTTGATCACATGACCATGGAGATGCTGCAGCGGTCGTGTGAAAAATGGTCATAACTCAGTTCTTTCAGTGACATCGTAACTTTGAACAGTTACTAAATGAACTGTAGTAAGTCGAGGGGCCCCTGTATCCACGTTCCGACGGTTCCCGACTCTTTCCCCAGTGGATTTCCCAGGAGCTGCTGAGGAGAGGCATCCTCCATGGAGACGGAGGGGAGCTCTGGGCTGGTTCTCCACCTGACAGGATCCTGAAGCTTCATTCGTCCAGAGTGGACATCAAACAACGGTCAATCCAGGGGCCAGTTTCAGCATGACCCTCATGCTCGGCTCTCGGACAGGCATCTGCCACATTTCCGAACCAACCGCCTGGGACCGGGAAGCCAGAGTCTTCCCATGAGGCGGAGAGGACACAAACCATGGTTACCGGGACCTTCCAGCCCACAAAGTAACCCGACAAATAAAGTCCTCTTGACCATAGCCTCCACTCACTGCTATAGAGGAGTTATAGATTTTAAACATTTTTTTAAAAAAGGTGGCACAATTATCTCCTCCAGTAATCATGGACAACTTCTACTCTCTACAGGTATTCGAGGGAATGTTTTTTATAACCTCAAAAGCTTCAAGTGCCCTGTACAGATTTGCTTTGGTAATTAGAACTAAACAATCTGGCTTAGGCTTCTCCAACCTCATGTCTTTCCAACCCCATGTTGGCTGGGGTTCTGTATTCTATTTCTAGCCCCAGTGAGGACTACCCACTCGGTCTTGTTGACCCGCTTGGGGTGCCTCTCCAACACCTAAGCAACGGTGTCCGTCTGTAACCTGGGATGGGCTTTCATTGCTCCGTCACTGCTGCCATCTTGACTTTTTTTATATATACTCCAGCAGCCCCTCCTGACGTACGCATCATCTCCCTGCCTTACTTTTATAAGAACCTGCTTAAAACCTTCTGCCGAAAACTCAGCGCAGAGCTGGAGCTGGCCTGCTTTTCACCACGGAGCCGTAAAACCCCGTGAGGAACGGCAGCCCCCCCCACTCTTCTGGAGAAAATGGAAGGTGTTTTCTTTTTAATTGCAATGGTCCTCTCCCTGTTCTCACCACAGTGATTAATATTTTTAAAATATTAATCGTTCAGCAATAGCCATTTTTCAGCCTATCATATGCTTCTGCCTGGTGCCATGTTTAAGTGAGTGTAAAAGCCACTTATCTCCAGTAACATTATTTTTTTTAATGGATTCATTCAACCCCATGTATTTTAGCAAAAAGAGACACCTTTATTTCATTTTGCACCCGGCATGTCAACTGTCCGCTGGGCCTGACCAGCGATTCATCAAGGAGCTAAAAGGCTGGGGGTTCCAAGGGAGACACATTAGCTTGCATTCAATATTAATAGCTTATGCCAATATTTATTTGGGCCGTTATTTAAGCGGTTGATGTCATAGCAGTGAAGCTGGGCGGGAGCATGGGAAGCAATGGCATGGGAACTGCAGGCCGGATAACGGGAGGCGGCAGGGGAAACGTACTCACGGCAAACTCAGGGAGGGATCCGCCTGCCGCCACCCTCGCCCGATGGAAGTGCTGAGCTGAAACGATGCTCTCGGGGCAGGCTGGATTCGTGGGCATTTCTCGGCTCTGCGCTGCACTGGTCAGGCCACACGCCTGGCCGGTTCATACCGCCATAGCGCAAGAAGGCTGCTGAGGAGCTGGAAAAGATGCAGAAAAAGCCGTGAAGAGGGTAGGAGTCCTGGGGTCCAAATCCCACGAGGGGCAGTGAAGAGAAGAGGGCGTGACTCCAGAAGCGAGATGGGATGGGATGTCCCAGGAGAGATGCTGGGGACATCGGGTGGCGTTTCTCAGCCTCAGCAACCTGGAGATGGGTGGACTTCAGTACCACAGAATCCCCAGCCAGAGGGGTTTACGGAGAAGATCCAAGCTCAAATAGGGAGGAATTTCCTGACTGCAAGGACCATGAAACAGACGGACAGACCGGGGCTTCTGGAGGCTCCACTGCTGGAGGTTTTGAAGGAAAGGTCCCTTGGTCCAGAACGGTGTGAGGATCCCTGGCTTGAGCAAGGTTTGTGCTAGAAGATCCTTTCTATGATACTAATCCAGGGTCAGGCAACCTTGCCTCTTTTATGACTGGTGGACTTGAACTCCCAGAATTCCTGAGCCAGCATGGCTCAAGCATGGAAACCTCTCCCTTTCCCTTCAGCGTGGCTGGCTGAGGAATTCTGGGAGCTGAAGTCCACCAGTCATCAAAGAGCCAAGGTTGCCTACCCCTGGCTTAGAGCACTGAGCTAGAAATCACCCAGTTCTTAGTTCTGGCTCTGCCATCCCAAACCAAATTTCTCTCTGCATTCATTCTTCACCCCACGTTGACCCATCGTCTGAAAGATATTGACCAATTTGTGTAGCCTGAAACATTTTGTGGACCTGTTGAAAAATTCTGCTGCCTTTCCTCTGTGTTGGACTGCAAAGCCTATAATCCCCTGTGCAAAGTATGGGTTTTGAAATGCAGTGTTTTTACTCGAAGGGCACTAGGCCCAGAGAACCCAGCCCTCCAGTGCAGCGACTTAATAAAGACCCCAGTCAGAGCATCCCTTGCGTTTGAAAGAACGAACCTGTCTGAGTTTTGCGGGAAGCCGGCTGGGAATCGTTTTAAAAGGATCTCTGGGCCTTTGGGATGGATCGTGCCTTTTCCTGCAGGGCGCACCATACCGTGATCTGCGAGGGGATCAACAGAGGCAAGATGAGCACTAGAAACAGACGGAGTATCTACCGAGCTCTGTGGCTGCCATCTTGTTGTTTTTTTAACTTCTTTCATGTGTGGTGCTGATCAAAAGTGAACTCCTGTCCCGTTTAAAAAGATATTAAAATAATGACAGAGTCGGAAGGGACCTTGGAGGTCATCTAGTCCAACCCCCTGCTCAAGAAGGAAACCCTAGACCGTTTCAGACAAATGGCTGTCCAGCCTCTTAAAAACTTCCAGCGTTGTTGGAACATTCACCGCTTCTGGAGGCCGGTGGTTCCACTGGTTCATTGTTCTGTCTCTCCTGGATGAGTTTCCATCCCTTGCTTCTTGTCCTGCCTTTAGGGCCTTGGGAGAATAGCTGGACAGGCAGACAGACTCCTTCTTCTTTGGGGCAACCCCTGAGATACGGGGGGATGGCCGTCACGCGGCCCCCGGTCCTCCTCGTCATCAAACCTACTTAGAACAAGCCTATTTCCCCGGTTCCACAGCCACGGAGCCTCTCCGGCGTGCATTCTGCTCCTCCGTCTCGGGAACCGCGGGGGCAGGGAGACGCCCCGCGCGGCCCGGCCTCTCGCCTCCGAGCCCCGGCGGGTTTCGGCTGGAAAGCGAGGCGGCGGGGGCGACGCACGAACGCGGCCCTTGCCTTTGTTTGGGTTGTGGCGTTTCTGTCTGTTTGTTCGCCCAGAGCAGCTGCCGAAGCGAAGCGAAGGGAGGTCGGAGGCCGGCCTCCGTTTCCCTTCGGCCGCATTTCAGAAGTACGACCCGAGCCTGGAGTTGCGTCCGATCGGCCGGCCACGGAAACAAACGCCGGCGGGCCGCGACCCGCGTTCGTGTCACTCAGATTTATCTCCCGTAGAGAAGCGCCCCGTGGGCGGACTCCCTTCCCAGCAGATGGCAGCAACGCGGAGAGCAAGCGGGCGGGAAGCCGGGCGGCCGCCGGCAGCCAGCGAAGGCCGGAGGTCTCCGGCAGCGCCGCTTCCACGCGCCTGCCCTCCTCGGCTCCCAGGTGAGTGAAGCCGGCCGAAGGGAGGCCTTCCTCCGCCGGACACCGCCGCGAAGCCCGCCCCGGCGTGCCTCTGGCCGACGCCGAAAGGATCCGGGGAGTTTCCCCCCCCCCACCGCCCCGGCACTGTTGTGTTTTCTCGACAACTTCTAAGTTTTCGGGGCTTGTGTCATTTGCAGCTCTTTTCCCGACGGCCTTTGAAGATCGGCACGCAAAGCTGAACTCTCCTCAAGCTTGTTAATGTGGGATGGTTATACAGTTGGACTTCTCCAGCTTGTACTCGCCGTCTGGGTTCAGGCTGCAAAATTAGTACGAGAGATCGGTGCAAAAGTGAAAATCAGGCCAGTGGACTCCCCCGCCACCACACAGCCCTCCCACACACACACACAAACACACAAACACCCTGCAGCTGGTAAGGAATAGAAATACAGTAAAATCTGAGGCAGGCTTCTCAATGCATATTGAGGTCCGTGGCCTTTTATTATTACCTTTAAAACTTTCCTCTGTGTTGTGCCTTTAGAAAAAAAAAACTAGGTTTGTGTATATGTAATTTGAACTGTCATCCATTTAGCCTATAGCTGTGGTTGACTGATAGGGTAAAAAATTCCATAAAACTAACATTTATTTTCTTTCCCATGTAGAGTTAAAGCAGTAGACTGACATTGTTACAGTAATGTGTAATTTCCTGTCCAGCAATTGCACAGAAGGTAAGAAACAAATTTCATAATCTATTTTAATTTCTGCTCTTGTTTTACTTTTTTAAACCAAGAGTATTCTTTTAAATCTGAAGTTCTGAAACTGGATTTTGAAACAAATTCTGGTATCTGAATTTTCATTGCTTGTATCTAGTTTCTTTTTTTAATTAGAAAGCGGGTGCTTTTATCTTGAGGTATTACTGGCAACAGAAGCCTTGTTTGACTTCAGTTTTACGCAATTAAGGTTTGTTTTCTACTCGCTTGTGTTTTAGGGAGAATTTGGTATGGTTGATATTCAGAAAATAGAGAAGGGTGAGTATCCGTGTAGAGGAGCAGTTAGTTAGGAGGAAAACCTTCCTGAATCTATTTAGGAGAGCTCTTGTATAGCTTCATAAAATGACTTCAAAGATTCTAAACCATCTTATTAATTTTACTCCTTTGTTTCTCTGTATTCTTTGCCTGGCAAATATTTTGACAGTTGTAGTGGTAAACTTCCAGTTTTTCCCAATTCCACCCAGTTTTAATGAAGGGATCCAAGAGAGCTTTGATTGCAATTGACCTTGAGGTTAGTGTAAACCTCTCACAATTCAGCACAAGCTGTTGCAGAATTACCAAAGGCAAATCTTCACACTCAGCAGAAAAAAGACAAATTTCGGGATAGTATTTGGACGAGACCATAAAGAGGAGAAGCCATCAGATAACAGTGAAAAGTTAGCATTCATCCCGCCGATCAAGTATCTTTTTAAAAAACTTCTTGCCAGAAAATATTTTTTAATCTTTGCAAAAAATAGTTTTTTGTTTCCTGAAATTATGAGATTTCTAATGGCTGAATTTGTATGAAATGTATGACTTGCAATTACAGGGACTAAATGCAGCCCAGGTTGCATTTTTTAAATTCCCTCTTGTGAATGGCATCGCCTGATCCAGAATTTGTTCGGGACCAAAGTGGTCGTTCCCAGAAGCGGCCATTTCATCCCATTTCACTCCACCAGGCTAACCTTTTGTTATGGGGAGTTGGGAGAGTGGAGGAAAAGAGGAGTAAGCTTACTCTTTTTTTGAAATAGGATGCATATTTTTCGTGCAGATAATAAATGAGCGGAGACCTTTAGCCGAGACGAGTTTGTTTTCCTCCAAGAGAAAATATTATTGGCTGGATTTTTCTTTTAAAAAAGGGAATAACAAAACATAAATGCATCAGTACTAGAGTTGACAGGCCAGATTCAAATAAAGCAGCAATCTTACAGGTAATCTGAGGGATGGGGAGGCAATTTAAAAACCTCAAAATGGAAGCCGCTGTGTGACAGAAGCCCACCTCCTTTTAAGGGGAGGAGCTTCAAGCACAGCGGCCGAGCCGTCTCGACTTTTGAAGCCCCTCCCTGGCAGATGCCACTGCTTATTGGTAAATAAATTGAGTTGAAATTGGAAAGTTTCATTTCTAAGAAATTGTGGTTAAATGAGGCCATAATGGTAGGATGAAGAAATGAATGCTCTTAAGTGTTTTGTTAAAATAATATCTTCATGAAATTAAATATATGTCCTTACTCTAAGATTTTTTTTCCTGAGCGTTTGGGACAGAATCCACTTTTTTCTTTTGTGGCCTTCCCTTCTAAAAGACGTTTATATTACAGCAGCAATTAATAATTTAGATTGCACTGGGTTAATAGAATTTTATTACTTAGAAGATCACCTTTTATAATCAGGTTACAGTCAATAAACTTGATTTTTGTTTCATACCTGCAACTGGAAAACTACCAAAAAAGAGGGCAGATGAGCTATTAAAGTAATTTCCAAGGCCGAGCTGGTCTAGTCTCAAGTTAAATATTTTTATATCCCCTATACTGGATTAGCAGAATGCAATGCTTGCTGAAGCAATCATATTTTGGACTTTTGTAAAAACAAAAAAAATCCCTGCTTCTGCTTAACCTATTCAGTACCCTCTTTTTACTATAATGAGTTGGAAGTTAGAAATGTTAAAGAAGAAAAACTCTGTAGTTATGTATGAATGTATATATGTATGTATCTATGCAGTTTTGCTAATTAGAGCGAGCTCAAAATGCTTAAAGGCTAAATGAATGTACAGCTTAGATTTAATTTTTCGATGTGTATAAGTTGAGCAGAAGAATACAATTTTATTATTCTATGCTCTGTGTTGTATTTGAATTTTTTTCTTTCAGCAAGAATAAGGGAATATGGAAAAATGTTTTGAAATGTTAAAAATTTATCTAAAGGACTTAATTTATAATATATATGTATAAGTTTATTAATTGATTTTTATCTTCCATAATTGCACCTCATGTTTTTGGATATAAGCACCTTGTTCTTTCAGCATCTCAAAACTAATTAGTTTAGGCATTAAAACAAATTAGTTAGGCTTTTCTTTGAGCGAGGGAGCAGCCTTGTTCAGTAGTTGAAAATGTGCCTCCTTTTCTTTGTATAAAATAGCATTAACCAGATAGCAAACTTTACAACATTTAAGGAAACTTCAGTTAGTTAATCCAAGTTGGTTGATTTCATCCTCCTATATGGAAGTTTACTTCTCCGTGTTAAATTTTATATCCTAAATAGGGCCTTGCAATCTGATGGCTGTAGGTACAGACTAGGTATCTTATCCGAAAAGGCTATTTGTTAAGATTTAGCCAATTAATACTATAGTTTTGAATAAGGTTACACAGAAGTATGTAATTATTTTCATTGTTGAACAACAATGTAATTATTGTTGTAATTTACAAACTTGGAACAGAAATTATACGAATTATGAAGCTTTACGTAGAACTTATATCAGAGGAAGATTTTTTTTTAAAAGTCTCTGAGGCCTGGTATTATTTAATTTTGGGTTGTTGACTTGCAAGCTGTGGATTGCCAGGAATACAAACCTTCTTTTTTGATGATACTACAGAGAAATAAAAAAGGTTGTTGGCAACAGTGAGTGAACCTATTTCTATGTGGGTGGCACCAAGTGTATTCACCACGGGTACAGGGTGCAAGTGATGTCATGTGCCTCGTGACATCATTTGACAAATGATGTAATTTATATCCCTCCTGACAGGCTACAATTTTCACAATTTGTATTATTTGCCCAATAACATCATGACTCTTATGATGTCATAAGATACTTTCTTTGGGTATTTTAACATTGGTTTAAACCAGGGGTTCCCAACCTTTTCTATACCCCGCATCTCTAGAATGCTTCTGACAAAAGTTCAAAATAACGGCAACGAATCATACATATACACTACAATTTTGAAAACCCAAGTTTTCGCACCCCCTGGAATATCATCTTGCACCCCTGGTTGGGAACCCCTGGTTTAAACAAACAAAAATCAAATAGATCTGTTTTTTTACATTTCCACCCAAAGTTGACTGATTACATGCCATCAAGTTAGTTTGAATGCTTAATGACCGCAAAGATAGACTTTCTCCATGGACCATCCCAAGAAAGTAATTTTTATTGGGGCATCTTTACATATAAGATCTGTTCATGACGTAATGCTACATTACTTTTACTTCATATTCCTGCTGCTGTTGAAAAAAAATATGCGGCCCTCTGCCCACTTATGTGGAAATTCCTATTAGTTCCAATGGAAATTATTCTGAATGGCAACTTTATGACTCTGTTATAAAGCTGATGATCTTATAGACATTCTGTATCCTCAAGTGAGTTCCATTGAATCAGCCAATCTTTCCTCCCAAAGTGGGAAGGATGAATCTGTAACTTTTGGTCATACTATTAGCGCCAAATTGCTTTGCCCCTTTTTGCTTCTTAAAAAAACATCTCCATAACATTCTACCGGTAAATGGACTTTAGTGCATTTCGCACAATACACTATGTAAAAATATAACATGCATTTTTGTGGCACAGATCCAGTAAATTTGCATTTTTATGTCTGTTTCCTCCTAATATGTGCATCGTTGATTGCATTTTTTATTAAAGAACTGCCCTTCAGTATTCAGAGACATGAAACTCAGAAATGTAGCAACTTAAATTCTGTTAATGTGAATTTGTCACTCAGCCCTACTTTTGAGTAACTTGGACTGGGATGCGTGCTTTGGTATTTCTTCTGGAATTTGACTACTCTGCACATCTTATAAAATGACTATTTATTTGATGAAAATTGAGTCAGACTTACAAGAAGCTTTTCTTATCTTTATCAAAAGAAACAATGCCTGACTATTCGAAAACACAAACTGTTGATGACTTCTAAAATTGGTCATCAATTTGTATTATCTACTCTAAAACCTGTCCTGTGCTGATTGGGGGGGGGGGGAAGATAAAGTAATTTTCATTAGAAAATTTCTGCAAAATAAGTCTTCACTTTATCAGACGTTTACAATGAACTTCTGTAGGTGTCTAAATTGTCTGATTAGGAAGCACAGGCTTCATTAGCTTCAACATGCGCACACAACACACCGGGAGATTTGTTGGAAATAAATGAAAACTCAGATGAGTATCTAGCCAGTCACACTAACAACATGATTAAAAGCATTTGAATGTTTGAAAGGATAAGATAAAGATGGTGTTGGAATAGTAGCTAACGAGTGGTGGGTTTCTGGCTAAGGGAGGCATACTTTACTTATGAAAGCACAATGATTGACATCTGTGTCAGAGTTGAAGGCTTCAATAATTTCTCCCTGTTTTTATTTTTTCCCAAGTTATGAGAAAATAATATGTACTGTAATTTAATGTTGTTCAGGTATTTGTGACCTCTTTCTTTCTACGTAACAAAGTTTTACAAATCCGTGCAACTGTGCCTTGATGTACTGTATAATGTCGAGTCCTTTGAGGTAGGGCAGGTCAGGAAGCCAAAGTTATGAATGCTCATACTACTTTTATTATAAGATTACAGCACAGATAGTCCTTGACTTATGACTGGTTCCTTAGTGACAGTTCAAAGTATTTAGTTTGGATTTTTGGCGTAACCAGCCCATTAGAGAACTATTAGTTTGATTAACACCTATGGCGTTTGCTTAACAACTGCTGCAAAAGTTTCCTTAAATTGGATAAGTCATGTGTGAAACCTGCTTTATGACCATCACGGCTTACAAACGTGATGGGCTGGTTCCATTAAGGTTGTAAATCAAGGATTACCTGTAACAGAACCTTGCAAGTGTGAATGCGTTTCCCCTATCCCTCCCTTGATCTTCTGGGAAGGGTCTTGTCTGTGATGCTTCCTACCCATTTTGGACTCAGATTTCTCTTCTCTGTCCGTCAGCTTGATGGTGGCTCTTCTTCCCATTCCTTGAGGTGATTCTCACACCCCATTACAAACACAGAATGCGGACAAGCCTCTTGTACTAAAATCCACTAACCTTCTTGTACCAAAGAGAATCAAGGTGGGACAAAGTTGAGTCTTTGGCTCACCTCCTCCTCTCTATCCAGGCTAAGTTGATGTTTATGTACCAGTCTTTGAATTCCTGTTTCACGGCCAGCTGCATGCTCCTCTACAGCAGGGGACAAGTGATGAACACGTGTTGCAATGTTACAACATAGGTATGAAAGAACCAAGAATTGTTGGTGTCATTGTGGTTAGACGTGAATGGCAATAGGGAGGATTCTGATCCTACTTTGAAGGACAGGTGGTCAAAATCATCTGGCCAAGATCATAATCCAACAGTTTAACCTGCACTCTTAGTGGGCTATGAATGTGCCTGTTTCTCTACTATGGAAACCCAGTTAATTTTGCTAACGTCTTGGATTCGTCTTAGTTGTGGATTTATATAAGTTATAATGCATCCTAGTGGGTGAGAGATGGTGACCGCTCACTTGCCAGACCTGAGGACAGCCACGCCACTTGTAACCTTCCCTGCTAAGGGCAAGGACCGTATCACTAACTTTAGGCACATTTGCCACAGCTCCAGCCATAGCCCCAGATATGCTAATGTTGAACTAAGATACGATTATCAAGGATTATAAGAAAATAGATTTAAAATATGACTTGCATTTATAAGCACTGGCTCTTCGGCTTTGAAACGGAGATGAGCACCGGCCCCTAGAGTCGGAAATGACTAGCACGCATGTGCGGGGGAACCTTTACCTTTACCTTATATATTTTCTGCCAATCCAAAGATCCACTTATTAGACTGATAAAACATAAGCAACAAAGCTGAAACTGTCCCCCAATAAAGGGTTAAAACTAGATGGCTTCAGTGGTAAAAGCTCTCCCAAAGTGGAAATAGGCCGTGATGTGGTCAAAAAAGTCAACATGATGTCCACAATAGTTCAAAAATTTCCTGTTTATGTTTGTCACAAAACAAAAAGATGGGGACTCAGTCATACCTTTGTGGCTACCGTCTTTTAAACATGTCCTGTGGACAATCCTGGAGTAGGACTTTGGTTGCTCTGTGCTTGGCTTAAAGGAGGGGAGAAATTCACCTGGCCAGGTAGGGCTTCATGTGAGCCATCCTTGCTTCTGAAGTCCAAGGAGATTTCAACGCAGGAAAAATACCCAAAAGTAAATTAGTGACCAAAGTAGCCAGAATGAGAGTGGTGTGTGACAAAGCCGGTCAAAACCCAGTTTTCGACCAATGGTAGCAGTCGATGGCCTCACGCAGGGAGAGTGACAGTAATTTAATTGAGAGGTGACAAAGGCATGCTTGTTCTGGCAAGATCATTGGGCTCCAGAAATTATCATAATTGGTTTAGTGCTCAAAAGAAGCAGGAAAGGGTCTCGTACCCCAGTAAGTACCAATTATTAAATGAGAAGCTTGGATCAAGGAGACCCCAAACTCTGTCCACAAACAAACCAAGAAGACAGCGCCAGCCCCTCCTCCCCGCCAAAACGTTTCTGTCCAATTCATGTGTATTAAAGTCGTCCCGATTTTCTCAGCTTCAAGCACAAAATCTGTAGGCTTTCCTGTTTTTTTTGTCCCCCTCGGTTTGATTTTAGAGGGCGGATTTTGTATTCAAGGAACGGTGTTATTTTTGAACAGAGAGAACATCATTCTAATCCTGAAAATAAGGTCATCGTCTCTTGGAACTGCATGTTTGTGTGGGCGTGTTTGTGCATGTGTGTACACTTTCATCAAAGCTATTAGGAGGGAAGATGAGCGGCAGAGCAGACCTCAGGATCACATGGTTCGTCAGATGCTGGCGGCAGACAAAAAAGCCTATTTATGCTCTAAGAAAAGGGTTGTGGAACAGAAAGGGGTGCCTGATGGCCAAATAAATCACAGGACCATTGAAGGAGATCAAGCCTCCTGCTCTTTCAGCAACCGCAGCTCATTCACCCGACTGAGGGAGCTTCCAAGTCGACTTGGAGACCCAGAGAGGAAGGCTGACTTGTCCAGGAAAGCCAGGGAAGAGGCCTCAGACCCAGGTCTGATCTTCTTCTTCGGAGTTTAGGACGGTGATGCCCGGTGCTGATAAATCCCTAATGGTGAAACATGAGCTTGGCTATCTGATTGAGCTGGGTTATCCAGTTGTTGTTGATCTGTTTGCACGTGTGTGTCCGTTTGTGCAGAAAAGGCCTCACTCCCTCTAGAGTTGCCTCCTCTTTGGCGGACTTTTCTCAACGAGAGCAGTTCCTATAGACAAGAATAGATAGCAATAGGGGTGCTTGACTGATAGGACGACCACTCAGCTCAACTCAAACACAGACACCCAGATTCACCCACCCACCCACCCACCCCGGCAGCCCTATTTTAGGCTTGCTGTTTTGGTCACGCTGGATTGGTCTTCTCCCATCCTATTAATATCCAGTCAGCCTGGAGAGGGCTGATCCACAAGGGGATCGAATGAGTTGTGAGCAGTGTGGAACGTTGAGAATCCAGGGAAACGTGTACAGTCTGATTCTGATTTTCAGACAGATTCTGACTACGTTCAGCTAAATACAGGGCTAGTTCTTCAGATCACCCCTGTCAATGTGTGGCCGGGGTCAGGGATAGGATGGGGCAGTGCTTCTCAATCTTAGCAACTTTAAGAGGTGGGGACTTCAAGGCGGGTTGAGGAATTCTGGGAGTTGAGGTCCACCTGTCTTAAATGGCCAGGGTTGAGAACCACTGAAAGGGGGGAACTGGTGTGTGCTCTTCTGTTACCTCCAGAAGCCAAAGGCAGCAACGTTAAAATACTGAAGGTCATCTTTTGTGATCCCAAGAGGCATAGATATCTGCAAGCGAAGGTCCTTGTATGTGAAAGGCAGTGTTAAGGGATTCCATTGTGGTAATGTCAGATCATCCCGATCCATTTCCTAATAAGCTCACACACTGATACCTATGTTGGTCACACAATGAGTTCCCGGTGCGCACTAATTGAGCTCAGCAGAAAAGCCAAGGGGTTTGTCACCGAGGACAATAGAAAGGTGAAGGAATACAGAGAAGAAGCACAAGCCTTTTATTTTCCCCTTCTGCTGTTCTCGTGCATGGCCCTCTTTCGATGTGTCTTCTAGTCTACGTGACCTATTTTTTGTTCTTGTTGCCCTCAACAATTGCAGTAATGCAGAAGCCGTAAGAACAGGGAGATGCCGATGCTGACTGTGCAAACACAAACAGCATGCCATTTCACTGAGATACATATACCTGTGAGGCAGGTAAGTTGTGAAACTGGTGCGCATTCAAGCCTGTTAGCCCGGTTCTGTCTGCTCCAGTTGGCAAGAGCTCCCCCAGATCTTGCCAAAGATCTTCCTGACCCGGGTGGATTAAGGAGACTTCCTCGTTCAACCCAAATAAGGATCCACGACAGGCAGTACGATATTGCTTCTCTCTGCCAGACGAGGGCTTTGCAAGAGAATGCAGTTAAAGCTTCCAGAATCCAAACTGGCGGATGAGTGAAGCACAGCGATAGCAGAGAATATTTGTAGCTCAGGGTCAAACCGCGGGCTCCTTGGTGCTCTCTGAGCTTGCAGAAATTTCGTTACCCAACTAGATAACATAATCTGTGCCAGAAGGGAGTGGAGTTTGCTCTCTGTTTATACATTAGTCGCTAACGAGTTGAGGACTGCTTCTATCCTTCTACGCAGAGTTGCCCTTGAAAAGCACTGAAAGGCTTCAACTGATCCAAAATACAGTAGTATTTGCAATGTTGGGTAGATTTGCTTCCAGGAGTTTTCCAGTTGCGACTCAAGGTGTGATTCGTATCACCTTTATGGCCCTGCACACAGGAGCAGTTCTCTGGACAATTTCTGCCTCTCCCACCTGACAAAAGTGGCACATAAAACAATGTCGCCTGAGGGGAGTTAAGCCTTCTCTGTCATTGCGGAAAAGACTTTTGGAGTTTCCTCCCAGTGGCTGGAGACCTTTGATTTCCACGGTGTGTCCCGGCACGAGTGCTCTGCGGCTGGGGAAGAAGCAAAGGAAAATTCCCGGAGGTGGGCCACGTCGTTCCAGAGAAGAAAGTTGGGATGGGAGGTGTTTATGAAAGAATTTTAAAGATGGCGGATGGTCAAAAAAAGTCAGTAAGTCCTAAGCGACGAAAGTCGAGGGGTAGCTCTTAAAGACTTTCTGAAGATGTTGTTAGTTGTTTGCTTTAACAACAAGTAAATATTAATGAGCAAAGAAGAATGGTCTATTAATTATGAATGCACTAGTATCTCTAATGCATGTTACTTTTGTTGTGAGTAAACAAGGTAGAGTGAAGGGGAAAGTGTGGAAGTATCCCTTTTCCCGCTAGTCTAAATTCCCTTTGCCACCAGGGCATCTCTGAAGCAAATAAAATGCATGTGTGATCATACACCCAACAATGTGCTGGATCAACCTTGGTGAGATTCAAGCCCCCCCCAGTCATAAGATCTCAATGGGTGACTATGGTCCCCCCCCTCACCTCAGCCTGTCTCATAGGCTGATTCTTGGGGAGAAAAATTGGAGGAGCGGGCGCCGTAAGTCCTTGATTTAGGACCATAATTGAGTCTGGAATTATAGTCATAAGTTCTTGTGGTTGTAAGCTTTTGGAGGGTCTGTCCTAACTTTGGACGGTCATTAAGCAACTGCTTGTAAGTCGAGGACTATCTGTACGTGATGTGTGGCCACCGTCCATTTTTTTCGCCTCACCCTAAGGACTCCCCTGCAAGACAGAAAAAGGAAGCTGGATGTTTATGCCGGCTCTACATTCTTGAAACAGAAAGTTCAGCCATGTGTTTTAACAAAGTCTGAACTCTTTAATTAGTTCCATGAAATCCAGACTGACTGTGCGCAAACACTCGCCGTCTATGTCCACAACCTCAGGAAGTAGTAACTGGGTTGGACCTGGTTTCCAAGGACCCTCACGTCACGTCCGACCTGACATTACCTCACCCTCCATTTGACATCAGTGTGAAGGAGAGAAATATTGCTATGTTTACATTAGGTGACTCCTGGTATCTGGACCTGAACTGTGGCCGGCCGGATCTGTTGCTGACATGCAGGCTGCAGCACACTCCGCATTCTACTTCTGCTCTTTATCCCAGGCCTGGTGGCTTTGGAGCAGAGAAGATACCACCAAAAGGCCAGCATCAAAGAAGATCCACTGGGGGAAAGTCCAGTGTGACATGCTGGTTT
This sequence comes from Vipera ursinii, assembly GCF_947247035.1. Lineage (NCBI taxonomy): Eukaryota > Metazoa > Chordata > Lepidosauria > Squamata > Viperidae > Vipera > Vipera ursinii. Next base: position 467,093 of record NC_139515.1, read on the forward strand.
GCTGGAGCCCATTAAGGGATGTGTGTGTTTGTTTGCTTTTTGACATGGCTATTTGGTATGGAGACAATGGCTACATGTTCCATTAGAAAAATGTGGTTGTTCCCAACAGGGCATGGTGTTTAATAATGAGTATGAAGAAGAAGACCAGGCACCAACTTGGAAATAACTACAGAAGTAATTATTGTCAGGACTAAGATGTGGTAGGGAGATCATGCCTCTTAGGCTCAAGACCCCAAAACATCTCTTCTCCGGATTTTAATTCGTGAGAATACGGCAAGCTGGATGAGGACTTCCGGCAGTTGAAGCCCACACGTATTAAAGTGGCCGAGATTGAAAAACATGGCCCTGCCCTCACCCCCAATGGCACCACAATCAGGGCGATTCCTAGCAAATATGTGGCAGAGACCTGTGGTTTCTTAGCAGTCGGAAGTTACCACACTCTCCATACCTCTCTGGGTAACCTGATGGCACATTACACCCTGGATGGTGCATTGGTGTTAATATTTTGATAACTCAGAATTTGCATAGAAACTTAATATTCCAAAGATTATTTTAATACATGTTACCTTTGGGTTTTAGTGTGGTCTGTGGCTGGGTCTGCTGCACCCTCTTCCGTTCACGTTTGAAGTTTCTTCTGATGTACAGTCGGATAATCCCAAGTGGCTGTTTCCTTATTGATTCATATTTATTTATCACCGCTTTAGGCAAACTCTTCTTTTCACATGTCTGAATAATTCAGAGTTGCAGGGAGGAAAAAACTTTCACAAGCCCCATCAAAAGAATTATTGAGTAGATAGTTGGAAGAGGCAATGTAGAACATCGTGTGTATGTGTGTGTTTAATCACCATGTTGGAACAACATATGAAGAAGATTTTTTTTTAATCTGACTTTCTCCTGCTAACAAAAAATGCGTATCTTACTGCCTGGCATTAGTAATTGGTGGGCTTGTTCTGGTCTATTTTTCTTGCTAATGCTAAACGTGCTTCTCTCCTTCGGCCCTGTGTAGCAACCAGGCATGGAAATCTATAGGGGAAGGGGTCTAAAATGTCAGAAGGGCAGCCACAAGCCCACACTGGGGCTGTTTCCCCGAAGGTGCTTTTCCAGGAGGCAACTAGACTTCCTTGTTTTTCTTGGGAGATGTTTCGCTTCTCATCCCAGAACCTCCCTCCGTCAGCTCTCTTGCAAAAGGCACCTTTGGGACAACCGTGGCCTGGACAACTGAGAATCTCCTCCATTGACAAGCTGCATGTGAAACTGGACGTTCCCGACAGACGTCCTGTGAACGGAAGCTCAGCGCTGGTCCTCACGGGCCTTTTCCCACCTCGCCTACACCTGGGGCTTTTTCCGAGGGCCTCCGGACCCAAGTGGAAACCAGACCTCGCAGCCGCCGTTGGAGCCAGCCTTCTGCAGGACCCATGGGAGCCGGATCCAGGCTGAGAATCTTTCCCTCCTTTTCACTACTGCTTCTAGACGCTGGTGGCTTTAGGAGCTGCCCGGGCCATCCTGGAAGCCCACCCACCTGACAGAAAAACACTGCCGTCGAGGAGCTGCCCTTCCTTTCCTAAACCTTCTTTCCTTCAGGGTGGAATCTCTGCTAAAAATCGGTTCCCAAGCAGGTAGATCTACTTCTCCTGCCCCTGGGAGGAAAGCCAGAGCGATGCTGGTCTTTGAAAAGCTCCAAGCCCTCAGATTAGAAATTAGGTGATGGTGTCCCAGGCGCCTGGTCACTCCTGCGAGGTCTTATTCCCTCTGATAATAAAATGGTCCTCATCTCCGCTTGGCATTATATAATGAGCTTAGGTTTCTAGGCCAGGTCTCTTCACCCGTCCAAAGTCTCGTGTGTTGAGATGATGTTTGTACATATATATATATATTCATAAACTCATTAAGACAATGAGAGATTAGATACTGTAGAAGGAGGGAGGGAAGGATGGATGGATCTGATTTTTTATTTGGTTTTAGTCTTTCCAAATGATGGGCTACCGGGTTCATCTCTCATTTGGTGGATGTTAATTCTGAATGTGATTTGATCATTTGCAATTTGCACGTCCCCCCTCTGTTGTATCCAGCATATATTAGCACCTGAGGAGAAGGCTCTCTTTTACACACTCAGTGCCACATATTCAGTTCAGGATCAGATTTAATTGGCACCAGAGAAGATCAGCTGCAAGGTGTCCAAACAATCTCCTCCATCGTGCAGATCTGATAATTAGTAAAAACAGGCAGGCAAATTGTGAAATTTGGGGGGGGCGGGGGAATTAAGGCAAGTGACGCATTCTGTCAGGTTGGAACCCAGCCTGCAAGAGTCAATCTCACCCGATTTATAGAAATATATCGGCGTTGGGCTTGGAAGATTGACCCAGAACCAGAAATAAAGGTTCAGCGTGGCTTCTCCAAACCTAAGCAAGTTGCCGCACTCTTCCTTTCTCCCTTTGAGTATAAAACCAAGTTTCCCTCCCTCAGATACGTGTTTAGGACCTTTCCCCTCTTAATGTTCTCTCGCCCCCCCCCCCAGTGATGTATATTAGGATCTCGTCTTTTTTGACCACCCTTTATGGACCCCCTGCAAATAATTACAGTACAGAGTTGGGGGGGGGCAGGGATTTTGCTTTGTCTCTGCACCCGGAATAAGAGCTGGAGCACCTAACTCGGGGAGTCAGAGCTAGGCTTTCCCCCTAACTGGCTTAGGACAGTTATCCCCAATCCGTGGGTGGCCACAAGGGAAACCAGGATTGTTGCGTGTGTCATGCTGGCCTTCCTTCTCGGTGCCCTCAGGGTCCTCAAGGTCAACCTCCTTAGAAGATCTGCCAAATTAAGATGGATGCTGTTGGCATGTGATGGATGCCCCGTTCGTGCCATAAGGGGGGAGGGTAGGACCTGGGCGGCAGGCCGTCAAGAAGACCCAAAAGGGGGCAGGGGGTTGATCACGTGGTCACGCTTGCATTCTTGACCTTTGCATCTTTTATGTGGACAGCCCCAGTTCCCCAAATTGTCAGTGACTGGGAAAGGGGGAAAAAGGACAGTGCGTCTTGTGTTTTGATATAAAATGTGTTAAACAGCAACAGCAGTTAACAGGAGCTCCTTGATTTTACTAAGTTCTTTTGAACTCATAGGGCAAAACCTTAATATCACTTTTAGCACCATTCCTACAGATTTTAGGCCCTCGTTGCTTAATCGATTGATTAACTGATGGATTTTTGACTGATGGTCAAAAATGAAGACGACAATATACGTTTCCATAAATATTTTTTGGCATGCACCAACCCCATGCCCACGATACGATCATCAGCTGCTTATGTTTGTTTTAATATTCGGGACTATTTATGTAAAAATACGCAGAGGGCAGTGTGTCGGTTTAGCTTCAGCATTTGCAATCAGGAGACAATACCAGCTGCCACACGGGAAACGGTCCAGGTGGAGGGAAGCCAACAAAAAAGAGGAAAAAAAGTACAGAGGAGAATGGGTGCAAGTAAGATGGTGCTGAGGGCATTGCTTGCGCAGCATCCTTAGTTCTTAATTGCTGGTTGAGGTGCCCGAGGTGTGTCACAAAGCCGAGATAGTGACTGAGATAGTCACACTGAAGTTCCAGTTTGTCTCAGCCACCATCTTGATTGTTTTGACCACGCCCTCTCCCCCCCCCCGCCTTGTGTAATTTATTTGCTAGTAATGTTACTGTAATAATTTCCTGCAAGGAGCCAGTCATCTGTGTACAGTACAGAGAAACCTGGTATTGGGGACAATGACTAGGATTCCTCTGTTCCACCTTTCTGCTCAAAGCAGGAGGGCTGAAAACTTCTCTGGCAGGGGGTCACCCCCCCACTTTGAAGACTCGTAGCAAAGGAGAACTCATCCCTTCAAGTGGCAGCTTGTTCCACTGGCAGGAAGATCCTCCTAAGGTCTAGCAGAATTTCCTTCCTTGAACTTTTAACCCTTCTGGGCCAAAGGGAGGCAATCCAGTCCCCTTCACAGTTAGTTCCGCTTTTTGAAGATGCTCCTGGACATCAACGAAGCGACGTTTGCTTGGCAATCTAGGAATCCGTGTCTAAGGCCCAGTTGTAACAGCAGCTTCCTTGTTCCCGTCCGCCGTCACTTGGGCCACTCCAGACTTTGTTGAGATGAGAACCTGGAACATAAAATCAAAGGACTGGAAGGGATCCCAGAGATCAACTCCTGCTCAAGGCAGGAGAGCCTACATGCCATCCTGGTCAAATGTTTGTCCAGTCTATTTTTGAAAATGTCCGGTGATGAAGATGCTATACTCCATGGGGCAATTGCCTGTGGGGTAGAGGGCCTTACACTACACGCTTCTCAAGTGATCACTGCATATTTCAGTGGGCATTTTCTCCCCTTCCCTGTGGGAAATGAGAGTGAGGGCTGGGGAAGGTGGCGGGAGTATAAATTAAAAGCCTTGTGAAAATCCAGAGAATGGGGAATTCCTGACAATCCAGAACCGAGTTGTTGTTTCTGCTCTGAAGGAAATCAGGTTAACAAGGGGAGCATTTTGGCCTGCAAGTAGGAAGTGAAAAACAATGGATTTTGTCTGCAGCGCTACTCCTGTAGAAAAACCTAGACAGAAAATGTGGAGATTTGTCTACTTTTTAATTTTTCTTCCTAATTTGGTTCTTAATCGTCTTTTTTTCTGTAATCGGACCATCAAAGGAAAAACCAATACAATTGCCACGTAAAGGGGCATCTCCAAAAAGAGTAAAAAAAAAAAATTAAGATGCCGACTGCAGCTGTGCTGTCAAAGCCTCACCGTCTCAAGAGGAGTCTGGTAGGACCTTTTCTGACTATCCAATTTTATTAAAAGGCAGAAGCTCAGAAAACATTATGCTTTTAAAAAGGTGTTAGTCAGAAAAGGTGCTACTTGGAACCTTTTGTTTTTTCCCTTCCCTTAGACCAGGGGTCTGCCACCTTGACCATTTTGAGACTTGTGGACTTGACCTCCCAGAATTCCTCAGCCAGCTACGTCAAGGTTGCAGACCCCTACCTCAGTCTAGCCCGGCTCTCCAAAGGAAGCCACCCAGGCACCGAAGGGGAGCAGAGGGGTTGATTTAAAAAAGTAATAGGCAACGGGCTGTGTATTGCTCCGTATAAGAGCCACCCTCTCTTACACCTGTCATCAGATTGATCTGGGATGAAATGCAATTCTACTCACCTTTTTCTGCAAGCAAAACCAAAAACTGCACAGCTAACGAAAAGCCCAGGCTTTGACTAACTTGCCTGTCGTGGAAAATTCTGCTGTGGGATTGATTCCCTTAAAGCTCACATCACCTCTGATGTTGTTTAGAGCAGGGGTCTGCAACCTGTGGACTACAGCTCCCAGAATTCCTCAGCCAGCTATGCTATAGGTCTGTGCTGTCTCGAATCAAGTCCATATCATGGGAAGTTGTGCCTCCTCCACCCGGCCCTGGGTAGACCCCACTTGGATTCCTGTGTCCAATTCTGGGCACCATTAGATCAAAACAGGCAACAACTATCCAAATGATGCAATGTCCAAGTTAAAAGTTCTAGATATGTTTAACCTACAGAGGACCTGACCGATGGGAGACAGCAGTTCTTCAGAAGGGTGTCTCGCGGAAATGGACTTCTCTCTTGCCCCAAAAGGCAGGACCGGTGGGTCAAAACTCCAAGGAAAGAGTTCCGGCTAGACATCAGGAGGAACTTCTCGGCCGTACTAGGTGACATAAAGGGCTCAGTTCTCCCTGGTCTTCAAACAGAAGCTTGATGTTCGTCTGCCAGAGAAGGTCAGATGGATCCTGCACGCCAATCAGAGGGCGACTGGATGACTTTTAAAAACACTTCCGACTCAAATGTTCCTTGATGCCACGTGCACTTACTATCGTGGTGTAAATGATACCAATTTCACCGTGATATTGTGACGTATCTGATGATCTGACCTAGTGCCGGGAAGCAGCTGTGCAAATACTCGCACAGCAACACAACAGAGGGCCGGGGCTGACGGCTGTGCAGAAGTGCCCTTGGGGGGATGGAGGGTGAGGTCTACCGCAGCTTCCTAAACCCAAAGTCCGTCCTTCCAGCACGAGGTTCTCTCTCTAGCAAGATAAGGAGGGAGGGAGGGAGACGAAGTGGAAAGATTTGACTTTACCCACCAGGGAGGAACGGAGAGTGAAGACCATGGAACTTAATGAGCCGGCCAGACTGATTTCATTAATAGGACATTGTCTAAATTTAACAATAATCAGAAACCTCTTAGGGACTTTTGTGGGAAACAGATAAAAAATAACGTTATGATATATGGTTTGAGGTTTAGAATAAAAATAATGGATTATAGAGGAAATGTAAATAAGGCTGCAAGTTACTTTAGAATTATAATTGACGTGAAAGGAAACTGGAAGTCCCTTCTTTGTACAGCGATGCTTTTCTTTGATTTCTGCACCTTTGTCTTTCCTCCTTCCTTTTTCTTTCGTTCTTTTCCTTTCATTTTAAATCTTAGCTCTCGTTAGTTTTTTATTCTGCTTTAAAAAAATTACAACGACACTTTACTGTCAAGATAGGAGAGACAGAGAGTGGGAGGGGGGAGTTACCAATGTTTCAGCCGTGGAAATCCTTCCTCCGCCAGGAGGAGGAGGAGGAGGAGGAGGAGGAGGAGGAGGAGGAGGAGGAGGCGCTCCGCTCTTCTTTCTCGGAAGGGAGAAATGCCGCCCCCCCCCCGGACGTCAGTCCTTCCCAGGCAGTTGGACTGGTGGAAAAGAATGGTTGAGAAAGCCCCCCCCGCCCCCCAACCCTCCTGCTTCAAAATAGCCTCTCACGACATCAGTGGGAAAGAAGCTGTTTTAAACTTGGCGTGGGGGGGGGGCGAGGACCCAGCCTCACCACCAAACAGCTGCTGCTCAAAAGTGGGAGTTTTCCCTTTTTTCTAACCCCAAGAGCGAAAGGGGGGGGCGGGCGGGGGGGGGAAAAGAAGAACGCCATCCAGAGTGGTCATCTTCTGTGACGGCCATAAATATGCATTTGGTTTTTCCTCCCTAAAGAACCTTACTTTTTGAGCAACGGAAAGTTTGCGAGAAGACAACCAGGGTCAGAGCACCAAGGACCCCACGTCACACCGACTATGAACAGTTGCGTGTTTACCCAGTCAGAAGGATTCTTCCCCAGATAATTTCCCCTTAATCAAATTTAGGGTCAGATTTCCCTGGCAGCAATCAGAACTGGAGGAGCAGAGCAAAGAGCAGTCCCCTCCGAGTGCGCATCCGTCGGGTTAATGGATGAATGTAAGAACGCCTCTCCTAGCTTTTAAATAAGGGATGCACTTACAGGCCATTTGAAGCCTCTTGAATCCGATTTCTTCCTCCCACGTTTTCAGTGTAATGAATTTGAAAATTGGCCTTTGCTAGGGGCAGGCCTGGTGAAGCAACCCCTTTTGATTAATCCAGAGATTATCCCTCCTTCCAGGCGGGCTTCCTTTACCTCTGTTCCATTTACTTTGGGCCCCCCTCCCCTAACAATCACCCCAGGAGTTTGCTCCCTTTCCATCCCTTATTATTTTCTGCTCTTTCTGTTGGAAGGACTCTAGGGGTACTGCGTGTCTTTGTTTCGTGTGTGTAGGGGTGATCTGCTTAGGGCCACTGTATCTGAGGGCAGAAGTCCAGCCAGACCGGAGAGAGCAAGAAAGAGGGACGGGTGGGGGATCTTTTGACTCCCATGGAGAGGACACCTTGATTTTTGCCGGTCTTGGTGGGTGCTAAGTTGTGTATGCGTGAGCTAGAAACTCGTTACTCTTGGGAACATGGTGCGCTGCTTGGCAGCAAACAAATTCCACTAAATAGTTATTTCGGTCAACTGTGTACCTACTCAGCTTTTCACAAACATGTAGACACACAGATGTGCATATATAACTTTACACCTGCCCAAATTTACTTGGGGGGGGATGCTTTCAGTTGGTGCTTGCAAGGACAAAGCCGAGCACTACACAAAATTTAGATGTTTGTCTCTGTTCGTAATATTCTATTTGCCTTTCCTGATTATCCATTTCATGAAATGGGACGTTTAACTTAAATTTAGTCCTTTTTCCATTGAGAAATTATGGGAATGCGTTTCCGTGCGTTTCTTATTTACACCGACATCCTTTCAGGCTCCTCCCTGCCGCTTTTTCCTACCTGTCTCTCTTCCGAGGAGGTGCACCTGGGTTGCCTTCCTCCTGGGGCACCTGCAGGAAATGGTCCCCAAAGTCAGGATGGCGGCGGGAGGGCAGGACCCAAGCCGCACCTGGGCCCTTTTTTTCAAGGCCCTCTCTTGGGGAAGGTGGCGAATGTTTGCATTGGGGGGGAAGGGGAGGGTCGCTCTCCGAGTTTATGGGTTGGTTTCCAAACCTGGTTTCGTTACCAGGCCGGGTGACGCCTTTGGCAGAGTTTAGGGGTGTCATATAGCATCTGTGCAGAAATTGGGGTTGTCGTGTATTGCATGGCCAGAAATGACAGGGCTTTCTTTCTCTCCCCCGTTCCACGCCAGGCCGGTTACAGGTAGTCCTCGGCTTACAACAGTTCATTTAGTGAGACCGTTCAGAGTTATCACGGCACTGACAAAAGCAACTTACACAGTTACGACCTTCGCAGCGGGCCCACGATCACGTGGTGCTCGGCAACCGGTTCATATTTAGGACGGTCGCGGCATCCCGGGATCCCCTTTTGCGACCTTCTGACGAGCAAAGTCCACGGGGAAGCCGGGCTCCCTTAATGACCTTGTCACGCACTTATTCACTTAACGAACGTGGCAAGGAAGGTCGTAAAACGGGGGCGCGCGTCTCACTTAGCGACAGAAATTTGGGGCTCCCTTGTCGTAAGTCGAGGACTACCTACACCCCGCTTTGAGGTTTTGCCTTCCTTCTGCGGTAGTTGTTGTTTTTGTTTCCTGACGGCCCTTGGGTTTGGAAAAGCGGGGGGGGGGACCCCGGAGCTTTCCCATGAAACGGGAGTCTCCGACGCCCCCCCCTCCCCGCGTCGGCCTTTTGTCCCGCGGCGGCGCAGACTCGGCTCGGGGGACGGAGGGCGGCTGATTGTCAGCCCCGTCCCGGCGCCCCCCATTTGCATGCGCGCCAGCCACACACAAAGGCCGCGGGGAGGCCGGCGGAGCCCAGCGCCGGGCCCGGCTCGTCTAGCGCGGCCGGGGAGGCGGGCGGGCGGGGGCGCTTTGTTCGGGGCCAGCCGGGCGGCAGCTGCGCGGGAGGCGGAGGACGTGGCCCGGTGCCAAGGCGGATCCCGCCCGCGGCCGTCAGGGGGCGCCAGCCTGGGCCCTCCGCTGCCGCCGGGGAAGCCGGAGCCCGGGCGGCGCGGGGAGCGGGGAGGAGGCTCCCTTTGCCAGGCTCTCCCGGCGCCTTCCCACCTCAGCCTCGCCTCGGCCGCGCTTGGGACGGAACGGAAAGGAACGAAGGGGGGAAAAATGGGGGGGGGATTTTAACCAGCCCAGCGCCAGAGATGCCGGAGCGAGGCGCTCAGTGACCGCCACCTTCCCCCCCCCGGCTTTAACCGAAAAGGAAGGCGGTGGGTGTGGGGGAAGGGCCCCCCCGGAGCCTTCGCTGTCTGAGACGTGCAGCTGCCCCCCCCCGCCGCCCCCTTCGCGCGCGCATGCATCAACCTTCGCCCAGCCCGGCGCTTAATGCCCCCGTTGAAATGCAGAGCCCGCCTGCCTTTCCCTGCAGCCACTTGAGCCGGGAGGCGGAATGCAGATGGGGCCGGCCGAGCGAGCCTCCTTGGGATGTCTCCCTTTGAAAGAGGCAGGGAGTCCCGTCGGAAGACCCGAGCCGCCGCCAGAGGATTGATTAGCATTCAGGCCGCGCGGCTCGGACCCTTCGGCCCCCCCAGCCTCCCGCCCAGGTTCAGGTACAATCGCCCAATTGTCTCTGGCGGTGACAGCCGGGCCTGGAGACGTCCTGGCCACCCTTTCCTTAAGTGTCTGTCTACTTACTCCCAAGCAAATTAATTTGTGCGTGTGTGTGGTGGGGGTGTTATGGTCAAGCGTCAAATGGGGTGGCTATTTTATTTATAATTTTACGTGCCCGCTGATATGGCTGGATAGCACCAGGCAGTATACTGTACACTTATATTAATAACCCCTGAAATACTCTCAATCTTTTGTGTAAATATTTTTTTAAAAAGTATGCATATACGAGACATGCACACGTACCCCTTTTAGCGTAACTAGGACTGTGATTTGTTCACCGTACAGCTAAGTGTGCAGTCCTAAACACACAGGAGCTCTCGAGAGTGAAATTCCGTATAAATCAATGCATCTTAAAACCTTTCCCTTGTGCGTACAGGTAGTCCCTGACTTACAACGGTTCATTTAGTGACTCTTCAGTTACAACGGTACTGAAAAAACTGCCACGTGACCGTTTTTCATACTCACGACCATTGTAACATCCCCACGATCACGTAATCAAAATTCAGACACTCGGCAAGTGACTCATTTCGGACAAGCAAATTCAATGGGGAAGTCAGATTCCCGTGTTAATAACTTATCAACTGTAGTGGTTCACTGTGGAAAGGTCATAAAATGGGGGAAAACCTACTTAACAAACGTCTCACTTAGCAATAGAAATTTTGGGCTCAACTACCTGAAAAACTGCCTTTCCCTTTCTTACAATAAGATCAGAATATAGATGTGGATCATTGAGAAATCTCCCTATGCTAGGAGCTCAGATCAGGTATGGAAAAGAAGAGAAGAAAAAGCACGTGGAACGGAGGGCTTAATTCTTCCTATTAGGAATTTGATTGAAAAATGCCACAGGTGTTGCCAATAATAATTTGGAAAAAATCACATGAATGAACAGGATTATGGTAGCATCACACGGAGACTCCCCATTGTACAAGGGCAGTACTCGGTGGCTAGTTGGTTAATAATATAGGATTTGACTTGAATATGGAATAAAACAAGCAATGAGCTTACGTTGTTTTACTTATGGGCCAGTGTTGTCTTCCCCAATTTAGCATATTTAAATAAGATTGATATCCTAGAGTGCTTTTCATTCTATTTAAATAGATAAGTTTAATATTCCTTAGCTTGCATTTTTTTAAAGTTCACTATTCTCACAACTAAATTGCTTTCTCCAGCTGTTTGACAGAAACTGAGTGTACTTATTGTTTGAAGACCTTCTCTGCATTTGAAGAGCTAAATAATCCCAATTCAGTAAATATTTACCTGAGCAAATATTGTAAATATTGTAAAAATGAAGGTCCAAATAAAACTCTGCTTCATCATCACTGACGGTCAAAATAAAACCAATCCTCACCTGTCTCCCAAAAAACTACAGGTGCAAGAAAGCCACATAGATCATTTATTCTCCTGAACTACCTTGTGAGAAATAATCATGCCAAACAGTCTTTCCCCTTTGATGTCCTGGCCCATTGGACTACAACTCTCATAGTACCCAGCTAGGATGGATGAGGGTTGATTGGATATTCTCAGGATAATTGTTACCGGAAAGCCAGTCGTGAAAATGTAATGAAAAGTTTTAGAGGACTGGAAATGAATTTCCTTTAGTGGAGAAAGCTCTGGAGTTTTCGTATTCCATTAAAAGGAATAGAAAATGGAAATGTTATAGAAAGAAAAATTTAGAAACATAGCTGATAACACCATATAGACTCATCCAGAGTGATTAGGGTAGTGCCAATTCACTACAATTTAACATATTTCTCTAGAGCAGGGGTCCCCAACCCCCGGTCCGTGGACCGGTACCAGGGTGCGGCATGCCAGCAACCGGTCCGCACAAACAAGCAAAGCCCCATCCACAACATGCAGCCGGCACACAAAACCACACACCCTCCGGTCCGTGGAAAAACCTTTCTCCACAGAACCAGTCCCTGGTGCCCAAAAGGTTGGGGACCTCTGATCTAGAGCATTTTCCCCAAAGTTGACAATTTTTAGACAGGTGGACTAAAACTCCCAGAATTCCTCAGCCAAAATGGCTGGCTAGGGAATTCTGGGAGTTACGTCCATCCGTCTTAAAGTTGCCAAGTTTGCAAAACATTGGTCTTAAAAGAAATAAATTGTATATGAAAAGATACATTTCCCTTTACTGCCTGATCTGTATCTTGTTTGAAGTATTTTCAGAGTTCTCCTTTGGATGCTGGAGAATGGCCTCACATAAAAATAAACCTTAAATCATGATCCAAATATGAGCTTCACTTTCTTTGCTCTTACATTTTTCATAGATTTTTTTTTTCATTTTTCATTGCCTTTTGATGCCAGATCAAGTTTCCTTCGATTCAAGCTTGACTCCTGCTTGCTTTCAACGCAGGCCCATTTCCCCCCCTGGGAAACAGCGCATTCATGTTTTAATACATACACCGTACACATGGCAGACGGAAAGCCAAGCTAGGAGGTGGCACTAAATAGGTAGAAGCTGAGCAGGCTTGGATCTGGCTACTCGGAGAAGAGACCACTAGGAAGACTCGGATTTTGTAGCCAGACACACAGACCCTTGTGATCACCATGAGTGTATTCATTTATCTGTATCCCGATTTATTATTTTTATGAATAATTCAAGGTGGCGAACATAACTAATACTCTGTCCTCCTCCTCCTCCTCCTCTTTTCTCCACAAGCCCCACCTGTGAGGTGGATTGGGCTGAGAGAGAGAGAGGGCCCGGCCCAAGGCCACCCACCTGCCCTTCATGGCTATGGCGAGCCTCTCCTCTCCTCTTTGGTGCCTTAACCAGAAGGCCAAACTGGCTGGGCTCAGCTCAGCTCAGAGGAGGCTCACCTCAAACGGCCAGGCAGATCAGACTTTCAATGGAGGAGGAGGTGACCAAGGGGGAGGCATCAAAAAAGTCAATATGGTGGCCCTAGTGATGCAGTTATGGCTGCCATTTTAGCTTTTGAGGCCTTCCTCCCTGCTGACACTTGTCATTCAAGCCGCAAACCTCCCCAATTCGCTAAGAGGAGCCTGGTTTTGAATCCAATGTGAATTAAAACTCTCTGTGAAAGACAGAGCCATCCTTTTCTGTTGAAGATTGAATCCTTACAATCCGACAGAGCCTAGGAGGTGTTTATAAAGATGGCTTTATTAATCATTAGAACTAGTTTCTCTTCAGCTATGTCTGTTAATAAGGCTTCGGCATACACTGCGGCATCTGCTGAAACACGGAGAGAACCGCAAAAGAAAATGGATCTTTGAGCGAACAATGTGATGCTGATTATCGGCCTTTTTTAAGCAGCATGTTGGTTGGGCTCCCCCCGCCCCAAAGTGACCGTGTCATAGACTGGAATGGGGGGGGAAATATTATTTTCACGGCCACAAAGCGGGCTTTAAGCCACACAAAAACCCAGACACTCGATTCATTGCCCGCAGACAGGTCCGGTCAATTGCCAGCCTCTTTGGAAAGAGGCTGAATGGAAGGTGAAGTCTCAGACAGAGGCCTCTGGATGCCAAGGCGGCAACTGGTTGCTCCGGGATTAGCATTCTCGCCTGCTCCCCCGTGCCAAGGGCTGGTTTTTATGAGCCCCACCATCGAGGAGCAGAGGAGACGGAGCCACAAAGGAGGTTCTTGGCAGGGGAGGGAGAGAGGGAGGGGCAGTCCAGCTTCCTCTGCCCTTCTCCTCCTGGGAAGTGGGCTGTTGGCGAGGCTGGTTGGGGGCCGGGCGCTCCTGGAAGAAGAAACAATGACCCCAGCCAGGTTTGCTGCAGACCTTGGTGCCCGTGGCCAGGGACGGTCCCGTTTCTCTTAAGATCCCCAAGGCATTTGAAAGAGAGAAAAACCCAACAAAACAGGAGACAAAACTCCCCCGCCAAGGGGCTTTCTGCTGCGTTTTCAGCGGGGTGACGCTCGCCTGGCAGGCCTTCACAATGAGGCTGGCTTCTGCCAGGCTTGGCTGCCATTGTGCTGCGACCCTGGTAGGAGACGCCGCTGCTCTTGCCGTTTTTTAAAAGTTTGTTTCACACCGCAGTGTTTCTACTCTTTTTGATTCACCGTCAACATTTCAGCGGCTGAAAACCTTTGCAATTTGGAGAGGACCCAGCGGGAGCTTCAGGGAAGAGGGAGAGAAAGGAAGGGGGGGGCGGGTTTGCTTACTCCAATCAGTCTGGCTAGGCTTAAGTTTAAATAAACCAACGTTACAAACCCTAATGTAAACATGACCAAACCAGCAGCATAAAATCTCTGAAACTCAGAAGTCTCTGTTCAGAGCTCTCTCCTACGCTGCTGTGAGGGAAGGCTTCCCTTCCCTTGATCGAGTCTCTTCACCATCAGTTTGCTGGTGGTGATTGTGTAGAATTGGGTAGCCTGGCTTTGAACCTCCCAGAAAGAGTGCAGCTGATTGAGCAGAGAAGCAATATGGCAGCACCAGACAGGACCATCTGTAGGAACAGCGTTTTTGTCAAAATGATAAAATGCGCCTCACAAAATCACCATGGAAGCTCCACCCTTTAGATACAAAAGGAGCAGACTTTTTTGTATCACAAAGCTGTGTTGCGCGTTCCGTTATTTGCCCTCTCTTGCCCTCCTCTGCAGACACTCTCCGAGATCACAAGACCTTTCGGGTAGTCCTCGACTTATGTCCACTTTGAACAGTGATTCAAAGTTATAATGGGAAAAGTGACTTATGACCCGCCCTCAGAGTTGTGACCGTGGCCTCGCCCCCACGGCCACACAATTACATTTCAAGCACTTGGCAACCAGCTTGCATTTGTGGCCAGTTGTAGGATCTTGTGGCCCTGTGATTGTGACATGTGACTTTCCCAACCAGCTTCCAACAAGTAACCTCAATCGGGAAAGTCTGATTGAAATAATTACTACATGATTCGCTTAAGGACCATGGTAAAATGGCAATTAAATCAGTTCTTATCACATGATGACTTGCTTAATGATTGCATTGTTTAGCAACCAAAATTCCTATCCAACTTTAGTCACAGGTCGAGGACTACCTGTAATGTGACCTTGATTTAGTCAAGGGCGATACTTACTTGCTTTCACTCAATGGCAATTGTGGGCTGGGATATCGAAAAATATAGGTGGCACCCCCATTTTTGTACATGTCATAAACAGTTTTCAAAGAAATAATTATTAATAATTACATGGCTCAAACTTTAGATTATGAAATCCTGATTTATACATCAAATATATAATTGAAGATGATGTGGGCATCTTGTGGAAGATACCCAAAGTTAATTATGTGCTGTCAAGTTGTTTTCAACTGCTAGCAACCGCAGGGATAGATTTTGTCTATGCCAATCTGTCCCCAACTTGGCATTTCAGGCCTCCAAGATGAATTAGGCGGTCATTTATGCCTACGGGTCACGGATGGAGAAGACTTTGCTGGGCGGCTGGACTGGTGGTAAGTACCGTAGGTAGGTGGGTAGCTAGATAATAGATCCATAGACAGACAGACAGAAAAATTCAGCTACCTTGAGGCTAATGCTCTGTTGTTGTTTTTTTAAAAAAATTGTAAAATCACTGCAAAGGTGGTTTGAATCCACACAAAAAAGGGGTGGTTGGGAGGAGGAATATCTTCTGTGTATTGATGTTACCATAAAGGAGACGTGATAATAGGCATTTCCCATTCTGAAATTCCTAGTTTGCAACTGTGTGTCAAATGTTATCTGAATGTCAAATGTATGTCAGGATAGTCTTCCTTGAGCCCAAAAAAGATCATGTAATTAAAGCAACTTCCCAAAAATTCAGGCATGGAAATTCAGAAGGATCTAGTCTAGAGAACCTGTTGCTTCAAGCTATTGTTTCCATGGTGACAAATGATTTCCAGCAATAGACATGATGCAATCACAATTTGCAAATAAGAGCAAGCTGCATTTTTTAGCCTCTGGTTTTAAAAAGTGGAAAGGTTGCCGCTGCAGAATTTAAACACCCATTTGAAACCTGCAAATGGGACCAATGGTGCAAACATGGTTTATCTTGTGGCTATTCTTTTTCTTGGTTTTTAGATAGAATCTAGATTTTCATATAGGATCACAGGACAAAGGTGAGGCGGTGGGTGTGTCAAAATCCGAGCCCTATTGCACATGCCGTGAGGCTGCAGTATTGACTCTGAGGATCCTGTCCCACCTACTCTAGGTCCTGGCATTCCGTTACCCACTTTATCCTTTGGGCTCTACAACCCTTTGGAACTGAAAATTGGAAATAGTTCATTTTCATACTGGAATCCTGCTGACAATGGGAGTCCCACACAGATCACAATCGGAGCAAATATTTTTACTCAGGGAGGAGCAATTAAGTGTCCGAGCTTTCAGATTACACCAGAGGTGGGAAGAAAAGGAGTTCAGAGAAGGTTTGCCTTGAAACAGAGTGTCAGAGAAATGGTGCAAAACGGCATGAAAAATCCAGAGGGGAGAGCTGAAGGTGACCATCCCCAAAAAGGGAGGCTGCGGTCATGGCGGAGACCTCAGTGAAAATGCCAGCCTAGATAATATAAAACAGTGTTTCCCAATCTTGGGAGTTTTAAGATGTGTGGACTTTAGCTCCCAGAATTCCTTGTGGACTTCAACTCCCAGAATTCCTTAGTCAGCATGTGGCCTGATCCGTGTGTCCCTCCGGAGGGGGCAATTCCCATCTTGAGATGTACGCAATACAAAAAAGATGCCGGGGCCCTAGAAAGAGGGCCAAGGAGTGCAGCAAAGACGCTGAGGGGCCTGGAGGCCAAGCTCTACGATGAATGGCCGAGGGGGCTAAGCACGTCCAGCTCTAACCAGGAGAGGGACCAGGGGGGGTACGACAGCTGCCTCCCAGTACTTGAGGGGCTCTCGGAGGGAAGAGAGCGGCTGTTTGTCCTCCATTGTACCTGAATGCAGGAGAAGAAGGAATGGGAGGAAGCTTGTCACACCCAGCCTGGAAATAAGGAGGAATTTCTCGACAGTGCAAACTATTCAGCTGTGAAACAACTTGCCTCCCAAAGTTATGGCTGCTCCATCAGGGGAGGTTTTCATTTGTCCAGGCAGGTGTAGGGGCTCCTGCCTTGGGCAGGGGGGGTTGGACAAAGACCTCCAAGGCCCCTCCCAGCCCCCCATGTCACCTGAAGCGCCACCGTTAAAGCTTTTGGAGGTCATCACCAGCACTTTGAAGCGGGTCCTACCAGGAACCAGCACGGTGATTTCCGAATCGGGGCTCCCTTTGCAGGGGGGGGGGGTTGACTCACCGGCTGTTTCGCCCCAGAGACTAGCTGCAGCCCCAGGAGCAACACCTTACAGCAGTCCAAGCTAGAAAGGGGACAAGAATGGACAGTCAACATTATTAGTGGAGAAAGTTGGAATCTGAGGCTTTTTAGCCTGGAGCAAGAATAAGGAGAAGCACAATAAATATATTCCCATCTCTTCAAACGTTAGAACTAGCGGTCACCAAAACTCAGCGCGGAGAGAGATTCAGGAAGGAAACGACAGTAGTCACAGGAGAGCAGTTGCTGCCATCCCAGGCAAGGACGGCCACCCAGGTAACCGGCCTTGGAAGGAGACTAGACAAGTCCGGGAGAGAGCAGGGAGCTTCCTCGATTACCAGCCGATGGGGAGCAGCGGCGGGAGAGGGCAACGGTTTGGACGCAGTAAGAACCATCATCTTCTTGGACGATCCTCCGGCATTGACGTGGGAATTCCTTACTGCAAAGGCCACCGGAAGCTTTCCCACCGGCAGTACAATTGTCTGCTTCTTTTGAACTCTTCAAAAGGCGCACCTAAGTCTTTGCTCAGACCAGCGACTCTCGACCGTGGCTCTTTGAAGACGCGCGAACTTCAACCCCCAGAATTCCAGCCGACGTCCCGGCTGGGGAATTCTGGGAATCAGAGCCCCCCGGTCTCCAGTCTCCCGGGTGGGGCGGCGCCGGTCGGAGCGAGCGACCTCCCAAGAGAAGGGCCCCAGAGGGAGCTCCTCCGGCCTCCGCGGCCAAGGGGTCCTCCCAGGCTCTCCCCGGGGCTGGGCGTCGGCCGCATTCACGGGGGGGGGGGCAGGCGGTCAGATTGCAAAACGGTCCGGAGCCGCGCGGAGAAGCCCGCCTGAGACCCGGGGGGAGGGGGCTCGGGTGGCCTGGGGCGGGCTGCCGTTCTGACGCTGCAAGCGGCTCTCCGAGGGCCGCGCGAGGGAGCGGGGCGGCTCCGGCTCCTTCCCCACCGAGGCGGGGGAGGGGGCGGCTGGGGCGGGGGGGGGCCGCTGCCGTCCTGCAGAGCTCGGCTCCCGCCTTCCTCCGGAGGAGCCCCCCCGCCCGCTGGAAAGCCCCGCCCCCGCGCTCCCTCGCCCCGCCCCGCCAGAAGAGCCGCGCGGAGGGCGCCCCCCCCGGCAAGATGGCCGCCCTCCGCTCTGCTCGGCCGGGCCGGGCTCCGGGTCAGGGGGCGCCCCGCCAGCCCGCCGGGGGGGTCTGCTCCTGGGGCCCCCGGCCGGTGTCCGGGCCGGGCGTTGGCGAGGCAGGGAAGGGAAGGGAGCGCAGGCGGGGGTGGAGGGAAGCGGGGGCCGCTTCTGCGGGGCGTCCGGGCTGGGCCTCCTCGGCCGGGGGGTCGGGCGCGCTTCTTGTGGTCTTGGCAGACCCGGCCCTTTCACCTGTGGGTTGTGCCTGGCTGACGGCACTGGAGGAAGGTGGCTAATTTGAAGGGGTTCGGCTTACTTGGTTTCAGCTTGACCCACAAATTACCTAGTGGAGACGCTGATTCTCAGGCCGTTTTCTTAATATTGTAAGGGAAGCTGGAAACAGTATAAAGAGTAAAGTACGTTTGGAGGAAAAACTTCTCAGAAGGTGAAGAGGGGCAGGGCCACCGTGCCGCCGAGGCCCCTCCTCGATTTCTACCTGTGTGGTGCAGGTGGGATGCTGGGCCGACCGCAGACCCCCTGGAAGGGAACCACTTCTAGGTTTTTGTACGGTTCCCCTCACCACGCGCACACGCACACGCACAGGTACCTTTGTGTGTGTATCAGAAGTGGTACACGCATTAAATGGCGGTTCTGCATCCTTCCTCCTTTTTGCTGACCTTTCAAAATTTAGAGCAAATGAGATTCCCAGGGAGACCAAAAGTGGCGTGGTGCAGTGGAGTGTCTTGAGTGGACGTAACCGAACTCGCCCTTTTATCAGAATTTGACCCCAGTTATATGTCCTTCCCCCCCCCCTCTCACACTTCCACCTGCTTGTAAAATACAGGGATAGGTTAAGGATGTGAAAAGTTTGCAATGTCTCAAGGAAAAAGGCTAGTTGCCAAAAAGACATTGAATCTGAAAAACATCCCACTGATATATGTATGTCAAGGATGACTTGGTAGTGCCTGGTTTGGCCTGGAAAATTTTGGGGATCAGCTTTTATAAATAATAGATTAAATAGATTGTCAATAAATAATGCATTTTGCAGGCCAGAGTTGACACCATGTCAACGCCATGTTACAAGTTTCCTTTTTATAAATGGGAAAAAAAGTATTATCAATTTGTTCAAGTTACTTGAAAATTAATTTTATTCCCTTCCATTGAGCTACAAATAATAGCATCTGAGATGACTGGCTTTTACCAAGGAAGTCCACACTTCTCCACAGAAATGCAGTCTAAATTTAATTTTGTTTATTAAATCCTACTCATTTCACAAACATTTGTTTACATGTGTGAAAATTTTAAAACTGATCTGCACATTGCTTTGCAAACTTTTTCTCATGTTTTACTCTGTTTTTAGACTGGGGAGCAAAATGGGATTATTCCTTAGACAAAATAATTTCCATCTCTTTTACTTTTCTGGGTCAAACTCACAACTGAACTCCACTCTCTGCTTGTTATAATGGTGCTGCAGCCAACTCAACAAATGTGTAATTACCAAAACTTATTACAGGAATATCTGGAATTTTGCATGGGCACATAAGTATTGTTCTTCTTTTTTTTCCTTGCGTTTCTCTGAAGTATTTCTAAGACTTAATTTTCTTTCATTGCTTTCAGTCAAAAAGCACCTTATGGATTGGGTAGAATCTTTGTGATACTAATCATGGGCTTTGTGACCTCCTTATGTGCACAAACTAGTTTTTCTGGAGTTGCACCTGGGCAAAAGGCATAATATAAAAAGTGCTGACTTTGGAGAAGAGCCAATTATGGTCTAAATGACTGATAAGTTTCCTTATATGCAGTAGTGTAGTTTTCTAAAAATCACTAAGAATTCTTATAATAAATTTATTAAATAAATAGGCAAACCGCAAACAGACAGTTATAGTTAATCCCGAATTATATGGAATGAATAAGTAATGCGATAACTTTAGTTAAATTTCTTGGAGAAAATTGGTGGCCCAAACTCCGTAAACAGCATTTTTTTAGCTCTTTATAATTTAAAATTGAAGAAAGAAAATGTAAAAGGGGGGGGGGAGATCCATTACGATTCAGCCAAAATAAATACTTTCCTGACAGGACAATTAACCAGTGGAATGGCCTTCAGACATTGTGGGTTGCTCCTTCACTGGAGGCATTTAAGAAGAGACTGGACAGCCATTTGTGTGAAATGATATAGGATCTCCTGTTTGAGCCGGGGGTTGGACTAGAAGACCTCCAAGGTCCCTTCCAACTCTGCTATTCTGTTATTCTGATTTTGAATTATATAGACCGCCCATTAAAAAAATCTGTCTTTGTATTGTTTCAAAATAAAATTAAATAGAATCCTGCTGTTTTTCTCATAAGGAACTGAAGTAATTCCATTTTCCTATCAGTTACGTATCTCACGTTTCATCAAGAAACTTAGGTTGTACTTGCAATGATTTGGATTTTTTAAAAAACATTCACTAATAATTTTGCAAACATGCCCTAGGAAGGCTGTGAAGCTGGCAACCTTTTTGGTATTTAAAACAGTGCATAAGCTGACTGCGTCTCTAATTAGTGGAGCTATGAAGAAATTATGACTGTGTGAATTTGGCTTTTTTCCAGAATAAAAAAATTAAATACACAGAAAAGCCTTATAATTAAAATTGTTTTGAATAGCAGTGATAATGAAGTCATTTTCATAATACATTTCAATTTTATTCATATTGTTTCATCAGGTGAACTACTCTCTTAGACCTAACCCTCCAAAAATCTATATTACAGTAGGAGCAGTTTTTTAAAGATAATTATTTCCACATATTAATAAAACTGCAATGATCAAGTAATATTTGCATTATTAAATATTCATGTTTTTAAAAAGAAATAAATGTGTTAAATTCCAGGACACCTGGATTTGTTATGTTGTAGGATACTGAATAGGCAATAATAATAGATACTGAATTATCTTTTTGTTAAAATTACATTGATACTGTAACTAAATTATAGTTTGACACCAAAATAATATCTCAATTCCAAAAAACCTGTAATTGCCATGATTTTCATTAATATTTTCAGTTAATATTGTGGCATATTTCCTTGAAAAAGAGTGATGGATAAACTATATGAATTCTGCAGTAAAATGTTCATTTGGTGTTTTATTGTTTGAGATATCTAAATTTGCATTGGATCTGGATGAACTTAATTTACCCACATATCACACAGGTCGTTTATGTACACAAGTTGAGATGCTGAACGTTGGATGGTAGGTAGTCTAGCAGATTTACTTCCAGTGAATCTGGCTAAAATGAAATTTGAATTCAGCTATATGGAATGCAGTTTGACTGGAACAAGATCTAATTATAAACACTCCTTCCTTGTTAATGGCTGAAAATGGATTTAATACCATTCCAATAATCTTGTTCAATTCTTTCCCTCCACTTTTATTTATTTTTAGTAATTTTACTGGACCAAATAGTTGTAGATGAGTGCAGAAGGGAGTTATATCAGCTGATATTTCCATATGATGACACGCGTGGTTATCTGTTTCTGGATGAGCTTATTATCCCACTCCAATTAATATTAACAAAGGGGCACCCTGACTAGGAAAGGTAAGCTTTCAATTGTTAGAGTCTTGCTATGATTAAACAAAACTCTTTTGCACCCACACTTTCTCCCCCTTTCATTTTTGGGTGGGGTTACCACACTGGGCTAAAGGAACAGATCTGAAGAAAGTGCAGCTTCCAAATTTTTATTTATTCCTTGGATAAGTAGCAGGCGACCCCTGCTAGTTCTTGAAGAAGAAGATGGGGTTGTTGTCATTGTTCTCCAAAATCCTTACAACTAGTTGCTTGGGAAAAAGAGGTCTGGATATCGGAGATTTTACTCATAGGCGTTTATTATACATGTAGATAAACAATGGATACTCACCACCTCCAATTAAATAATTGATTCAAAACAATATCAGTATGATACCAGAGAAGGAACTCAGAATTCAGAAAGAGTTCAAAAAATGTCATTAAAAGTCCAATTCTGAATCTCTCCACTTTTCACTATAAAAATAATTTATTCGAGTCGATCTCAGCTCCTGGGACCAAGAGGGCTACCTGGGTATCCAGGCATCAACCTGATGGTTCTCCTGGCATCCAAGCCTGGGCCGCAGAGTCCTTGCTAGCTCCGTCTGCCCCGATTCAGCTCCGGCAGTGCTGAATAGATGCTGCCCTTTGCTTTGATGGTGTAGACTAGAGCTACGTTTCTCAATCTTGGCAACTTCGACACATGTGGACTTCAACTCCCAGAGTTCATCAGCCAGCATATTTTATTTATTTGTTTGCTTAAAATTATCCAGGTTGAGAAACTCTGGCGTAGGGAGCAAGGAAGATGAGAGCTTGGCAAAAATAGGCAGGAACCAGTGCCTAAACAAAGGGGGCTAAAACGTTTTTTAAGTCCAGAGGAATGCGATACCATTCAGAAGCAGTTGAGGTGGACGCCTCCCATCTAGCGTGTAAGAAGTGGGAGGAAGTCCAGCCCCAGCAGACTTGAGGGATTCTGCTAGCGTAGCCAGTCTTAATAAAAGAAGGTTCAGCCTTCTCTGGGAGCTGATCTCCTGGCCTGATCTGCCTGGTGGGCCGAGAAATGGGCCTTCTTTTCTGGCAGCCCTAGCAAGCCTGCAGGCAGAGGCCTCCCTAATCCTGCCCTTCTAACACATCCAGAACCAACCAACGGCACCAACAACTCCAGTTCATGGCAGATTCTATAGACAATGGCTGGAGAAGGGAGCCTTGCAGCTCCCGGGGCCTTGCTAGAGCAAATAAAGTTTTGGATGGAGGCGCTGCATCGCTTGCAAGGCCTCAGGTGGATGCTCAGCATCTTTTCTTTCTGGTCTTTCAACACTGGAAGGTTCAATTTATAGCCCAGTTAGATGCCAGAGGAGATTCATGGACAAGTTGTTTCCAGACAAAAATGATTGATAGGCGATTAGAATGAAATAATGACCATCCTTTCTTGAAACTGTTGTGTAAAATCACACAAATACATAAACACTGAGAGACACAGATACATACAGAGGAAAAGCTGTTCTGTACTGTTAGTCCTCAGTTTACGACCACAATAGAGCCCAAATTTTTGATTGTGAAGCAAGGCAGTTGTTAAGTGAGCTTTGTCCCATTTTATGGCCTATTTTGCCATGGTTGTTAAACGAATCATGCAGTTGTTAAACAAATCTGGCTTCCCCCAGTGACTTTGCTTGTTGGAAGTCAGCTGGGAAGGAGACAAACGGTGATCACGGACCCCGGGACGCTGCGGCCGTCCTAAGTCCAGGCCGGTTGTTGGGGACGGGGCAGAGGCTGCGAGCATGAAAACCGGCCACAAATCCCCTTTCAGTTCCATCGTAACTTTGAACGGTCGCTAAATGAATGATTGTATGTTGAGAACTACTTGTAGAGTATATCTAATTATTGTTATGGCTGTGGTGTTGCCTTCTTTTTTTCTTCTCTTTCGTTAAATGTAGAGAATAAGATAAGTGCTTGAGATCTATTGAGTGAACAGATGTGAGGAAAATTCCTGGGTTTTGAGATGACTTACTAGATTTATATCTGAGTTTTCCTTCAGAATCATAAGTATATTGTACTCCCTCCTGCTACTTCCCTGCACAAAACAACATCCCTGTGACGTAGACCGGACAAGAGTGACTGGCTCAAAGTCACCTGTTTCCGATGGTCAAGGGGGGAGGTTAGAATCGGCGTCTCCTCAGGCAACATTAAAAAAAAACCCTTACAAACAATTTTATCTTGATTACTCACGAACCAGTATATAGAACTACTTTTATTTTCAAAGTTTTCAAAATTAAGTCTGATTATACATAAAAATACTTAAATGTGTTTTAAAATGTAAACGCAAGCTGAGAATATTTTAAGCTGAGAAATTTGTTTTGAATAGTTAAGAAAAAGATTTAAGGTATACTTTTCGTAAGTTTGGGAAGTAATGAGAATTAAATGCAAATGCGATGCAATGCAATGCCTAGGCCCGAGGTTTTGTTTTGCTTTTTAAAAAAGTCCAGTGGTTATTCCTGGCTAAGGAGAGCAGCTCCTTGTCTGATCTGGGTGGGGGGGGGGAGGATATGACCCCTTTAATGCTCTTTAGTTAATGTATTGGTGATCTTTACTTAGGCAAAATAAACAGTGTTGAGCTTTACAAAGAGGGGGCCATGCTCCGCGCATTGCCCTCTGACCTCAGGGTTACGGCCTTTGTTCCCTTCTCAATGGGAATTGCTCTCCAAGGGCCGTCACAAAATGGAGAACTAATTTGGGCCACGTGCTGCCCTGAAAGGGAAAACATATCAGGATAACTTCATTGAAGCCTCTTCGGGTCTAACCTGGGCGTGCCAAGAGTGAAAGCCACGCTGCGGGCTGCTGCCTGCTCCCTGCAAAGGTGGTGCTTTTGCTCCGTTTCCCAGTTACAAGGCCAGATCAAGCAGCCTAAAGCTCACGAATGATCTGTTCAAAGGTTTGATACAAATGTGATTCACAAAGTCCATGATGTATTGTCCTTTTTGATAAAATGCAACCTGAAATTTCTGCAGAATATTATTTTAAATAATAGTCTCGAATGCCAATTTTATCACACTCAGCCTTCCAGTTTAGCCCCTTTGCTAGAAATTCCAACATCTTATTATTAAAAGATAATTGGGATTAGAATTTCCAAAAGTATCACACCATGTATTTTAGCTCCTGCATACCCCAAAAGTGCCAAGGAGGGGAAAAAATGGTCTTTGTAGCCATGAGAATTTCCCTATGCTCTTCTGCTCAGAGCCCAGGCTGAAAGATCTACATTTTAAAATTCAGTAAGGATTTGGCTACTAAACAGTTTGCCGTCTAGTTTTTCACTGGCTTCCAATTTATAACAACAATTATAAAAAAATGAGATTGATGCTGAATTGCAGGAGTTTTATGCCCTAAATTATAAAAATTACTGAACTGTTGAAACTTACATTTAGTAATTTTATCTGAAAAATAACAGGCAGTTCAAAAGTTGAGAATTTATGCCGAAATAAACTTATGCTCTATGCCAATATTGTAGGAAGAGTGTGCTCTTCGCAAAAGAAATGAAATCTATACTACCGGTATTTAAAAAACACACAAGTAGTTTCTCTTTTTAAATTTTCTTTATTTCACAGAATCAGTTTATAAAGAGCAATTTTACTTTTTGAAGAAAGAGATTTTAGAAAATGTCTGCTCTAAAATATAATCTTATCCAGTAAATTGTTTGAAGAAAATAATAGAAAGAAAAGCTCAGTACAAATTAATGTAATTTTAAAACAACCAAGCTGCATTCCTGACTTTTGCCAAAATTAATACAAATGAATGTTTTAAGTACAGTAACTGGTTTAAAGATAACACTGAAGCTATTGGTTTAAAAAGGCAAAATGAGTTTTTAATAGTTTACAAGACAATTATGGTTTGCTGTCACAAAACATAACAAACATTGCCTTGTATATATGTTTATGTACATATACAAGTATATACCCATTCGTTTATTTCTGAGGCAATATACATTTTTAAATAACTGAAATGAAACGATTACCTAAGTGGGTAAGTATGTAGTACTAGGACTTTCATTTTCTACTCCAGAGAGGTTTGTTTGATAAAAAACAATATTTTATTTTGGGAAACATGCTAAATGTTTTTGTGGAATGGATTTGTTAAAACTGTGAGGGACTTAATAAGAAAAACAGTTTTTAATGCATTATGAAAGGTCAGACTCAAAATGGGGCTCTGCAGACTCCCAGGGCAGCGATTCAGTCAGTGGGCAGTCGCTCAAAAGGCTTTCAAAGAATCCCAGCCTTTTTTATATCAACATAGCCGTAGTTTGAACTACCTTAATTCTAAAAAGCGAATCAGACAAAAACAATCACAATTGCTCATAATCTACAATTAGAACACCATGCATAATGCTTATAACTTTTGTTATAACCATTATGCAATGGCATTTGTAGACAGCAGTGTCCATGCAGGTCAAAAAAGTCAATGACAGCTGCAACAGCACAATTAAAGCCCTGCCCCCTTTTTAGGCGGGTGCTTCAATTGTGTAGTTATGGCTACCATGTTTGTTTTTTTTTTAAAAAAACTTTTCCGAACATCACATGTCTCTAAGAAAAATGTAATCTTTCAAGGGAAGGAAACCAACCAAATTTCAAATCCTAATTGGGATTTTTGATCTTTCAACTTGTTTACCAAATTATTCTTGCTTTTTACTAGAATAAAAAATGTTGCAGAATGTACAGCCAGAATGTACAAGAAACACAGATCCATACATATTAAGGTTTGAAGAGTGCCAAATTTCATAGATGTTGGAGGAGGCATTCCCGAACTATGCACTTTTACATTTTTATTTTGTAAGAAAAATACAATAAACCTTTCATTCAGAGATAGAAGATAAGAAAAATATTGATTCCATACCTTGGAAAAGTGGAGTAGCTCCTGCCTTGAATTAGTAATACTTTAGTTCAAAACACAAACCCACTATTTCTCTATTATTGAGGGGAATTAAATTTCCTACTTGGATTGCACAGTTCTAAATTTTAAGTCTTTTTTAAAAAAATTGCTAAAACAAATCTGCTTTCAACTTGCATAGCGATCTTTGGGTACTTTTTGCATTACTGATTGGACAAATTCTATTACTGCAATTGTTTTGGTGAGTGCTCTTGAGGAAACAAGAACCTGGTGCATATTTTTATAAAAATAATTCTGCAATAATGCCAAAGTTCTGTTAGACTGCTGGGATAAATAAGTAATCCGATTTAAGATGTGGCTATGTAAATCAGCAAATCTTGTCAGTTAACATGGTTTTAGCTCATTTCAGAGAAATGAAATCAGAGTTAGGCCTAATTAATCTTTGAAAGGAACACTACAAGGAAATGCCAGCCCTGTAGAGACAGGGTACTAAAAGAAAGGAATAAACCAGAAAAAATGTGGCGGCAAACTGCTTTTATAGAATTTCCAATAGCTGAGCTCATCTCAAAGGAATCCCAACTTTATTAGGGATGATTTAAAGACAGAGAAAAAATGTTTTTAAATTAAATGTGGAATAATAAGAGTAATAATAACTACTACTAAGTTTATAGTTATAGTTTATAGTTTATTTGATTTATATACCGCCCTTCTCCTTGGTAGGGACTCAGGGCGGTTCACAGGGCATATATCAAAAAGAGAATACAAAAATTAAAAAAGGAATTAAACCCATGCCCAATTAAAACAGTGGTACAAATTAAAAACAATTAAAAACCCATAATCCCCCATCAGGCCAGACCAGCTAATTCAAACAGGTGGGTCTTCAGGCCCCGACGGAAAGTTCGGAGGTCTGGTGCCATCCGGAGCTCCACCGGCAGTTGATTCCATAATGCCGGAGCCCCCACAGAGAAGGCCCTCCCCCTGGGGGCCACCAGTCGACATTCCCTGACTGGCGGCACCCTGAGGAGGCCCTCTCTGTGGGAACGCACAGGGCGGAGGGGAGTCGATGCCGGCAGCAGGTGGTCCCCGAGGTATCCCGGACCCATGCCATGTAGGGCCTTAAAGGTCGTAACCAACGTATATATTTGTGCCCTTTTGTGGCTATTTCATATGGACTTAAAACATTTATGCCATGATATATATATTACCCTTAATATCACCATAATAAGAAGCACTGTCATGATGTTTTCATATAAGGATATAAGATGGTCTTGATGGCACATAATCAAATGTTAACCAATTTCACATTATATTCTGAATTTGTCCTTAAGAATACATCTGAAAATTAAAATACATTTACTTAATTTAAACCCCCATTATCCTGTATTGAATCAAAATGCTGTGCATTTGAATCCCAATGTTGCAATTTATTAAATAAATTTCAATGGTTTTCCTACTCAAGAGAATCTGCAAGCGTGGGATACAATAATGTGTTCAAAACCCCGCCCCTCCTGCGAGCAAATAAGGGGCGGGGCTTCCATTGCAGTGGAGCACCTGCCATCTTGCAAATTTTGATACACAAGCCCTGAGCCCTCTTCCAGTTTTAACAGAAAAGCGTCCCTACGTTGTGTAACTTCTGGTAAAATTTAAGGTAAAATCTCTTGGCTGAATTTAATTGGCCCTAAATATCAGTGGGGCTAGAACCAAAGTGATTTACGTGTCCATATTGCACAGCTGCTGTGCTATCTGTGCCAAAAAGAGCAGGAATTAATTTACAGTGTCATAAAATGTGGAACAGTCATGAATTAAGAGTTTCGCAGAATTCAATAAAACTTATTGCTGAGCAGACAAGTTTATAACTGCCATGGAAAAGATTGGCTTTCTCCAAATTGCAGTGAAGTTGGTTAACTGCTAATTTTAAAAGAAAATAATGGTCCTCGACATCTAGGCAGGTGTCTCAAAAATGGACTGCAGTGGCAATATTTTCTACAACTTGTGATTTCTCACAATATCTGACCCGCTTCACTTTTGTTGCAGTTATTATTAGACTGGGAATGTTCAGCACCCCAAGAAATTCCGAGAAAATGTATTTGATCAACCTTTTGAGTCCTTTTTATTAATGTAAAGTATTTAAAATACTTTCAAAAAGAGGACACTTGTTGATTCAAATTTTAAATTAGTAAGCTGAAATTATCAAATACATACAAAATATTCTTAATGATTCCCTTTATTTCCTTCCATTTCTTCCTCACTACGAGTAGCATGTTACTCTAAATTAAGAACAGGTTTTACATGCAGCTTTCAAATATTTTCATATACATCCATTAACACCCAATCAAGAGATTTAATCAAAATTTGAACCATTACAGTAAAACGGCTTTCGTACTATATAGCTCTTAAAATAGCATAATCAGAGATTATAATTAAAGGGGTGTGACAGTGCAGCTCCAGAAACAAAACTGTATTTGTCACAGACTCTTCCTTTGTTTTTTCTTAAAAAATAATAATAATATTTTTAGATACCTTTATTGAGTAGTATCACTAAAATAAATGGGGCTTACTCAAAAGGAAAATTTCACATTTACTGATACTAAATATCTTTTTGATACAACGTAACATAAAGTATTGTCAGAATAAAATACTTATTAATACTTTCATTAAAAATAGATTGATTTTTTACTTTTTAAAAATACATTTGATTTTTTAATAAAAGTATAAGATCAAAATTGAATTTTCCACTAAAAACAGAAGAGGAAAAATACTTTAATAATTTGCAAGTACTGTATGTATGGTTTTCCTAAACAGAACTTTTTCAGTTAGTTTACCATTTATAGAACAATGCCAATATTTTTTTATGTGTCCAAGCTAACCATGAACACAAAATACATTAATGTTTCTTCCTCATGACACCCTCATCTTTACAGCTAGCTTTTAATAAAATAATATTGGTATAAAGATGAAATGGAATTTGGCCAAAAATATACATTTTTGACCCAGGTTCTAATTTTGTCAAAGCCAGACATCTACAGATAAGGTGGGTATCTGCACAACTGTTTTTTTTTAAAAAAAACACGATTTATTTCAGAAAGACATTTCATGTATATAGTTTTATATTTCCTTCTTTCTGTTCACAAAATTCTGATTTCTAACCTACTCCTTTCTAGAACATTAAAATATTGGCAAAAATACTTGCTAAATATTTCATTGTCTGCAAGTAATGTATAAATCATATGAGCTTTATTTCCCTTTAAACAACTGTAAGAAATTAGGGATCCGTATTCTTTTAAGAATGGACTACATAATTTTTTCCATTAAAAACTTAGGGTTAAATGAGTGGAAATTCATTTTAAAATATTGCATAATCGCAGTTAAGGCATTGCCATGGGCCCGTCTTAGTACAACTGTCAAGTACTTTCAATTTCAGTTGTGAAACTGTATTTACTGTAACAGAGCAACTTAGTAATTTAACAGAAAATTCCATTGCTCAGAATGATAGCAAATTTGAGAAGCACACACAGATTTTCTATATAATAAATGGAAATAAGTGGAAAGCTAGAGGGCTCTTGAACGTGAGTAAATAAAAGTTGGGTGTGCCCCCCCCCCCCGCCTGTGCTACCCGAGAGAGAACTTCAGAATACAATGAATGTTAGCTTTACAGGCAGGCAAGTCTTCTGCCAAGGCGAAGCTTCACTGCATTAGAAACCTTATTCTTTGCTTTGCTTCTTAGGGTTTGCCATTAACATTAATCATTGACATGGAAGCAATGACAAAATAGGACACTGTCCATTGCAAACTATTTTGACCCATTTGTTAAATATGAGCTGGTGTCTGCTCCCAGGATGGAATAATAGAGGTGCAAGAAACCAGCGTCTGCCGCATGCAAAGCTTTGTTTGCAGGGTTACTAGTTCTTTGCCAAGTTTGTTATGAAACATGAATGTTAAACATCTGAGGTCACAGCCTTTCCATGTAACTACTTCTGTAGTCTACTGGTGTCTGCGTGGACAATGGTGATTCTAACCTTACTGTATTGCCTATAAATACGGTATTTGTATTGCAATTCCCGTATGCACTTCTTTTCTGAAATATTTTACTCTATTGTGAAGATCATTTCAAAAAGCAAAGAAAAGATCAGGCTGGGAATGAGAGAGGAGAGAGATTTACTTATACACTAGATATGCCTTGACATATATTTAATAATATTCAGAAAAATAATGCATGTCATTTAAAACCCAAATGCTAGACATAATTTTTGCCATTTAAAAGGTTATACTGTAACCAGCAATTATAGTCTACACATAAGGAAATTAAATTAAGACAATGATGGGACACAAACATATAAATTTATACAAACTCCCTGTTTATGACCCTGTAATTCCTTAATTCAAGGAGGCTGAGAAAAGGCCTTGGATTATTTCAAAAATAAACCTCTTAATGGAAATGGGGAAAATGAACAGTTGAAAAATAGCATAATGAAATTTCTAAATATACACTGTATCCCCAAAATGATCAATTCATTTTTCAAACAATGCTCATACCATACATTTCTTTAAAAATAGTGTGTAATAATTTTGATTTTCTGCAATCATCTAATGTTTGGATGCTAGAATTCCAGAAATTAAAAACTGGAGAATGGTTTGGAATGGATGCTATTGCGTAGTAACAATTATTATTGGAAAAAAAATTAAATGTTTTTGTCATCTTTCTACCATCCTAAATCCTAGGAGTAATTTTAAGGTTTTAGAAGAAGTGAAAGGTATTTTTATTGTGCTGTCCTGCTATGAGGTTTTATATTTGATGTCACACTGAATTGATTTTTAAGAGATGTTGATAAATTAATTTCCAAATATTAGCTATTTAGCAGTATTAGGATAGGTAACCTTTGCACGTCTCTAGGGTGACATAATAAAGCATCAACTTTTAATCACCTGCAAAAACATCCACTAAAATTGTGGATTTCAAGTCGTCAGTGGACGTTGCCACTTAAGCTAGAAAATCTACAGCCAACCAGCCACGGTAATCAGGTAGGCCACGCACTGGATAATCCACTATGTTCATAATCATTTCAATACTTGGTAGGAAAATGCGATATAACACGGTAACTTTTTCTATATTTAAACGGCCTTAAACGTTCATCTTCTAAAGAGAAAATATACCGAAAACACTCGTGGACAGTCTCCATTTTGAAAGAAGGAATTAAAAAGGAAAAAAACCCAAGCAGAAATAAAAAAAACAGACAAAGGAAGCTTCACGGAAAAGCAAACTGCAGAGGGACTTTTAAAAAAAAATCGCTGGCCAAGTGCCCGCTTTAAGACAGCAGGCTCCCCTGGGCCGCCGTCAGGCCGCAGTTTTGAATCCCCCGGCAGTCGCTCGACGGCCGCCGCCTCGGGCGTTCCGGAGCAGGGCTCGCAGCAAGCCGAGGTCCCTGGTGGCCAGGGCGGGCGGGCGGCGGGCAGGTGGACCGGGGACAAGCAGCGCTTTAAGGCTGGGCGAGCGGCCGAGGCGGCTGCGGAAGCGGCGCCCGGCACGCAGGCCGGCCCAGGCGGAGCGGGGGGGGGGGACCGAAGGGGCAGCATCGCTCGCCTCATCCGGCGCCCCGACGGAAGGCAGCCGAGCAGCCGCCGGGGCCGTCGCAGCGGACGCTTCCGAGGGCAAATGCGGTGCGCGGCCCACGACGCCGCCTCGGCTCGCCGCCCAGAACCGCAGCGGACCTTTTATTCCTCTCCCCCGCCCGCCCAGGGGGCTGCCCAAAATAGGCTCCCGGGACCGAAGGCCGAAATCGCGCTCCGAGGGCTCCGGCGGGCTAGCCGGGCTCAGAGCCTGTGGCGCTCCCAGGGCCCGTGCGCGGGCGAGCGCCGTCCATCCCCAAAGCCGCCGAGAGGGAAAAGTTGGCCGCCTATTTAAGAGGAGAACGTGGGCCTTCAATTGGCTGAGGGAGATGGCGAGATGTGACGCACGAGGGCCGCGGCAGGGCCAGGAGCCCCGGGCGCTGCCAGGACGGGCGCACCGAGGCGCGGCTTCTGCGCGCAGGGAGGGCGAGGAAAGGGCCCGTCAGGGCGCCTCGCCTCCCGGCTCCCTCCAGCCCTTGCGGAGCGGCCCCTTCGACTCGCGCCGCCGGACTCCCCCCCCCCGCAGGCCCCGGGAGGCCTGGTCTCGCGCCGCCCGGGACAGAGGGCGCCCCGCCGGGCGTGGGCGGGCGGGAGGGAGGGAGGGAAAGAGCCGCCGGCAGGCAAGCAGCGGGGAGCGCGTGGCCGAGCCTGCGCGTGGCCGCCTGCGCCGGAGGGGCCGCCGAGAGCCGCGGCCCGGCTTTGGTCGGAGCCGGGCGAGCGGCCAGCCGGCCCCCCTCTGGCCCACGGGGGGAGCCGCTCCAGGGCCCCCCTCCCGCGCCTGGGTTCCCGAGGGCGGGGCGCTTTGTGTGGAAAGCCGGCCGCTCCCGCCCCGGAGAAAGAGGAGGCGAGGCCGCGGCGAAAGCGCAATCCGGCCGCGCTCGGCTCCCCCATCCGGCTCCTCGCGCGGCCCGCGCCGGCACGACGCTCCGCCCGCACCGGGCGCTCGCAGGGTGTCGGGGCCGCGCGGCGCGCGCCCAGGCCGGGAGGAGGTGCGAGCGAGCGAGCGAGCGCGCGCGCGCCCCGGAGAGGAGGCGGCCTGGCTCAGCGCGGGCCTGGCGGGCGGGCGGGCGGGCGGCGGCTCTTCGCCTGCCGAGCGGTCCTGGCCGGACGCCCCGGGGCAGCGCGGCTCCCCCGCCGGCCCGACGTTCGGGCTGCCCTCCGGCGGCGCTCTCCCCCCCCCGGCCGCGGACGCCCCCGACGCCCGTCCCGGCAGCCCGGCGTTCAAGCAAGCACGACACGGAGCTGGGCGGCTCCTCCCGAAGCCGCCACCCGGCGGGGTTTCCCGGGCAGCGGCGAAGGTCTCCCGCCTGCCCGCCGCCCCCCCCTCGCCCCTCGGGCTGCCCCCGCGGAAGACGGCCTCCCTGCTGCCGGGGGAGGGGAGGGGGGAGGGGGGCGCGGGGAAAGTTTCCGCAGGCGTCGCATAAGGGGCGCCTCCCCCTCCCTCCCTCCCCCCCCGACGCCTGCCTCTCTGCCGAGCGCGCCTCCCTCTCCGGCCGGCCGGCTCCCTCCCGGGGGGGGCTGAAGGGGCGGCGCGACCCCGGCCGCTCGCCTCGCCTCCGCTTCCCGCAGGAGCCGGCGGAGCTGGTGGGACGCCCCTCCCGCGGCTGACAGCTCCTGCCTGCCTGCCTGCCTGCCGGGTAAGGCTTCCTCCGCCTCGCCTCGCCTGGCGCGGCCGGGCCGAGGACGGGGCGGGCGGGCGGGCGAGCGGGGCGTCGGTGCCCTCGGAGGGATCTATCGTCTTCCTGGGGATCTGGAGGCGCCGCGTCGGGAAGGGCGGCCGGGCCGGCTCTGCGCTCCCCGTCCCGGCTCCAGCCCCGGCGCCCGCCCGCCTCTCCCTCGCCCGCCCGCCTGGGAGGCTCCGGCCGCCCCGCCGAGCCCTTTCCCGCCGCCGCTTTATCTTGCGCTCCCCCGGCACGAAGGCCGCGGCTGGAGAAAGGCTGGCTCTGCCCAACGGACCCAGGTAGGCAGCCGCTGCCGAAGGGCGCGGCGGAGAAGTTGCTCGGGGCAGCTCGCGGCTCTCCCTCCGCCCCAGGAGGAAAGGGCCAGGACGGGCTTCGCGGTGCAGTTCTGCTCTTCGGGAATATAATTTCACGACGATCCTCTTTCCTCGAGAAGGACGGTAACGCGTCTATCTCCTCGCCACGTTATTAGCGCGAGGAGGAGGAGGAGGACGGATGCGGTCGTTACCGAAAGCATCTAAGCTTCTTTCAAAGTCGAAGTGGATGTAGTACGAGCAAAACAAGGCGGAACTAATGCGTACATCTATAGACTGAATGAAAAAAAAAATCAGCATTAATTGCTGCACACGGTATTTTTTTTTTTTTAGCTTGGCACCTCAAATATTTCGGTCTGGCGAAACGGGGTTCTTTTTCATGACTGCTGCGTCTGTTTTTGCGTTTACTAAACTTAATTTTAGAAATGCAAAAATATTAAATTGTTAAAGTGCAGAAGGTGTCTACCGGTAATTAAAAACTGCTTTAGGCGGATATTGCTTTAAAGCCTGGATGTGGCAGGGGTGATTGTAGTAGCTCTGTATTCTTTCGGTATCTAAAATTGAAATCGCAGCTGATGCGCGAAGGATATTTTTGCTAAACCGTAGCTGGGCGTCAGGGTAACACATCCTCTTGGGATAAAAGGTAGTAAAAATTTAGATATTCTTTAAGCTTGCTGACTTTTTAGTTCTTGTAGTATCTGCATATTGTAGTTCAATTATAAAAAATGGGATGCGTTACTGACGTCTGAATGTCTAAAAACGTACTGCTATTTGTTCAATATTTGGAATAGTATAGTTCCTGTTGTTTGTAATAGTAAATATTTTGTTTGGAGATATATTAAAGAATAATTAGACGGTCCTTTCAATGAATCTTTTAATTTTGGGGTAAGACTACATTTGGCAAGAAATATAATGAAGTGTAAGCTAAGTATGCATTTGTAAAATATCACAAAAGAAGACTAGTATTTTTTTATATAAAATTTAAAATTTTATACCATTTTCTAACCACTGTGAAGCATACAGTTTCAGTTCATACAAAACTATTGAAATGTGTAGAAATTAAGCCTGCATATATTTTTGTAGGAACTGAGTTCTACGTAAATTTAAAATAAGAAAAATTATAATCAGAAATTAGAGTGTAGTATCTCTCAGTCTGCCCCTCTATCCGTCTATCTATCTATCCTTTGTATTTTATTACGTATATATGCATTTGTATATATGTGTGTTTGCGTGTAATTTTTATCTTTGAGGTTTTGTGAGATTTAGGCTTACAGCTGAGGGTACAAACTCTTTCAGGGGCCCGCACTGCCTTGCAGATGGCTTTGTCCTTTACAATGGTTTGGCAAGGAAATAGATCGAACACAAAACCTGTTTCCTTGATGAAAACCTGCCAGTATTGCAGAAGTTTATTCTTTCGGGGAAGAAAGAATTCTGTGAGAAAAGGGACTAGGCATACGAGGCCTAACAGCACAGAAAGGCTCCCTGTATTACTTACTGGTTGAAATAAATCAATTTTTTATTCGTTCATAACACTGCAGTCAAATGATGGTACAAAGTATATCGCAACACATATTTGATTGGTTTTTTTTTAAGCTCAACTCTTCTTCATCAATTTATCTTAAAGGAGGATCTGCATTCAGTCACTCATTTCTCCCTTCCCATTTTTTGGAGGGAGGAGGAAAAAGGCTCCTACAACAATTATTGGGAATTGCATGTCCTGTTCTCAAGTTGTACATGGTTGAATATCTCTCTGGTATGTGTGTGCCTAGAATTGTTCGGTACATGTCATTCAGTTCCTTGTAGGAAAGAACAAGGCACTGCTCATTAAAACCCTCAAAGAGCATCAAACAATATAAGAAAATAAACTCCGACCATATCACACAAATGGTGTGTATATTTTAGTGACAATGGACACAAGTTGCCTTTTTTGCAATTATTAGGAAAGTCATACTTTTATTA
Organism: Vipera ursinii; assembly: GCF_947247035.1. NCBI lineage: Eukaryota > Metazoa > Chordata > Lepidosauria > Squamata > Viperidae > Vipera > Vipera ursinii. Next base: position 503,292 of record NC_139515.1, read on the forward strand.
AATAAAATGCAACAGAGCTTTGACTGCTTTCTTTTCCCAAATTAAGAAGCGGAGATCAGCCCAGTCCTCTCCCCCCCCTCCCCTTTTTTTTTCTTTTTTGGCAAAAGAGTAGACACACAAACATACGCACAGGGACCCGCAGGCAGACAAAATGGAGCAACGCATGCAACCAAAGCATTTCTCAGAACAGGGAAGCCCAGGAAAGTCCACAATTAAGCTAAAATAAATTAGTTATTTCCCATGAGCTATAAGATTGAAAGCAAGGGAAATTATTAAAACAACATTCTTTATTACCAATATTTTTCTCTGTAGAGTTTCTTGAAGAACATATTTTAATTATTAATAGCAAAAGCATGTGCCACACTAAATGTATGTGATACATATTCTCAGCAACATTAAGCTTTGATAACTGGGTGTTTACATACTAAACTGCATTAAAGTAGAATAATTTTGAAAATTGGCTTTCTCCATATGCTCCTTGAGTGAACCATCGGATCACCTTGCATTGTAGTGAATCTGGAGATGTCTGGGGATGAGGTGGAATGACTTCACGTTATAAGAACTATGTAACTTGCAGTGACATCTGAATGTGCATAACGTCATAATAGCTTGTGATGGATACCTATGAATGGGCCAGCTCTTATCTTTTGTTTACAGACTGCAAAATGGAATATTTGCTCCCAGGTTGAAAAAGTCTGTCTGAACGATTTCTTGCTGTCAGACAAAGAATTTATGGGATCTCCTAGTCTTACATGATCAGTGTGGAAAGGGAATTAACCATCAGCAGGCGCAATTCGGATTTGATTGTATTCCTTGCTTGACAGGGCCAATGGCTTGGCACTCATTCCGAAGTCTGTCTAGGGTAAATCCAAAGAGAAAATGGGAAGCATTTTTATCAATCAGCTTTCGTTTTGTGCATGGCACCGGGTACAGTTTTGCAGACCGATTAGAATGAGAAAGAGATCCTTGTCCAATTATAAACAGGGTTTGCTCTATTGTGGGTAATTTAGTCTGCACATAATAAAAGGTAGAACAGCCGAACCACTGTCTGAGAAATGCACCAGATCTTGCACAAATTCACAGCATCTCAAACACAAATTCACATCAGTTTTTGATACAGCAAGCAAATCTTAGCTTAATGAATTAGCTTCCGAAAGTAAATGGAAACTGCAATAATGAAGAAGATATTAATGGTTCCGTTTGTTACGTTGATATAAGGATAAATTACGTTAATCTTAGTCTATTTAAGCTTGGGTTGGAAAGGATTAAGAAATGATCAGTTTGCTTACCAGAATGCCTGCTGGTATTTTGAGCATATCACAGGGAAATCTAGATTTCTGTCTTGTCAGTGGCTTTTATAAAATAGCTGGCCACTATAAGGGAAAGTCTTTTAGCTACCTTGGTTGACTTTTTGAAAAGCTAAGTGAGTAGGACCTGGTTAAAACTCGGAAGAAAGACCGTGAGGAAACGTCTGGACTTTAACCATCTAGATTGTAGAAGGACCATGGCAAATGGCCTGCCTGTCCTTTCAGGATATTCTTCTAAAAGACATATCGAGAATTGACATTGCTTTGTCTAATCCTCGATAGTTTCCCAAAATACAGTAATATTCCTCCAAATTGTTTGGTGGGCACCTGAAAGAAGGGTCAGACGTTTCATGTCACCATTTATTTCAAAAATTACCTCTGCATCTCTGTATGAAGAAAGGACCCAGGTGGTTTTGCATCCATTTACCAACCATTTTAGTTTTGTATAAATCAGTATCATGTTCAGGTTTTGGTCACGTGATCCGGTTTTGAGGCTGATCGTGCAGCATTGCCCTAGACGTACAACGAACACTCTTTAATTGTTTAAATAGCAATATGTGGTGAACTTTGCTGCAGAAAATACGGCAATTTCATTTGGGAAATTTCTGTGGCTCTGCTTCCTCTAGAAGCCTAAAAGGGGCCTGTTACAAACATGAGGCTTCGTTATTGATGTATTAATATGTTTATTTATTTTGTGATTGCATTTATTAAGCCCCCAACCCGAAGGATTTCAAGCAGATACTTCTTGTTTAATTTTTATTAAAAATCCACACGTCAAGCCAAACATCATTTAGCTCAGGTCTGTAGAGTGACAGCTTTAACACCTGCTTCTTATATTAAACAATAGACAAACCAGGGAAGGGAAATGGAGTTAACATATAGTTAACTATGTCTGCATGTTCTCTTTTCCATCTCGGTAGACAGTTTTTCTTGAATTAGCTTAATTAATAATGATTAAGGAAAATCATCCTTAAATAAATATACCTGCCGATGGATGCATTGTTGATATTGCAAGTAAAGAAGCGTTAGGAAGAAAAGAGTCGAATTAAGAGGAATAGTTCCTCATTCAAGCTCCCAGACGGGACCCTTTCGCTTTCAAGTATTTTTGCCTTGTTGATACGATCAAATAGATTTAGAAGTGGCCATTAACCAAACCTGTATAAGGAGAGATGAGGCAAAGCCCGGGACGTGAAGGGAGGGGTTGCAAATGTTTCCAGGCCTGAAGGACAGCCATCTTTTGTCCCCCCCCCTCCTCCTCCTCCTCCTCCCGTGGGCTTGAAAGAGGCTGCAAGCGGCGTCTGGGGCATTGCCAAGGCAACTGGGCCAATGCTTCTTGTCCTGGCACGCTGCAGCTGTTTCATTGCCTGCCTTCAGAACGGCAAAACGGGGCGTCTCGTCTCCACAGCCCTGGGGTGCGAGGCAGGCGGCTGCACGGGGCAGGCCAGCCACACTGTGGCGCAGTGAGGTAACCAGGGCCCAGACGCATCAGCAAGGGGGGAACTGGATTCCAGAGCTGGGCCCCTCCCGGGGGATTTCAAAATGCGGTTAAAAGCGCTGCCTTTTCTTTCCTTCTTCTTTTTTTTTTATCCTTTCGTCCTACGGTTTGCTAGCTAGGATGGTCATAGCTCCTGTGATTTAATCAGCCCAGAAATAGGGACTTCATAGCAACCTAAAATGTCTTCATAAGCAACACTGTTGAAATTAACAGTCCAGAAAGATACAACGATTGATTGATTGATTGATGGTCCAGTCCAGTAAAACATGAAACATTTTAAATTACCATTAAGCCCTGGGAATTTTCAAGTTATGGCAAAAAGAAGCAAGCTTCGGGGCACACGTAACAAAGAGGCAGAGCTTAGAGGCCATCCTCTTGGGCGCCATCTTATTTTTTTGGACCATATTATCAACACTTGTGGAAGCCAAGCTTTCACCAATTAGCAGTACAAAGCTTCTTTGCATTACTAATTTCTGAATGGATTTCTACCAGCCGTAGCTCCTGCTAAGAACTTCCACAGTGGTGCACTTGCTGGGTGATCACACGTATTTCATCTCATGGCGTCCTCCCGGCGGGCCCTTTGACTGCGCAAGGCCCTCAGACCCAGGGGTTGCGTCAGTAGTTTGCAAATTGTATCCCTCGGGGGCTCCTGCCACTTCTGAATCTGATCTCCCAAAATCTTGGTTGCTTTTCTGACCAAGAGGCTACAGACTCTCTCCCACACTACCAATTCCCCCCCTCAAATAATGATTTCTTAGTCAGGAGTAGGAAAGAGTTTAGAGTTATGTGGGTGTCAGAAAGATCTAACATCTCACCAGTTTTTATTTTGCATCCTCTTCCCTTTTATATTTTTTCCATTTTCTGAAAAAAAACACCCTTTCCTCTCTGTCCTGCACTGAGGTTCCCCCTCCCCCCCCATGGCATTCGAGAGTGTCTCGGTTCACTTTCTGAGCTCCGTTTATTCTCATTTGACTTTTTATTTTTTAGTTCCGTGCAGTTTTCTCGCAAGCTTTCTGTCAAACTTAATGGAGGCAGCCCTTTCTGTTCAGCTACCCCCAAGGCCTCTTTCCTAAGAGGGGAGGGCCTCTTTCAGTCAAGAGGGGTGTTCAGTGTGTAAGTGTGTTTGCAACGTGTCATTCAGGTATGCAGTGGTGAAAAGACACATCAGAAATCTTATTTTGACAGACGAGGCTTTTGCAACACTGGTAATTTCTTAGGAAAGCTACGTGTGCCGAGATACTAATTCAACGTAGATTTATTTAAGTCAGATTTAATGATGTTACAAGGATAAAGGTAGTGGCTGCATCCTGGTTTGCTTGGGCTATGTGAGATGTTCTGCTTTTGTTACCTTTCCAACGATGACACTTTTACATTTTGTACATAATTGTAAATCATCACTTTTTTGCTCTTAGGCTTTTCAGTGAATTAAAGAGAAGGAGAAAAACCAAATTAAAATTTAAAAACAGTGGTTCAGTGTGATGGACAAATCACAGCTGCCATTTTGACGTTTTTGGCAAATCCCTGTCCATGGACATCCCCAGAAATAGGTAAATTAATTTCATTTTTTGTATCCCCCTAGATTCCCATTACTTTTTTTTAATTCAGTGGTCAATTTAATAAAAAAAGAATATATACTACAACACTCAAAAACCAAATTTGCATGATATATGTAAATATATCAAGTGTAGGTTACTGAATTACCATCTCTTCTTCATAGCATTGTTAGCAAATAATATGGCAAATACTGTAAACTGATAACAATTCAGCGTTTTGTAAGATAAGTCTTCTGTTACATTTCAAGTTATAAACTACAAAGTACAACACCATTCTTATATTACAGGAATACAACAAGTACAACAATATTCTTGTTTTATTTATTTTTTTTGGATAATTATTGCAAGTATGTCTCCTAGAGAGTTGAAGAAGGTGTCCAGTAGGGATTTTCTCCCGACGTTGTCATGTTTGGTGAAGCCGGCTGGGCTAAGGGAGCGTCACTGGCCCAGAGACAGCCAGTTGCCCTCTCAGGGCTTTGGACCCCAGTCTCCAGACTGGCCGCCTATGACCTCGCTTAGTGACCATCTGAAATTACAGTGGACCCACCCAAAAAGCTACTTATGACTGGATTTTGAAATTACAGCAGCTGCGCACACACACACACACACACACACACACTCTTATGTGATTGCATTTTTGACACTTCGCAACTGGCTCACCTTTACAATGGTTTGTAGGATCCCGTGGTCACCTGACCATGACTTCAATGGGTAAAATTGATTTGCTCAATGACCACCAAAAAATGTTGTCAAATTGGGTCCAGTTAAATGGTGACCTGTTTAGTGACCACAATGACTTATGACTATAATTCTACACTCAATAATGAATGTAAATTGAGGACTATCTGCACAGTGGTCCAAGTTGAAAGTTATGCTAGTTGTTATTGTCATTATTGTATTTTGGAACCAGCATTATATTCCAAGGACATCTGGAATCATTCTACAATTATTCAGTAATGTCATAAAAGGACATATTTTTGCTTTCTTTAAAGGTGGTTTTAGAAGTGGCAATCACAGATGGTCTTTTACTAAGCCAAAGCACATCGAAGTCTTTGGCTTTTGGGCTGAAAAACACCCTTAAAACATAGAATAAAATGTGTTCTCAAGATGCAACTTTAAAATCATGTTTAAAGATTTTTTTTTATTTCAGACATTTTAATATCTTCCTTTATACGTGTTAAGGCAAAACAGCTGTAGAACTGTTTTATTAAAACTTATTGGAAAGCTAAAATTTGAATGAAATGGTCTTGAAAATCCTGGGGGAGCTTTCTTGGGTGTAAAACAGTGTCTCCTAACCAGAAAGGATTCCTCAGGAGTAACCAAGGACAGGAAAACATTTTCCTTTATGTGTCCATCTTGTTTTAAATGAAAGCATCAACATTTTGAATTAGTTTGGGTAACAGAAAGGGAAGGGAATCTCAGTTACCCCTGTATTTATCAACATAGGAGTTTTAATTTCAATTTTACCAATTTTACAGAAACCACAGGTTGATGCTGAACACTCTTCCAAGAGGGAGTTTTATTTGTGCAATAAAATTAATCTGGCTAATTCAATGCAAGTTTAACTGCTTAGACTGCATTTGGTTTATTATTAATATTTTCTTTGTGCTTATCAATTGTTTTCGAAATGCTAGGAAACCTTTGAACCTCCAATTAAAACCTCCTTGTAACTTAGGGAAAATATTTACCTCAAGCGTTATTTATTTATTTGAAAAAATAAACTGTAAATTATTTGACAAATTCAGTTAGAAAATAATAACAAATATATCCTAACATTCTTCCTGTATTTCATTCATCATATTTAGTGTTGGAAGTTTCACTACTGGATTAGAGTGTTTTCAACGAAATGACTCGTTTTACGAGAATTAGCTTACCTCAGTGAGCAAAATGTTTCATCTTTTCCAGCAGTGACTATCCTGGATGTCATTTAATAGGTTTACAGCTTGCATCTGTAGATACTTATACTTGTTTTGTGTGATCTTAATCTATAAGTGAGAGGCACACCGTTTGTGGAACCCAAGGTTGTTCTTTTCCTCCCAAAAAATTATTTATGTACATCAGGGTAAAATGCAAAGTTGCCTGAATTCTTAATCTTGAGGTGCAGAGAGGGCAATCTGGGGAAACACACTATGATAAATAAATAAATTGAAAGATTGAAGTCTTTGAAGGCCTAGTCGGGATCAAAATGCAACATTTCAGAAGTAAAATAAATCGTGCAACAGAATGCAAGCGTTTTCTAACTAATTGGTTTTATCACATCACTCTCAGATTTTTATGGCTTCCTACAAAACCGATGCTAAATCTTGAAATTTCAGAACCACCTCTGGGAAGCGCCAACTTGGCGCCTAAGAGATCTGGAAGTTTTAGCCAGTTGTCATAAATACATACTGGCAGCCAAGCACCCAAATTTTGATCACTTGACCAATGGGATGCTGTGAATGTCATAAGTGTGAGGATTAGTCATAAATCACTTTCTTCCCAGCAGCTGTAACTTTGAGCGGTCACTCAATGAATGGCTGTAAGCTAAGGACTGCCTATAAGGTGTATCACAAAGGTGTAATCCTTGGCCTGCGGATTGAGCACAGGGAGCGAATGTGACGCATTGCTGTCTCTGCTGTCCGTGACCGTTGTTCTACTTTGCCTTGCAGCGTCTTTCAACGACATCAGTGCTCTCTCTCTGGACTAAATGAGTGATTGGTTTGATAGAAGTATTTGATGGGAGTTTGGATCGCTCTGCTCAGGATACCTCATTGGACCGGGCCTTGTGCAATGATGTAGGCATGTCTCGGAAATACGTCATAATTGGAGCTGTTCCCAGAGGCAAGTCCCTGTGTAGTTGACCACAGAAATAGGTGGGTTACATATTTCTCTTTCAACATTTATTATCCTTAATTGTCTGCACATTGATAAAGTTTGTTGGTGGGGTTTTGTTTGTTTTTACATGTTATTCACCTGTATTTTCATGGAAAGAAGACGATGGTTAGAATCATAGCCACAGGTAGAAAATAAAATTAGCGTGAAGTTTTAGCCCAAATATTATTGTTTTACATTTTGTTGTGCTGTAACTGCAGTGAAAAATGCTGTTTGTGAGCATTACGGTTTGGGCTGTACAGACAACATGGCAGGCCTACAAAGTCCAGCATTTATTTTTAAAGAATGCTTCTGATTTCTTCTTAAATAGTCTATGGCTCCCTTATCCATGTGGCTGGTTCTCCTCAGCACAATAAAAAAAAATTACGTTCAGCTCCCAAAGAAATCCACAGGAGTTTAGAAAATCCACAGTGGAAGATTTTTTGCCTCTTTTATGCATCTGTTGCACATGTGAGGCACTTAAAAAGGAGATGGAATTTCAATTACAGCTGCCATTTTGACTTTTTTGACTCCCCCCTCCCACAGAGTCTTCTATTACAGGGGTTTTCAACCAGTGGTACGGGTACCACCTGTGGTACATTGGCACCTGGCAGGTGGTACGCGACCATCTTAGAAAAGGGGTAGTGGGGGAGGGGAATGAGCTGAAGCGGTGGTACCACCGCACAAGCCTGAGCGAGAGATGGCTGGAGCTGCAGGGCTGTCGGGGCTCAGCAGAAGTGCCAGGATCAGCACCAGGATCCAGCTGGAGCTCGGTGCTGATCCTGGCGCTTCTGAGCCCAGAAGAAGCGCCGATCAGCTGGAGTGTTGCAGCATCTCCAGGGTCTTGTGATTTACATTCAGATGCTTGGCAACTGATTCATATTCATGACGGTCACAGTGTCCCAGGGTCATGTGAAGTGACCAAAACCTGCTGCAACCACCCAGCAGATGGGGGGAATAAAAACCAAACACACCTCACCCCACCCCCGCTGCCAATCCTAAACAGAAATGCTCACAACAATGAAAACCTCGGACAGGAGGAAGAGCGCCGCCAGGCGGGCAGGCAGGTGTCTTGCTCGGCTGTGGCTTGGGGGGCACTTTTTTCAGGGCCATTGTAACTTGGAACAGTCACTAAGCGAACTGTTTGTTGTAAGTCGAGGACTACCTGTACATCACTTTTTTTCCTTTTTTTTGGGTCATCAGTTTTTTGACCCCTTGCTAGGCGACTGGTGGTCCTCGGATGTTGCCATATCCTAAAAGTGGTACAGTGGGTGAAAAGGTTGGCAAGCCCTGTTCTATTAGATGCATTTCTTTGTGCAATTGCATTTTGTATCATCACTATCACCATACTGGCATAATTTATAAAAATGCCATTTTGCAAATCGCTTCTTCATTTATGTCCCATTCTGACAGCTTTATCACAACACTAATTCAAAACAAATAGGCCCTGTTTTATATAAGAGCATAAATCTCTCTTAATTGATACCAGATCTTGGGAGAAAGATTTCAGCTTCCGTTACCCTATTTGCTTCCAGTAGAAAAGATTTTTTTTGTAAGTTACTTATCCAGTTGTATGTGTCTTAATCTAATGAATCTTTAATATTAAATTGTCCTTTCTGGCAATATTTTTTCGAATGTTTTTTTGGACCTAATTTTAGATTCTAGAGGTATTTAATAGGATTTTTAAAAAAGAAAAAATGGCTTAGTAGTAAGTCAGATTTAACTCTGGTACTCAGATATACGATAAATTATAGGAATTGAAATTGAAAGAAGAATAGAAGGATTAATATGTTTTACTTGGCGTGCCGTTTACTTGGAAGTAAGCTTCACTGAATAGGATTCATTCCTTAGGATAGAAGCTGTAACCTTTTTAAAAAAAAATGGAAAGAAAGAAAGCATGCGGTTAAGTTAAAAGAAACCGTAAATTTGAAGAATATTGAAGAGAGCTCTCCTAGCCAAAAATCAGAAGGCTTTATCAGATTCCTCCTGATATTTCAGACTGTTTTGATATAAATATCTATTCTGCTGTTTTTTCATTTATTTTCAAATGATTGGAGCGATAGCGTATCCTTTCCCAGTGACTCAGGAGAAAGCAAATACACAGATTCTTCTGCCGTGTCTCCGCTGCTAACATTCAGCCATACACGGCAGAGACGTTTTGTTGAAGTTTGACATCTCAGGGAAAGGCGTGCCTAAGAAATCGGAGAGGCCACTTATGTGTTGTGATCCACAGATGCTGCTCTCGGTCAGAGATTTCCAAGTGGTCTTAGAGGTTCTGCTAGATTACAGTTTTGGGTGGTGAAACCTCGATGTGTATGAAACCCCGGTGGGAGTGAGGCCGGGTTGTTGGCCACGAGTGCTCCTAAGCTTGGGCAGGCTGGTCCCTCGTCCTGTCGTTCCAAGTTGGCCTTTCAGCCTGGTGCCAGAAACCGGCTGGGGAAAAAGAGAGTTTGGGAAGGAAAGATGCCTGAAAGAAGGGATCATCAGCATGGTTTTTAGTGCAGATTTACCCAGTCTGTGGCTGAACGTGTGAACGGGCGTGCCTGCACCTTCTACGCATTGGCGGAATGAAAGCGTGAAATAAAGGGCTTGTTCTTTTAGAGAAGAAAGAAAAGCGAGCCACAGTTCTCGGAGGGCACGAAAGAGAAAACAGAATTCCGATAAGAGCCATTATTCTTCATCCCACAAGGTGGGAAAGGAGTGTTAGAAATGTAAATGGGAAAAACATGCAGCACTTTGGCACGAAAAGGGCCTTGGCAACGTGACAGGTCTCCCTCAAAGGAGGAACACGGTGAAGCTGCAAACAATGGGAGGGTCTCAGGCGCTTTGCACTGAAGGATTAATTCTTAAGACTGAAATGAATTATTTGTGCAAGAAAAGTTCTGTGGATTTATCTTACTTCTCTTGCACAAAAGAAAGGATAAGAGATTGAGGAGGTCCTGGAGAGGCTGGCTGCAGGTGCACGGGAATTAAAGGAGCACCAGCGCATGACGTCCACACCAGATGGAGTCTTGCATCTTGTAACTCTGCCCTTCCCAACTGAGTTCGGTTGAGCAAAGCACAGAACATTTTATGGTGGTCACATTATAGACACGACAAAATCCATTAGAGTATTCGGGGGGGGTGCAAAAAAAATAATCGAGATGGCAGCTGCAATCAAACCTTCATTCCCTTTTTTGCATTCATCACGGGTGGAGCTTTGATCATACAGAACCCTCCTATTATTCTGGGATTCCTGAAATAAGGTGGGAATTGAAAAGCATCTGCCAGGTTACGACGTATGCTTAGATTAAGGGTAAGTGATGTCTAACTACACACATGCATAATACACATATAGTTGTGATAGGCAGAAGATGTAAGTTTTACTATGTCTTCCACAATGGAAGTGGGGTGGGGAATAGTATTGTGATAAGAATAGCACTGGACTAAAACACAACTGGCTGGCAGTATATAGGTCGTCCTCCAGTTGCAACCGTAACGGGGCCTGGAATATCTGTCATAAGTCATGAGAGTTGTAAGTCAAGACAGCCACGTCACCAGGACCAGTTTTGTGACTTTTTTGCAGCAGCAAATACATGCAGGCATCCATGTTTTCCTATGGGTGTTTCTTGCAGAAAACCCACCCCAAAGACTGGAAACTGGCAGCAAATATGGTAAATCACAGTCAGAATACAGTCCATTGTAACTTCATGTGGTTGCTAAATGACCAGTCATTAAACGAGGACTAGCTTAATTTATTTTTTAAAACAATTTATCGTATACGTTGCCTTGATTATTAAAGATTGATAGGTAGGGTTCATTAAAGTTATTCATGCAGTAATCTTTATAAAGTCTAATGAAAACTACAGTAATTGTTGTACACAACTCTGTATAGGATCTGTTTATTATATCCCCAAACTACATAAAATTTATTATTTATGCAAACATTTTACTAGGTTGAAACACACATGAATTTTCTTACGTGAACCGGTTAACGTTTTGTCCATCCTCGAAAAATATTTTAAAGTTATGCTTCCGGTTTCTTATTCGTATTAAAACATGGCTGTAAGAGCCGTCGTCCAGCTAGGTGGCAGCAGTTACCTGACCTTTGTTGTTCTGGGAGACATTTAACTGGATTAGAGCTGGTCGGATTTTGGGTGAGGAGCAATTCAGGAATTCCAGGCTTGTAGGCTGGGCTGGGAAGTTCGAAAACTTCCCAGGAGAGCATAGTGGCAAGCCACTTTTGCATTTATGGCTAAGAAAATAATGTAGGCTTGTTGACGAAATCACCCAAAGTTGAATTTAACCAAAGGGGAGAGACCTCACTTTTTAAGACCCATTAAATTGAGGATTGCAGATCCTTCTGCATTCAGCAGGGCTCAAGATAGTCTGCAACAGCAGATTTATATCTCCTTGGAGAACCACTACGGCTTATGGCCTGCGCCTGGTTGGCTGAGTGCTAGGCATTGCTAAGAGTGAATATGAAGACCAGCCTGATCCTTTGAGGCCACTTTGACACATGGATGGCGCTTGTGAGCACTTACTGGCTCACGGTTGAATTGTGAGTGAACAGCTTTGAAAACCATCCCTGTTTTTAAAATGATTTGTGGGATGACCATTCTCTGGTGATTATCTAATTAAAAAATGCAAGTTAAATGAGGAACAGTCTCCCATTAGCCCATCTTAAGGGTTACTGAAGACTCAAGTTGCATTATATATGAATATGCCCACAGAGAATATGAAGTTGTAATGACCTGCCAATAATTGATCTAGAAGTACAGCTTGAGCAAAGTAGAAGAACCGTACATTTAATCTTGACCCTGAGATATTAGAATTCCATATTAACCAGGATAATTATAATAACTAGCTGGCAGAATAACATCGTGCTACATAGAAGTTGAAATGTGTGTACATTTATAGTTTTTAAAATAAACATGCAACCTATGCCCTTAATTTGATTTTCCTCTACCCTTTTACCAAATTATTCTCATCTCGTGTTAATAGAGGAAATAACGTTCATTGATAGCATGAAGTGGGGAGTTAAGTTGCCCATCTGATTGGAAACATTACACCAGAATCTTCCAATCTAGGTGCTGGGTATAGAAAATGAGTAACTATTCAGCAACTACTCAGGAAAATAATTAATTTTGTTGGCTGATCTGGATGCGTTTGAAAGGCATTCTTTATATGAGGCCAAGAAAATTATCTTGGTTTTTTTAATGGATCTTGGCTATCCATCTATACACCATTCTACAAGCCTGTTGTATCCATGTAGTTAGAACAAATTCATGCAAATTATACCATTTGCAGCAATTTCCAGTATTTGCATAATGGCACAAAGGGCATACATTTGGGTTTATCAGGCACCCCTCCACCCATGATGGCCCATTGAATCAGGGTTTGACAGTATCAGATACCTTGTTTTAAATCAGGGGTGTTCAGCTTGGGAAACGTAAGACCCATGGACTTCAACACTTTTGATTTAAATTCTGTCTTTTCCTTAGACCTTATTGATCTTTCAGTCTTATGAGATCCTGTGATAAATGCAAAACAATGATGTCAGAAGAAGGTTTTCTGATTCCTGACATGGTGGAGTGTTGAAGGACCGGAGACACACCTTGAACGTATAAAGCTGTCTTTCTGATGCATCGGATGTATTCGTTCTTCCTTTCCAGTAGATATTTTTGTGGTTTCATGTATGAGGACTGTTGTGTGGCTCCATTCTAGCCAGGTTTGATTCTTCTCCATGTGCAAGCTCCAACTCTTCCTACTTCAAGGTTTTCCTTTGAAAACCAAAAGCATGCTAAGGCAAACCTCGGTACTAGATCCATTTGACCTGAAAGAAAACCTGCATGGGATGGCTGATGGAAACTTGATTTGTTTCTACTCTCACCACAAAGTAGGAGGTACATTAAGCTGGGAGTTTGAGAACGATTCAAGCTCATTGTCTGAAAACCATATCCAAGTGGAAATTTGAATTTCTTCCTCAGCCTTATCCAGCAGTCCAACCCCTTTATATTTTGGATCTCTTGTTCGCATCATCTTTGAAAGAATTTGTGCAATCGGTGTACACGTTATTGGCCATCAGACTTGGAAAGGATTGAGGGATGTTGCTGGGTTCCCTAAAATCCTGGCATTAATGTATGACCTAGAGAGGGTAAACCTGACATCAAAAACTCATCCACTTTTTTATTGGGTATTGTTGTAGATTGTGATGTTAAAGAAACTAATTTGATGTTGAATATGATAACAGTAGCACGGTTACTGGTGGGACAATATTGGAAGAAGGATAGTTTGCCTACTATAGAAGAATGGGTACTTAAAGTTTTAATAAAAAAACTCATCCACTTTAAAAGATGTTTAGTCAGCTAGTATATGGGTTTTATTACAAATACAAAATTCAGATTTTCTGCTTTCTAGTAAGTGATTATGGTCAGGATAGAACTCTATAAACACTGTTTTATATGGATGGGTATGTTTTGAACCCTCTTTGCTTTGGTCAACCTTGTGTAATACATAATGTTTATATAAAGCATATTTATATGCTAACATGTTATTAGAAACTGAAAATCAGCAGGACATTCACTTTTCCAAGAATTTTCCCCCTGGAGTTTTAAAATATTGACAAAACTTAAATATCTAAGGATAAAGGCCAATGGTTTGTGGCCTGGGTGAATTATTATGTGACTGTCACAGATACCGTCAAAATTAGAGTGGGATGGAGCAGCATTTGTTTTCCTACTTGCAACAGGACTCGCCATAATAACAGGTCATTAGGTGATACCTAGTGGTCAAGGGCAGCATTTTTCTACTTATTACCGCTCAAATTATGGCCTTTTATTTCTTTATAGGCCCCAAGGTCTCCTCCTAGACGGCACTTCAGAAATCACTTTGCGTTATTGTGCATGAAGAAACGCTTCAGGTGTGGTGACCTCTGATGCTACAAAAGGAATCTCTAAGGAGATCTCATTGTGGTCAGAAATGGATCTCCACACATGGGGATTCATCAGCCAAAACAAACAGATTTTTTTTTTAAGAAAAGCAAACCTTTAGCCATTTTAGAGGTAAAAATGTCTGTTTGTTTAGTTTGGTAAGAAAAGCATTTTAGACAGAGAATAAAACGATCTTAACATTGACATATATACACTTTGTTTAGAGAAGAAAGATCTGGGTTAATTTTAAAATTATTTCTCTTGGCAGGCAGTGATTTATTCCTCATGAAAAACTATTCAGAGATCCTGACTTTTGATATAGTACAAATGAGGTAGTAGTGGTGTCAATATTCAGGAAGCTAATGTTGGAACAGAGGCAGAAATGGGCAATATTTGAAAACTGGTGATTTGTCTCAGCTTCTAAACCTTTAAAAATGCTGTTTAGCTTGTAGTTCTAGATAAAATCCACCACTGTTTAATTACCAGTTACCCAAAGCAGGAGAGTGCTCTTAAAGCCATTGTTCAAAAATGGGGTGGGGTGGGGGCCATTGCGAGTGAAAGGCCCCAGGCTCAAATCTTTGGAAGTTCAGGGAGATTTGAGTCTACAGACCAGGAATGGAAAGCTAGGGGCCCTTCGTGGCGGGAATTCTGGAAGTTGAAGTCCACAGGTTGTGGAGGAGCCATAGATGCCCGCCCTCGCCGTAGATCGTGTTCAAGGTTTTTCTTGAAATAAAGCAGTTGCCCAAATATCTGCAAACTCATACTAGTCTTGGAATACATTCAGACACCCCTTCAACAGGTACAGTTTTCCCTGATGACTTAGAATAAGAATAGAATAGAGCTGGAAGGGACCTTGGAGGTCTTCTAGTCCAACCCCCTGCTCAAGCAGGACCTATCCCATTTCAGACAAGTGACTGTCCAGTCTCTTCTTAAAAATCTCCAGAGATGGAGCACCCACGATTTCTGGAGGCAGGTTGTTCCACTGGTTAATTGTCCTCACTGTCAGGAAGTTTCTCCTTAATTCCAGGTTGCTTCTCTCTTTGGTCAGTTTCCAACCAGTTTCTCGTCCTGCCCTCTGGTGCTCTGGTGAACAACGTGGCCCCCCCCGCCTTGTGGCAGCCCCTCATACTGGATCGCTGCTATCCTGTCTCCCCTATTTCTTCTTTTCTTTAGACTAGCCAGACCCAAGTCCCGCAGCCGTTCTTCCTATGTTTTGGTCTCCAGGCCTTTGATCATCTTAGTTGCTCTTCTCTGATTTTTTTTTCCAAACTCTCAACACCGTTTTTGTGATAAGGTGACCAAAATTGCCTGCAGTATTCCAGATGTGGTCTTACTAGGGTTTTATAAAGCAGTATTAATACTTCGCATGATCTTGATAAAATCCTTGCTAGCCAGATCGCTTCCAGAGTCTCCTTCCCCCCCCCCCCCCCCCGTTGATCTCCCACTTGCATGCAAGCAACCCTTTCGGATTCTCAAGGAATGAGAAAAAGACGCACGTTTTTATCTTGGCTGATAAATTAATCCCATCTCCTTAGTCTCACACGTGTTTGGACACCTTCACAACAGTTTGAATGAAGGGAAAGGGGGATTATTACTTTAAGAACGTATTAATTTGAAAGCCGAAAATAACATTTATGTCAATGACAAACTTGTATTTCCCAACTAATTTCTAGTCTCTGCGTTGATCTTTGCTCACGCCACAATAAAATACCAATAAAAGGTATTTTCCTGGTTTTATCAGCTGTGTATTTATCCAGCAAACTTAGAAATACAAGTCTTGGATCTGTTCAGGTGTTTTAGGTGTGTTTTAGATTTAATTTGTTCCAAATTTGGATTCTTGCTTGATACCATCATGGATGGTGATGAGCGAGGGAGGGAGAGTTGATGTCATAACTCCGTCGCACAAATGACATTATACTGTGTAGATTGTGCGCTTCCCCTGATGTCAGTCAGTCAGCAGGGCTTCTAGCCTAGTGGGCCTGTAGACCTTGCTTGCTTCTCACGTTATGAACGTCACAATGTTGAAATGAAATAGTTTGGATTTATTAGCAATTGAGCTTTCAGTGTAATAATCAAGCTTCACTTAGAAGCTGAAAGCTAGCATCTCACTGGCTGAAACTGTTGATTGATCGATTGATTGGATTTCCTTTTATTATTTATTTCCTTTATTATTAAAGTGAGTACGAAATCAGAGGTGGCTTATACTAAGCTATGCAAGAAAATTGTGCTTTAGGAAAAAAAAACCTCTATCCACCTTACCTCCAAAATAGAAAATAAACAGAAGTTCTTAGGTCTTAGCAAGCATCAAAAAGTATATAATGTATTTATTAATACAGCTCGGTGGTTTGAGCCAGTTTGGGTTTGGACTTATAAATAGGGGAATGCAGGTTTCTCAGAGTTCAAAAAAAAAGAAAAAAGAATTCGGTAATTTGATATACATCCCAGTATTTACCTAAGGATAGCTGCATCCTATTCTTGCAAAACAAAGTTACTTCATACTGAAATGGACATCCCAGAACATGCTTACTTGAAATTAATGCATTTGGGATGTGTAATGCACATACGTGTTATTAAATAGGTTCCTGGCCAGTTTGAAACTCTGCCACAGATTATATCCTTTAAAGTAACACCTCTCAAGTTTGGGACCGTCTGTTAAAAGCTCCTTCTCCTTTGTAGGGCTGAGAATTTCTGCTCTGCAATACGGATGGGAAATGAGCGGGACCGATCCCCTGTTGCAGAGCAGCCCATCACTTCAGCCTAGGCTCCTCTCCAGGACTCAGGAAACGGCTGAGCAATCCCATTTTGTTCAGAGGGAAGGATATTATAACTGCTGGAACATTAAGTACCCTCTGGAACATAAAGCGTGAAATGCACAGGTGATTCCATGAATTGGATGTAAAGAAACTGTGCAAGTCATCCAAGTATACAATCTTAATACATTCACTTCTGGAAATAAATGCTTTTTGCTCAGGGTGCCCGTGTTTAGGTGTCCCTATCGCTCCCTTAATGGGTGTCAATTAGATTGCCCCCAAATCAGAAGAAACGTGGAATAGTTTAGATCTTGCAATAATTCTATGACTGTAACTATCATGTCAGACCGGAAATACATTCCTCCTCCTCCTCCTCCTCCTCCTCCCTCTCTCCATAAAGGACATAGGACCATGGTTAATGCAGAATTGTAATTTAAATGAAAATGGTTCTGTATCAGTAAGGTGCAAGAGTCTCCCACCGTGAATCTGAAACTAGACAAACAGAATTGTCTAGTAGTTGTTTGATTTCGGATCAGGATTTCGGCGTTACAAAGTGTTGTTCCCTTCTTGGCTGCTGCATTGAAGTTTCTCAGAGCCTTGTGTGTGAGCAGGGTGCAGTGTTTTATGTGTGAGTAGCTAAAAGTAGCCAAGAGGGGAAAATTAATTGGGGTGGGGGAACAATCTGAACAACCTTGGTTGATCTTTAAAAAAAAAGGGCGAAGCAGGGACCATTGCGGGGGGGGGGTTCATTCATACCCTCTGGGCTCCATTTTGACTTTTTGACCCTGCCCTGCAGACTCTCCTCTCCCTGAGGAAGCTGCTTCTGTTCATGTAGAGGTGGCTCCCTTCGTATGGTCCCTGCTGATTTGGACCATAGCTGCGAAGAGGACGGAAGCACCAGGTATCCCATAGCAACTGGGAAATGATAGCCTCTGATTTTTAAGGCGTGACTGGCGTAGTCCTCTCAACGTATCCCTGCGACGTTTTAGGGGAAGATTTTGGAGGGGGACTGCAGTCTCTCTCTTGGGTCGATCTGCTCCGAATACTTCATTTCCTTGCCTGTCCTAGTTTACAGCTGGGAAGGTGCCAGCCTTGTCCCACTCCAGAAGGACTCTGGGGAGGAGCGCCTCCGTCTCCCCCGTGGGGAGAAACCGGCTCCTGTTAGCCTTGGCCTGGCGTCCCTCGTAGTTCTTAGCTGGGGTCGTCTTCCATGTGGATGGAGGGTCTCATTTTCCCTTTGAAAATGTTTCGCTTGTCGCTCAAGAAGCTTCTTCAGTTCTAACTGACTGGTAGGGAAAGCCCAGTTGCCGTTTTGGGAAAAGGACCTTGGGGACCGCCCTGACCGGCACAGTGGAGAGTCTCCGGAGGCATCGTTGCCCCCAGAGAGTCCAAGGAAGTCGTTCTTGAGAGAGATTTGGGGGCAAATGAAATGTCGAGGGAAGAGTGTGGAAAAAGGGACATCTGCTCTGATATTATAACGCACGTCACGTGGAAATGGTGCAGATCACAATTTTCCTTGTGTGTGTGAAGTCACAAAGCCCACAGGGTCTTTGTGTTTAGACACTTTATCAGCCCCAATCTTGGAAGAACATGGAGGAGAAAACCACAGCTTCTCTTTGGCAACACAACATTCGTTGTGTATGGGTGTCTGTTTGGGGTTGTTGTGAGTCAATATGAAAGAGCTTTTATGGTCATCTCACAAGTTGGTTTTAAAGATGACATTTGCTTAGCGCCACTAGAATGACAGTCTTGAAGCAAGACTGTTATAAAATGAATTATTATCATTACGTAAGCCCACTTATTCTCTGACAGCTTCAGGAACAGGGAGAGAAAAATAAGCAATACCGTAATGACACATTTTGCATCTCAGAAATTCAGTGATAAAAATCTCCCATTGGAAATGCAGATGAAGATTGCTTCGTATTGACTCACGTTCTGCCAAGCCAAGAAGTTCAGCACTTTCCCCGTTACAATATGTCGGCTTAGCAGTATCTCATAGACATGTTCCACAATGAATAATGACGTCGTTTAATAGGAAGATCCACCCAAGACCCCGTATGTCCCTCACCCCGTCAGTGCAAGGTTTGGAGGACACGTGGCTGAATGCAAGCGGTAGGTTTGGAGATGAGAATGGAAGATGCAAATGTATTCACCTCCTTCAGATCCCCAGTCTCCAAGCACACAGCTGTTTCTGGCCATGGGAAAAACAGGCATCCTAAGAGTAATAATGGGGGCAACTTAAGCCTTAATACTCTTAAAAACCAACAGGAAAGGAGAGAAAATTCACTTGTTTTCTTATACCCCAATAATGTCACAACGTCACCAGATGGTTTTCTGGGACGTTTGAGATCCTTGATCCCTCAAATGTCCCCCCCTCCCATTGTATACAATGTCATAAACCATGTTGCTTACAAGTAGAGCACAGAACGTAGAATAACGAGGTTTGTTTTTATTTATTTATTTATTTTATTAGATTTATATACCGCCCCTCTCCAAGGACTCGGGGCGGTGTACAGGGCAATTAAAACGCTAACACCACGCAAGGTATAAAAATTAAAATAAGATTAAATCAATAGCCCTAAGTAATAAATACAATCTAAAATTTATTTTTTTTAAAAAAATTAAACACTAAAATCCAATCCCTCAGTCCAGGCCAGCCTGTTCAAACAACCAAGTCTTCAGGCCGCGGCGAAAAGAGCAACGGTCGGGAGCCATCCGGAGCTCAACAGGGAGCTGATTCCAGAGGGCAGGCGCGCCCACAGAGAATGCTCTCCCCCTGGGGGCCGCCAGTCGACAATCCCTGACTGACGGCACCCTGAGGAGGCCCTCTCTGTGGGAGCGCACAGGACGATGGGAAGTTAACGCCGGCAAAAGGTGCTCCCGTAAATAACCCAGACCCATGCCATTTAGGTCTTTATAGGTCATCGCCAGCACCTTGAATCTCACCCGGAAGACAACTGGAAGCCAATGCAGCTCGCGGAGCAGAGGTGTTACATGGGAGTATCGGGAGACCCCCATCACAACTCGCGCGGCTGCATTCTGCACCAGCTGGAGCCTCCGAGTGGTATTCAAGGGCAGCCCCATGTAGAGAGCGTTGCAGTAGTCTATCCGAGAGGTTGGAAGGGACCTTGGAGGTCTTCTAGTCCAATCATCTGCTTGATCAGGAGACCCTACACCGTTCCAGAAGAATGGTTATTCAGTCTCTTCTCCAGAGATGGAACACCTGCAACACCTGGAGGTAAGCTGTCCCGTGGATTGAGATCCTGATCTAGAAAGGAACAGCAAAATTGCCCCATGCTTCTCGGGGTCTCTGTGTGTCTTGTGAAGGCCTTGGATACACCCCACTGAGGACCCTTTCTTGGTACTGCATGGGCAGAAGCTCTGGGCCTTCTACTGGCAGGTGGTGGTTATCTGCACGTTCAGCTTTATGGGAGTTTGAATATCGATTCCTGCCTTTTCAGAAAAACAGTAGGAATATCAAGTAACAGTTTAGGATGCAGAACAAAAGTAGGCATTTATTATCAAATAATAAATGGATGGAATTTACTTCCGGTTCTGCTTTTGGGTATGATCTCAAAACCTGAAAAGAATACTTAAAAATGGCAGAATACAGAATAACAGAATTGGAAGGGACCCTGAAGATCGTCTGGCCTCAACCCCCTGCTCACAAAGTAGCCTCACAAAGCTACTTACGGCTGCAGGTTTAAATAGTGAAATACGGGGAATATATGGGCCAGATGTGTCTGTGGAAGAAATCAAATAGTTGTGATGCATAAAAAAGTGGAAGGCTTTGATGATGTCTTTGCACTCACCTTCGTGAATTTTGTATTAACCCCCCCCCCAAATAGATTAGATTGGGCTTCATTTTGCTGGAAGGCTTCGCCCAAAGTCTTCCAGAGTTTGATGGGCAGCTTCAGCAAAGACATCCATTTTGACATTTTCCTGGAAAAGCTGAGCCATCCTGGCTGAAGACGGCAGAGCAACTTATCCTAAAGAAATGGAAACCAAAAGAGCATTTTGGCTGTCGGTGACCAGGTTCACGAGGGGCTGGGAAAGGGTTAATCCCATATCTGTGCCAGGGCAGTGATGCTCCTTAAAAAACTTCTTTCCTTGTTCCCGTGTGAATGAACAGATGCTGCTTGTGGGGATGTCAAAGAAAAATGAAGAGGAGGCACTAGACTTCTTACTGAGAGCAAATCTGCTTTTGATTTCTTCACGTTGGAGGGAGGAGCTGCAAGCAGAAGGAGGCTGCATCTCCGAACATCTTGGCAGTTAGACGGTCTTGTTGCAGGCCACCCACGCACCAATTGTCTTCCATTTGTTGGGGGGGAAACAGGCTTCGTAGCAATGATCATTTCCATTTTCTTTTTTAAAAAAAGATACAGCAAAAGGTTTAAGAAAGCTTGCTTGGCAGCGCTCAGATCTTCTGTGTCTGTGAAAGCGCCATTAAGACACACCTGCAGCTCTCAGGAAAACGGAACTAGAGTGGAAAGGGCTGATGGCAGAGAAGAATGCAGCGGAAAATCCCTTTCGTCCCACTCTGTGTCCAAAGTCAGGCTGTCCTCAACTTACGACCACAATTGAGCCCAAAATTTCTGTTGCTAAGCGAGACGAAGTGAGTTTTGCCCTATCTTACGACAACTCTTGCCATGCTGGGGGAAGTCAGATTCTCCCAATGACCCAATGATTCACTTTTAACAAGTGCAGTGATTCACTTAACAACGGTGGCAAGAAAGGTCATAGGTAAAAGGTAAAGTTTCTCCCGCACATGCGTGCTAGTCGTTTCCGACTCTAGGGGCCGGTGCTCATCTCCGTTTCAAAGCCGAAGAGCCGGCGCTTGTCCGAGGACGACTCCGTGGTCACGTGGCCAGCATGACTAGACGCCAAAGGCGCACGGAACGCTGTTACCTTCCCACCGTAGTGGTCCCTATTTTTCTACTTGCATTTTTAAGAGCTTTCAAACTGCTAGGTTGGCAGAAGCTGGGACGAGTAACAGGAGCTCACTCTGCTATGCGGCACTCGGGATTTGACCCGCCAAACTGCCGACCTTCTAATCGACAAGCTCAGCGTCCTAACCCACTGAGCCACCGCGTCCCAGAAAGATCATAAAATGGGGCAAAATTCACAACGACTGTCTTGCCTAACAGTGGAAATTTTGGGCTCAGTTGTGATTGTAAGTTGACCGTCTGTATCTCACGTGGCGGGATATTGTTGGGGCCGTTCAGTGGACCACAAGTGGGAGACGCTGGGAGTCGGCAGCAGCTCTGGTCCGATCAGCCCTACCAAAGGCACTCTCTGCCAGGAAATCCTGCCTAGTTCCAGGTGGCTTCTCCCCTTGACCAGTTTCCATCCGTTGCTTCGTGTTGCTTCCGGCCTTCAGGGGCTTTGGAGAAGAGCTGGACCCCTTCCTCTTTGGGGCAGCCCCTCAAATATTGGAACGTTGCTATCATGTGCCCCCCCCTTTGTCCTTCTCTTCATTAAACTAGGTCCTACCCAATTCCAGCAACCGTTCTTCCTAAGTCCACTCATCATCTTCGTTGCTCTTCTCTGCACTCTTTCCAGAGTCTCAATTGGTGTCCATTAATTTTTCACCAATCCACCATGCCTGACAAAATGTCCAACAGCGCTTAGAAGTACCTTTATGATCATAAGACGGTTTCTCTTGGCATCCTATACCAACAGTAGTACATCATTTAAAACTTCTTTTCAATTGTAAGATAATATGAATTTCAAACCTTTTAACCAGATTCTCTCCCATTGATCCACTCAAATATTATAACCAAAATTCTTGGCATTAGTTAATAGCCTTTTCGCATACAATGTTAGATTTATAAAAGTTCCTTCATAGTTGCTCACGATCAAAAATTACGTGTGAATCAAAAGAGGAAATAACAGATACACAAGTATGTCTTAACCCTTCTTTATCTAACTTGGGATGCAGTGATCGGAGTCCATGCCTCAAACCCACAAAGCAGCCTTTTAAAACCACAGTGGCCGTGGTTCTCAATTTATAATTGAGCCCAATTACAGTTATAAGTTTTGGCCATTGTGCAGCAGGTCACCTTGTGAATCTGCCCAATTTTATAACTTTTTTGCAGTGGTCGTAAAACAAAAACTGTGGTCATTAAGCAAATGTGTCCATTAAAGCTTCCAAAACTCACAGTCACACGAGACCTGGGCACTGCAAACAGCCGTAAATTGTCCAAAATGCAGTCCTATGACCAGGAGGGAACCTTGAAACTGGGTTGTAAGTAGAAGCTCTGGGGAGGTCCTCGGTAACTTCAACCAGTCGTAAGTCTGTATGTATCTTTTTTTTTTAAAGTTGGGTAATGGACATTCCAGGAGGAAAACACAATAGCACACCAGTTTTGGAGCTCACTTCTCCTTGGATCTGATTTTTATCCTTGGTGTCAGTTTGGGCAGCTGGCTAAGAAAAGCCTTTTGCTGTATTGGCAAGGCCAGGTGCTGTGTACCTCAGTAATATTAAGATTACTATCCTGTTCTTGCTCTGCCGTCTCCTGACCGGCAGATCCTTTCCGTGTGGGCTTCCAGATCCACCCACAAAGATCCGATTGCTGTCATTGTGCAAAACAGGGGTGGCTGAAGTGAAATAGTTCTGTTATTTTTAACAGCTCCGATGTATGGAAGTATGCCTTGGCTGGTGTGTGTGTGTGTGTGTGTGTGTGCGTGTGCGTGTGTGTGTGTGTGTTAATTTCTTGAACTTCAGGATGTCATATCGGGTGCAGATCCCAACTTTGGGGTAATTGTGGTTTTCATATTTTTAATGCCTGGCCTCAGTCAAATTTCTAACGCTTAAGGCTACAGAATGCAAATCAGAATGCAACCCATAGAGAGACCAGTATAAGCTACTGTGAATTCACTCATTTATTCTGCCCTTGTAGAATTTCAAATAGTGTTGTTTAACATGAAAAATACACACACGAGTACACGAGTACGGAAAAAGCACGTTTTCTAAATGGATTATAAGTGGGCAGGGTTTAATTTGTTTCACTTTCAGCTTTATTGCTCAGGGCTGGTTGTGATCCACTGGCTGTGGGCCTTCAGAAAAGCAGTTGAGTTTTGGCCTTTGACCAGGTCAAGAGCAGCAGACTTTGCATTTTACTTCTAATTACCTTTTAATTGGTTTTTTTTTGTTTTAATGGCGTGTGTTACTTCTCACTGCATTTTTGTTTGAATTTTTTTTGAATGCATTGTTGTCTGAGCAGGGTAGCTATGAAAATGTTCTAATAAACAGGCTGAAAATGGTCAAGGGTCTCGTTCCAGTTTTGTCCCAGACTGCACTGGCTAAGCAGTGGCACGATTGCAACCATCCGGGCTTCTGCCAGTGGAAGACACAGACCCGCCGAGCGTGATGGAAAATGGGGCAGCTGGGCTCCCTCCCTCCCTCCCCCCCCAAACCGCCCGGTTTCCAACATATACAGGTAAAAAGAAAATTTGGATGGGAATCCAAAGGCAAATGCAGACATAGCCCTTCCTGAAAAGGTCTCCTGCCAGGTCAGGGGTTCGGCAAATTTCCACATACGGCCCTTCCCATGCCAGCCTCCTTACTCCACCGGTGTCCCAAAAGCCAAAATGATGCCCACAACTACACAGTCAAAACCCCGCTCCCTTTTTACATACACTGATGTGTACGTGAATTGATTTTGCATATATTGGTTGTGGTACCACTCTGGGTTTTTGGACACCCTTCTGAGGAGACCCAGACCGGCCTACGCAGGGCTTCCATCTCGTTCCAGAGTTTTGTATTTTAGCGGTGGCTACGTGATGGGTGCAACCAGAATGCACGGCTCGGTGTGCCGGCTGGACTCTTGGCCTCCGATGGGCTAGGATGCGGGCGGTGAGCGGAGCAGAGTCCCAGGAAGGTGGCCAGCAAAAGGAGGAGAAGAAGGCACCCCACACAGGAGCTCTGCTCCGGGGCTCTCGTGGAGGGACCCGGGTAGATTTGTGTGGCAACAATCCAGGTAGTCCTTGATTTACGATTTGAGTCATGATTATAATTCCTGTGGTTAAGTGAGGCAATGGTTAAATGAGTTGTTCACGCTTTTACATTTTTTTCCCATGGTTGTTAAGTGAATTACTGCAGTTGTTCAGTGAATCACATGGTCGTGAACCAAATCCAGAACCCATTGACTTGGCTGGTCAGAAGCTGGCTGGGAAGGATGGGAATGGCGATCACATGACACACACACACACCCCAGGATGCTGCAGCCGTCATAGGTGTCCGGCCGGTTGCCCTGGCTTGGATCACGCGACGGGTCCAAGTGTGAGTAATATCGTCAGCCGCTTTTTTCCGTGCTGGTGTCACTTCTACAGGGTGATGCGATTTTACAGGACGCGGATTTTTGCAGAAGGCTAATACAAAGTCATTACACGGTTATTAAGATACATTTTGAACCACTGTGAAGGCAGCTGGAACCTGCTCTGCTCTTGACAGGCAGCTCCGTGCATGTGATAAGAGACATTAAACGGGGGCGGGGCTTCAATCACGTGGTCGCAGCCATCCTCCTGGTTGTTTTGACACACACACACCAGCAAAATTCCTTTTTTTCCTGTGTTAGTCAGCCTTTTCCAGATGTTTTCATCTGGCAAATAATTATAATCTATCTCCCTACATACGCATCATTTTAACCTTGTAGACAGGCTTTGCTATCCATCAAGCTGGATTTAATGCACCACAAGGTTATGAGGATTTAGCAGATCCGCTAACATTTTTTTGCTTTTCCTTTCTTGGGAACGACGGCTTGGAGAAGTCTGCGTCCATAATTCTAGCTCTCTATTGCTCTGCCAGGAAGGAGCCAGCGGTCTAGCCGGAGCTGAGTTCTCCCGAAGGCCCGGGGGGGGGGGTGTTCGGACCTCAGCCTCCTTTCCGAGCCTGAATGGCTCTCCGTTACCCTACCGTGGGAGACATAAAAACTAAATTCATTTATCCAGAGAGCCCTGGGCTGGATTACCTTTACAGCGTGAGAGTATTAAAGAGATCCTCTGGGCTTCATCTTATGATTAAAAATTGAGGGTTCCGATGTTGCAGAATAATGTCCAGCTGCGTTTAGGAATTTTTTTGTCAGAGGTCTTAATCTGGTTTCAGCTTTGCCTGGCCTCAGCTCCAGGAATGTCCTAATGGGGACGTTGTAATGAATTGCTTGCATCCTGTTGCTGAAACACCGACTCCCTCGCGTAGGGACCCAGGAAAGGGGCACCTTCGGTAGGGGGTCTTCAACAGGAAAGTGGGCTTCACGGCTGCTCGACCGGAAGCCGCCTTCTATTTGCAGCTTTATTCCCACTTTCCTCCCTGACCTTTGGCAAGTCATTTGATACCTCAATCTCTCTCTTCGGGCAGCTATAAAATGGCGATAATTATACCATGTGCTGTGTGGGTATTAAAAGTCACAGCAATTCAAATTGGGGGGGGGAATGCTTCGGTTAACCATTTTTCAGGGATACGGGTATACCATCTGGCGGCATTCTTCACTTTTGGACTGCAGAGCAGATCAAGTCCAACCAGAAGATGCCAGTGCCTTTGCAACGGGGGGGGGGATTCCCTCCAAAAGGGAAGAAATGGCTTTCTGAAAGGCAGTGGCTTCCATGGATAATAACTCCGTGTTCTACGTTTATCGTGATCTGCCTGATTGAGATTCCTGGAATACGGTAAATTACACAATACTTTCTCTCCTGAGTTAAACTCAGCTCCTTTTTTGTGGGCAATAATACAGATGTGGTCAGCCACTATTCTCTTTCAGAATTCTCTCTCTCTCTCTCTCTCTCACACACACACACACACAAGCACACAGACTTTCTTAGTCTAGCCCAGTGTTTCTCGACCTTGGCCACTTTTAGGATGTGTGGACTTCATTGCCCAGAATTCCCCAGCCAGCAAAAACTCTGGGAGTTGAAGTCCATACATCTGAAAGTGACCACGCTTTACAAACCCTAAGGCTCAGGAGTAGACTCCAAAACTTCACAAACATTGAAAGGGGAACTAGGGATGGGGATGGTGGAAATGGTGGGTGTGGGATTCTGGGCATTGAAGTCCACACATCTGAAAGTGGCCAAGATTTTGGGACACACTAGGCTAGCCTACAGTCCTAGGGAGTTTCTGCTCCCCCCCCGCCGCCACCATCTAAGTAACAACCTATTAAGATGCATCATTACACACATTGCCTTGCATTGTCATTGTATTTTCCTGCAGATGTCTTGAGGTATTTTTTCAAGCACAAAAGGCATGGCGGATGAGACTTGGGGTGTAGAAACGGTGCAGTGATTCAACGATACCACAGAAGGAGATGTAACTTATGGGTCCCATTTTTTTTTTAAATGGATATACTGCCATCTTGACATTAATACTCCCTCCCAAGAACTTACCCAATTTGTTGATGAGCAAGTGTTGTATGTGACGTGTTTCCATCCCCTTTGCCTCATCCATACCTCTTTCCCCTTTCAGGGATATTCCAGGCAAAAATATCCAGATTATCATCTCAAGAATGGGCAAAACTTTGCTTGTACCACTACCAACTTCACTTCTTTGCCTCCCGTTCTTGGACACTGGTACTTGTCCAGATAAAAAAGCTGTGTCTTTCAAGATGCTCCAATAGAAGAGAATATTTGTAACTCAGGGTTGAACTGTGGAGTCCCTGGTACTCTCTGAACTTGGTTGTTTCCTTGCAGACGTTTCGTTGCCTGTGTCGGCAACATCACCAATGCACAAATGAAGTTAGCTGGGTAATGAAATGTCTTCAAGGAAACAACCAAGTTCAGAGAGTACCAGGAACTCCACATTTCAAGGCTATAACATCCAATGTTTTTATTTTACTTTATTTGTTCATTTACCTGCTACCCATCTCACATTTGTGAATCTGGGTGTCTCATACAATTAAATAATGCGCAACAAAAATAATTACAAATAAGCAACTAATGAAAACCATTAAAAACCAATTAAACAATTTTGTATCTCACACAGATAGATTAGTAGGAGTTGGAGAAAAGCAGGAAGAATAGATAAAATATATTTGAAGTTTTCTTACTAAAATCTTCAGAGATGAAAGAATGTTTACATTCAGACTTTAGCAGGGTATCTTCCTGATGTGTGAACTTCAACTCCCAGAATTCTCAACAATGACCACGTTGGCTGGGAATTTAAGAAAAATAGAGGGCGCCTGGATGATAGTTGTGAAATCATAAGGGATATTACTGATGAGGATATTTCATCTCTTGACATTCAAATGGGCTGGAGATGGAATAAGAGATAAAATCCCAGAGATCATTCCATTAAGCCTCTTAAAATTTGGAGAATTCCCTCAAAGCTCTTAGATGGTTCATCATCTCCATCCTTATTTGAAGTCTATTTTAAACCAAAGTTGAGTGGAAGCTTCTGTGTTAGAGCTGCCACAAGCAGATAAAGGTGATGAATAAGACTGAACAGACCAGACTTTTAGTAGGGCCCAGAATATGCCTACCGGGAGGAAAAATCCAGATGGTTAAAAGCAATGAGGCATTTCACAGCCAACATGAATTTCTCCATTAGTAAATTTGAGTTGCATAAATCTGTTTTCATTTTCTTGTTCCTTCCCTGGCGTTCATAATGTTCGCTTGCCCATTGTCCTCAGTTTTGTTTTGAACTTTTAGGGATGGAAGAATAATCATAATTTAATTTTCTATCACATTTGTTCATACAGCCCACTATTAGTGCAGACCTCTCAGAAATTATTTTACCCCAGCTTTCCTTTTTTAAAAGTAGGTCAGTATTGGAAATATATAATTCAAAAAGTCAGTATTTTAGAATTTAAGGAAGTTCTTCACTTTTAAGAGCAATGAAAGGAAATCGGATCCATTTGTGAATATATTATTAATAGCAATAATGGTAATAACAATTGTTTCTTGGCAGGCAAATAAGCGCATATAGTCTTGTTCATCCAGTTATGCTTGCCTTGCCAAGGAGGCATCATTAAATCTCCATCAAGACGGACGCAAAAGGCTTTTCCCCCCCAATAGAGCTGTAAAATTCTGCCTTCCTCAGTGAATGCAAAATAGAGTCCACCTGTAATAACAAAGCAGGAGATTACTGTACATCTATTTCTGGATATTTGGATGGCAGTTTTTCCAAGCCCTTAGAAAAACCGAGGGAGATGGCTTAGTATACATTATTTCCTCTTAAGATTAAAAACAGATTGCTCTCATGGTGAGTTTCATCAAGCATCTAAATAGACCTAGAAGCATTAATTACTTTTGCCTTCTGCTTCCTGCTGGAGCTGTTGTCACCCTTCCTTTCCCTACCTTCTTGCCACATATACTTTCTCTCGAGAGCGGACAAGAGAATTTAATTTTTATTTCTCATCCCAGAAGCTTCTTCAGCTCCGGCTGGATG
Organism: Vipera ursinii; assembly: GCF_947247035.1. Taxonomy (NCBI): domain Eukaryota; kingdom Metazoa; phylum Chordata; class Lepidosauria; order Squamata; family Viperidae; genus Vipera; species Vipera ursinii. Next base: position 532,537 of record NC_139515.1, read on the forward strand.
GTGGGGAACGGAGGGATTTATACTCCTTGCAGACAGCTGGTCAGTTGGAGAGTCGTTGAGGCCACCTGGAGGTTCATCTGTCTCCTCAGGGTCGCCTGGGTGGTACAAACGGGGCTGGAGCCTTCTTGGAAGGGTTGAAAGGCCCGTGTGGTGGTGGTGTATCGTACACCTTGCGTGGTGATGTCTTTGCTCTAGGACTGCACTGAGGCAGAATGGCATTTCCTATAAATACCTTCACTTTGTTCCCAGCAATTTTTCTGCAGAGGTTTGAAAGAGAAAAGAATGTGGTCTTCCCTAATTCCCACAGTGATGTCTTACGTCTGCGTGTATGTACCCGTGTGGTATGGCTGTATTACTTTTATCATTCTCCTCTGTTCCACCACCTTCTCTTGCTGGTATCATTATGATTATTACTACTTTGTTACTACACGGAGACCCTATGCCTATGCCCATACTGAGAGACAAAGATATATTTGCCGTATTGAGTTATCTGTAAAATAATAAAGGCAGGAAATAAATAAACAAGCTATCCGTGGTACGCAAAGGGGTTGCTCTCGGTACCTTTTAAGCAGAATGAGAAGTCTCTCATTAAAACAGTGAAAAATCCTGAATGATTGGCCTGCTCTTCTGGATACGAGGAAGAAAATACAGAGAGAGAATAAGCTGTTTTATTTCTAAACTGTTCAAAAATTGTATTCTGAAATTGCACAGTTATTCTGTGATTCCTGATATGTGTTATTTGCTTTGTAACCACGAGACGCTCAGCAGGTCAACTTGGTTTGAGAAGCTAAGCAGGACCAGAAGGGGTCACTTCTTTGAAGGGTGACTCCAGGAAAATCCCAAAACTATTTCTATTGTTGTGACAAACTCTATATGGTCATACCCGTGACATCACCAGGAATCACGATCTGCTTAAAGGGATGGAAAGAGACGAACAAGTGGAACTCAGATTGTGCTCATGTCATCTCAGAGGGACTACTTTCTTGCTAGCCTCAGTCCATAAACATGCATGAAGAGGAAAAAGGAAAAGGCCAGAAAGAACATTTATAGCAGGATGACACTTAACAATGTCCTAGCAAATCACGTTATTCAGTCTTTGGAATAAATCGTACTCATTTTGAGCCTTGCCCAGTTTGTAAGAAGCGGCATTATTGAAATGATTGCAGAGTGCTGCCAACCTGCACAGAGGCAAAAAAAAAAAAAAATCTAACAAGGTCAAAGGTCAGCATGATTGGTTGACATGAGATCAGAAATAAGAGTACATTGGAGTGAATCTGTAACCATTTTGTAATCGCGGCAGCTTCGGACTGGGAGAACAATATTTAGAGATGAGCGTTGACCTAGGCAGGTGTGTGTGAAATCCCTCTGGTGCTTCCACTTCCTGGCACTCTGAGCCCTAACTAGGCTGTGCCTGGAGGATGACCTGCCGTAATGCAGCCTCTGCACCTTTTATTTGGCATCTTAGTTTTGTAACACATCACTTTTCACCCTGAGTCCCCATTTCTCCGCTTTCGTGCTTGGGAAAGGGGGTAAAGAACCAGTTAAGCAATAAAGTTGAAGCTGTATGAAAACATTTATATATGTATATCAAAACAGTGGTTCCAAGGTACCTTGACTAAAACTTTCAGAGTCCAGACAAAATCGGCCAGTGCTGCCTTGACGGATAATCGAATATTGGCAATGCCAATACTGCAAATAAAGAATCACAGAATGATTATACAACTTCAGAAAAAAACATCATACTGTTCACATACTTGTTTAGAACAGGACTTTTCAACCAGTGGTACGGGTACCACCTGTGGTACATTGGCACCTGGCAGGTGGTACGCAGCCATCCTAGAAAAGTGGTAGTGGGGGAGGGGAATGAGCTGAACCGGTGGCAGCACCGCACAAGCCTGAGCGAGAGGCGGCTGGAGCTGCAGGGCTGTCAGGGCTCAGCGGAAGCGCCAGAATCAGCGCTTCTTTGGGGCTGTCGGGGCTCAGCGGAAGTGCCAGGATCAGCGCCAGGATCCAGCTGGAGCTCAGCATTGATCCTGGCGCTTCTGCTGGGCCCAGAACCGATCAGCCGGAATGTTGCAGCATCTCCAGGGTATTGTGATGTACATTCGAATGCTTGGCAACTGATTCATATTCATGACGGTCACAGTGTCCCAGGGTCATGTGAAGCGACCAAAACCTGCTGCAAACACCCAGCAGAGGGGGGGGGAAATAAAAACCAAACACCCCCCACCCCACCCCCGCTGCCAATCCTCAACAGAAATGCTCACAACCATGAAAACCTCGGACAGGAGGAAGAGCGCCGCCGGGCGGGCAGGCAGGTGTCTTGCTCAGCTGTGGCTTGGGGGGAACTTTTTTCTGTGCCATTGTAACTTGGAACAGTCACTAAGCAAACTGTTGTAAGTCGAGGACTGCCTGTACTTCATCACTTTTTTCCTTTTTTTTTTTTTTTTTTTTTGGTCATCAAGTTTTTGACACCTTGCTAGGCGACTGGTGGTACTCAGATGTTACCATATCCTAAAAGTGGTACAATGGGTGAAAAGGTTGAAACGCCCTGGTTTAGAAGGACTTATTTTATAAGGAAAGTGAAGAAAGGAACAAAGAGCAGATTTGATTTATTTCCTGTTTAGAAAGTTTTTGATATCTTTATCTGAAACTTCTCTACTGTTCCACTGTTGCTACTTTTACAGAAAAGTAGACAATCAAAGTGGATCACAGCATTTCAGTACATTACGTTTAACCTTATTGGATATTATTCTAGATGTTATTGCTTGAAAGATACAAGAGAAGCTTTTTAACGAACTATATCTTCTGTTTAGATTAAATGCAAGGTTAACGCATACCATTCTTAGTTTTTCGTTATAGTCCTCCCTAGTCGTGGAGTGATTAATTCGGGTCCCCGAGTTGCCCTGCAGTTGGAAGCTGGCTAAAGTTCTTACGGTCCAGGCCAGGGCCCAGATTTCCTGACAGTGTTTCAAGGCTTGTTTTGAAAGTGGGGAAGATTCTGCTTTGGCTACGGTAATTCCTGTCATTGACATGACGATGTCACGAAGGGTGTGATGTCTCTATGGCTTCTACTAGATATTTACCTAGAAATACTGACCTCATCACTAGGCTGTCAATAACACACAGTTCATAGATACAATAAATGAAGCAAATAAATAAGAGAAAACATTTCTTATGCACACAAGTCATATTTTTAGCATTTTATAGGTGTCCATTTTGATGACCAGTTATGCAAACAAAGGGGAGATGAAGTCCCAAACGGCTAGACATAAAAATGACTTTTTCCCATGATGAAATTTGTCTAGTTGTTTATTTCATTTGTTCAGTGAAACTGTTATTTCGGATTAAAACAACTAATCGATTCCCTGTAAATGTTCAGTTGCAATTTTGCAGAAGTTGTCCTGAATCTGCAAATTCCCTTTGAATTTCATCTTGGTGTAGTTTGTTCCTCTGAGAGGAAAAACCCATAGAGATTCCTTTGCGATGGCCTTAAGAGGCCATCAGGAATTTCAGATTGGGTACGAAACTCACTTTAAACGGACTGTGGAAGACTGAGCAATCTTACCGCTATTGATGAGGAGATCGGACAACGCAAAGGAGTAGAAAACGTTCTTCCTTTGAAGTGGATCTTTGTTCTTTTGTCCACTACATTCTTTCGTTGGTGCTAATAATATGTGCTTTTATTTTACTTCTATTGTGGGAAGAGTACAGCTGTGATTTTTAGCAACGCAAGAAAGGAAAGGAAGACAAAGAAGAAAGAAGGGAAGGGCAAAAGAAGGAAGAAAAGAAAATAAGGGAGAGGAAGGGAAGGCAATAGAAGAAGAGTATTCTTCTCATTGGGAGCAGCTGCTATCTGTGTTCAGCATTTTCTGCCTGATGCAAAATAAGGGCACCCTTCATTGGAGCTTGACTCCCAGGGACCTGGTGGCTCAGTTAGCAACGGCATCCAGCGCTTTGCCCGAGTGTTCTTCCTGTCCAGTCCACAGCTTCTCATGCTATGGGGCAAGATCCTCTGGTGCTGCCCCCACCCCCGCGCTTAGTCCCTGCCATATTTTGGGGTAAATATTACAGGAGGAACTCCATTCGTTTACTGCCTCTCCCACCAACTCCCTAACGTCGCCTTGGAGCGCCACATCAGCTGGGGAGCTGTTTTTGCACAGGCGGTTCTGCAATTTTTGTTTGTGCCTTTGTGCCGTTTCTTCATTTTGACACTGGTTGCCCGGCAAAGAGCCGATTCCGTTTCATCCATTTTAGCTTGTTTCCTTTCTCTTTAGTCATTCATAAATGAAAGTTGGATATTGCTTTGGTTTTACAGAATAGAAATAGCTTTCTTAGCTTGTTCCGTTTTTATTTCAGGTATGATTTGCAGAGGACTGAATACAGGAAAGGATCCCACAGGTGGAATGCTTTCCTTCCCTAGAAAATGCCATATTATATATAAGTCTTGCGCTGCCGGCTGGTGCCTTCCGGCATCCGAGCAGTCACCTGTGGACAGCTCCCTCTGCCTCCCTTGGGACAAAGAGCTCGGGGCTGGCTGACACGCTCCAGTTTTTGCATGCCAGATAGTCTGTTCTGGGTCATCCTGTCTTATTTCGATACACCCTGGAACTGCATTTAAAACGTGTTCAGGTACATAGGTTTGGCCCAGGGATGTTGTGTCCAGCTGTGTCTTGGAACACACCGGAGCACGTGGCGTGGCACACGGGGATTTCCCTAGAATTATGTTTGGATTTATTATTTGAAGAGCCTTGTGAAACACGGAGGACAGAAATAGCACTAGATCCATCTCTGAAAGTTCTCCTCCTTTTCTCCTGAACTTTAAATTGTTCTCCAGGATTTTAACAGAGATCGGCCCACGGACGAAGTTTCAGCTCAGGGTGGGGGTTTTTTTTTTGGCATTTTAAAAGGGATGCAAAAAATGCCACAAAAAAAGCCACAGATGGCCCACCTGTGTCACTTCTGTGACTCCCCAGTCCTCTGAAAGGAAGGAACCCAAAGTCTTTGGTCACTTTTCTACACTTTTATGAAATTTTATGGAGATTTTGGGGTGTTCACGAAGCAGGTGTGTGTCAAAATAGTCAGGATTGCATCCACGGCAAATCCAGTTCAACCAAAACCCAGTCCTTTTATGCGCCTACACCCACCCCACCCTCCTTCCCCTTCCCCTCCCTCTTCCATTCTCTTCTTGTTCCTTTCCTTCTCCTCTCCTCTCCCTTCCTTTGACATGCTGTGCACTACTTGGTGAAGACCTCAGGCTGATGGAATTTGGGCTCTTTTGTTTTAGAGTAGTAAACAGTAATTAAATGGGATTTTCTTTAATGCGTTTTATGGATCTGGTTGTCGGCAGTCCTCCTGTTCCCTCTTGGGTCCTGGAGGTTCGTGGCCCAAATGCCCATCGTTGCAGCCCTGTTCAAGGGCTTGGAAGCTGCTGTCCTGCCTTTTGAACCCAGCCCGACCAAGGCACCAAGAAAGACCCTCGCCTCTTCCCTGTGTTGTGTGCTCCCTTACGTTAAAGTAGCACAAATTGGATGGTTTACAAAACACCTCTCCTGCCTGCGAATAAACAGACTCTGGACTCTGGACTCTGGAAGAATATCAAAGACCTTGGCAGGACATCAGACGGTTTCTTAATATAACTTTCCAGCTATTTGTGGAAGCCCATCTCAGTGTTCCTGCGGGGGGAGGAGGGGGCTGCTGACCAGGCTGGAGTAGAGGTGGGGGGGCGGCAGCTGAGAGTTTCATTCTCCTTCCGGAAGACATTTCAGCCACGCAGCCTGTGATGCATCTTGGTCTGCTGTTATAACTTAAGGAGTTCTCAGCTGAGAGAACTTGGAGCCACGGCGGGTGGAGGAGAACATCTGGAAGGGAGGAAGCCTAGGTAGCGTGCCACTTGCACCCCCCCCCCTCTCCCTCTCCCTCTCTCCCTCTCCCTCTCCCCGGCTCCTCTCATTGCTAGCAGGGACTAGGCAGAGGAGACCCAGCAGCCTGGGCCACTGATGGCGGCTCCGTGCATCACGGTAGGAAGGCAGGTGCATAAGGAGGCCACGCATCTCTTCTCCCAAGTAGGCCGCAGTTGATTTAGCCCTTTGGGAGGGTTTTTGCAGCACAGCCATCTGCACGGAAGAGGAATTAGTCACCGAAATGGCTTAAATGCAATGAAGTCTGTTATTCCAGAATAGAAAGAAGCTATATTAAGTTAAATGGAACATCCTGCTAAGTGGGGGGATGGGGAGCTTAGGTGGTGGGCTTAAATTCTGATAGCTCGAGCACTAGCATCATAAAATGCTATACTATCGTTCCAATTTTTTTTAAAAAAATAGTTCTCCGTTATAATTACATAAATATATACCCATCTTACTAATTTTCTGGGGGCGTAAGCAACGTTACACCAAGCCCAGAAAAAGATGAAGCTGCAGGTTTGAGGAAAACGAAAGGCAGGCAAACAAGAAAGGAATCAGAAATGTAATTAAGCACCGATTTTATTTTATACCAACATCACTCAGAATGACTTGTCCGTGCTTTTATCCACGCAAGGTAAGTATTTAAGTATTTTAAAATACTGCTTTCTTTGGTAAGGGGATGTGAGTAGCTTTCTATGACATGGAAACTTAATTGCACTTAACTGTGGCTGAACCATAAATTTAATTTTGTAACTTGACTTTCCTTGATTAATTACTATAACTAATATAACTAGCATAGATATATTTTACTTGTATTTTACCATTTGGAATTTCTTTAAAAGGAAATCCAGACCTGCTCTTTAACAGAAAAGACGTTCTATTTGTCTCGGTAAGATATCTGGGAAAGCATATTTGAATAAGAAAGGTAGCGATTTTCCCTGCTTGCATTTTAATGGCCAGGCTTGCGTCAAGCTCAAAAAAAAAAAAAATCTTAAAGGGGTCATATCTGGTCGGTGATGGGTGGGAGACCACCAAGAATTCCATGGCCAGGGAAGTCGACCGAGAAGACCATCTCAGAGGAAGACGGTGGCAAACAACTTTGCAAAACGGCCCTTTCGAAGTTCAGCCTAATCCCAGGGGGGCAGATGAGGAGGGCTGTTTTTTAAGGAACAATTCAGATACTGTTAGGAAATTACAACTTCCAGCTGAATTGGAATCTTTTAAAGCCCCCCCCCAAAAGTCCCAAGCAACACCCCCTCTCTAAGGACTTGTGTTCCTCATTACATGGTTTTCATTTGCAGTAATAAACGCAGTGAAAATCTCCATTCGAGTTGATGGAACAGGAAAAGGAGGCTGCAGCCGAGGGGACTTTGGAGAGAGCAAATCAGGGTCACTTGAGAGTCACTTCCGAGATGTTGGCTTTTCTGTTCCCAGGACGTCCCACAGAACCAACCAGATCAGGACTGTAAAAGTCTAGGTGTCCACCAGAGGGCAGCAAAGAGGCTGAACCACCTTTCCTATCTGGTGGGTCGTTCAGATTTTTGCAGCTCAGGACCGGGTGCCGGACTGGGCGCCCTTTTGAAAGTTGGGACTATAATATCAATTACTGTATACAGATACTCCTCTGCTCGTCAGATGCAAGGCCCCTTTTGTCAATGCTGTTGTTACTTTGAACAGTTGCTAAATGAACAGCGGCAAGTCGACAGTTACTCATAAATGAGAACCAAATAGCTGAACCGTCCCTGAATAAATTAGGTTTCATTGTTTCTCAGCAGAAATACCTAAACTTGCATTCAGTTTGTTTCCAGCATCTTCAATTTATTCTGCGTAATCAGATTGCAATCCTAGAATTTCCTCTGGAGAAATTTCTTCCTCCCACAGCCCATTTCTCCCCACTCTGTCATGGATGCAGCACTTTCCTCTCTCACGGCTTTAGGGAAGAGGAAAATGAGAAGGGAGTGAAGTCGCAAGTTCTTTTGTGGTGCTTTGAAAGCTGAATAAAAGCCAAGGGATAGATTATTCAAGATATACAAAAATAGTTTCAAAATAAGCAAGAGCAGGTATCTTTGGATGCCAGATGTTCTCAAAATTGACATTAAATTAGTACCCGAAATAAGAAGACTTCACTCATACAAACTTATTTTGAAATTAACCTGTAGAGGAATGCATTTTTATGGTCGGTGCTGGAGGTTTAGGCTGGAGTTAGCATTTTTATCCACTTACACAATCTTTTCCAAAGACCCAGGTTAGGCAGGTGTCGTTTAATAACTTTAAAGATATCTTTGCAGGATATTTTTATTTATTTTTTTATTTTAATTCCATTTATATCCCGCCCTTCTCCGAAGACTCAGGGCGGCTTACAAGCATAGCAGTAGCCTTCATTCTATGTACATGCCTGCTTATTAGGGCTTTCACACACACCCCAAGCGGCATTATTACAAAGTCAGCTTATTGCCCCCAACAATCTGGGTCCTCATTTTACCTACCTGGGAAGGATGGAAGGCTGAGTCAACCTTGAGCTGTTCCAAGTAAAACTGCCTTTTGCAATTGATTGATAGGGATTTCATCTCTGCTGATGCTGTTCAAGTGGGGTTCCAGATGTTTTGGGATTGCACCTACCATATCTGTGCTTTCTTTTGCCACAGTCATTCTATCGGTAGGTCTTCAGATTTTGTGATTCAACATATTCTCCAAAGCAACTCAGGGCAGGACAAGAAATAATGGTTGGAAGCTTACCAAAGAGAGGCCCGAACTAGAATTAGGGAGATTTCCTGACAGTGAGAAAAATTAATTGGTAGAATGGCTTGCCTCCAGAAGTGGTGGGTACTCCCTCACTGGAGGCTTTCAAGAAGAGACTGGACAGCCGTTTGTCCAGAATGGTTTAGGGTCTCTTGTTTGAGCAGAAGGTTGGACTAGAAGACCTCCAAGGTCCCTTCCAGCTCTGTTATACTAGAATAGAAGAATAGAATAGAATAGAATAGAATATGGAACGTAACGTAACATAACATAACATAACATAACATACTACACCAGAACAGAATAGAATAGAATATGGAACATAACATAACACAACATAACAGAACAGAATAAAATAGAATATGGAACAGAATAGAATGCAGGATAGGATAGGATGGGATGGAATAGAATAGAATAGAATAGAATAATGGAATAAAGAATAGAATAGAATAGAATAGAATAGAATAGAATATGGAACGTAACGTAACAACATAACATAACATACTACAGCAGAACAGAAATAGAATATGGAACAGAATAGAATGCAGGATAGGATGGGATGGAATAGAATAGAATAGAATTAAAATAAGGAATAGAATAGAATAGAATGCAGAGTAGAGTAGAGTAGAACAGAACAGAACAGAACAGAATAGCTTTATTGGCCAAGGCACACAAGGAATTTGTCTCTGGTGCATAAGCTCACCAGTTTGATCAGAATTATTAGCTAAGTGAACTTTACACCAAGACTTCAAGAGGAGCTTGTTTGCTTGCATCCCTTCGAACATATTCTAGAAAGATTATAATTTATGTAAATTGAAATTTTGATTTAATTAATCAATGGGGGGAAAGCTATATATACGGTATCTTCCAAATGTCCACCACAGACTGACGTAATTTATGACATTTGTGTAAATCACACAGTCAGTGTTTTTAGATGATTTGTGACAGTTTTCATCATTTGTATAATTACAGAAAAGACCTAAAATGTCATTTGCATAATTATTCAAATGACCTAAAGACGTCAGTTGCACAGTGACATAAATTAACACATATCATGTAAATTATGGTAGTTCTCCAGATGGACTTATCTGTAAATATGTGGGTGCATTATAAATGAAAATTTGATCCATTGTATCTCATATTTGTTAAACTGATTTCACTGAAATGTCAGATAAGTGTAGTGCCGTCTATGGATTATCATCAAAGTCACTTTTTAATGTCTTAGTGGAATTGATTTAATCAGGACTCTCAGCCTGAAAGAATGCCAAACAGATTCATGGAGTTAAAATCCCAAAATTATCTTGATAGGTTTTTTGATATAGACTCTTTGGGTTTAATGTAGGAAAAATTATAATATAATATTGAAGACATATCGTTAACTGAAACAGGTAGACTTCCTTTTCTATGAAAAAGGTATCTGATTGATTAAAATATGTATCTTCTAGTTTTAAAATCCACAAATAGGAAAGAGGAAGAAAATCAGAATAAGTTGAAACACGTCTCCACCGATTCAGCTTGCTTAACTGCAGCCTTGTCTTGAATCAGTTTTTAGTTAGGACAGCAGTTCTATTTATTACAGTATTTTAAAAATGACAGGATTGAAAGCTAAAATCATCTGACTTGCATATCTGTTGACATTTTCAGGGTTAGAAGTTATATTGCTAAATATTATAAAATAATGTATTCGTCAAATATTGCCATAAAGATAACTGGACTGTAATAAGAGAATGTTTAATTACTAAGAAGGTGTTAGAACTGTTAGGATTTAATACGTTAAATTAGTAGAATAGTTCTCGATCCACATACTGCTGGAGTCTAGCTTGTAGAATTTTAAGCATAACTTTACTAGCATGAGAAATGAGTGCAATGGTGCGATAGTTTGAACATTCTTTGGCGCTGCCTTTCTTTGGAATTGGAATGTAAACTGATCTTTTCCAATCCTGTGGCCACTGTTGAGTTTTCCAAATTTGCTGGCAAATTGAGTGTAGCACTTTTACTGCATCGTCTTTTAAGATTTTGAATAGCTCAGCTGGAATACTGTCACCTCCACTAGCTTTGTTGTTGCTCAGCTTTTCTAAGGCCCACTTCACTTCACATTCTAGGATGTCTGGCTCGAGGTCAGTGACCACCTCATTGTGATTATCAGGGATGTTAAGCTCATTCTTGTATAGTTCTTCTGTGTAATTTTGCCACCTCTTCTTAATCTCTTCTGCCTCTGTTAGGTCCCTGCCATTTTGGTCCTTTATCATGCCCATTTTTGCATTAAACGTTCCTTTCATCTCTCCAATTTTCTTGAAAAGATCTCTGGTCCTCCCTATTCTATTGTTTTCTTCTATTTCTTTGCATTGTTCATTTAAGAAGGCATTCTTATAGTCACTTAGCTGTAGTCAGAAGAGGCAAATTTGCATTGACCAAGGTCATTTTAATCGCGAAGCCACAACGTAATAACCACCTTTGTTTGTTGAGTGAGGTCATTCTGGCTCTGATGTGCTGGAAATTGAGAAGGAAGTGTTAAATATGAACTTGTTTTCTGAATGTCAACTTTAGTTTATTAAACTACGAAGAAGGTTTTCTCTACTTAGTGATGTCATGACCCCCACAAAACAATAAATGTGCGATTCCTCGTGAGTCAATTGAACACTCCCCTGGGCTTATAGCCCTGTGAGAAATAATTGTAGCTCTTCCCCAAATTTACATGACTTGTGTCATAATGTCTTCAATTAGGCTTATTTTTATCAGCTCTGTCAGTTGACGAGTCGTAGTTACCTTTTCTCTTCTGTGCATTTCAAAAGTTTGAAATTCAAAATAACAGATAAAAAACACTAATCCCACTTACACGCACTCTGTGGGTGCTCCAAGATGGTAGATACACTGCTACATGGCAAACCAGAAATCGCTGTTCAATCAAGCGACTTCTGAGAGATGGCCCACAGGCTTAGCCATCTTCAAGATGCCCTCTTGACTTTGCTCGTGTGATCCTGCTATACACCTGGCAGATGAAACAGGGATGAATTATGTGAATATCTTGCCTCTGGAAGCTGGACCAACTTTTTAAAGAATGAGTGGATCCGCCCACTTCAAGTTGCTTATGGCCTCTTGAGGGATCGTGGCACACAGTTTGAGTGCCCAAATCTAGAGGACCTAGAAACTTTCTCAGTCTTGCAAAATCAGATAGGGTTAAAGTGGGAAGGATGCAGAATGCAGCCGCGCGAGTCGTGATGGGGGCCTCCCGATACTCCCATGTAACACCTCGCATATGTAACAGCTCGCAGAGGCGAGCTGCATTGGCTTCCGGTTGCCCTTCGGGTGAGATTCAAGGTGCTGGTGATGACTTATAAAGCCCTAAATGGCGAGGGTCCGGGATATCTGAGGGAACACCTGCTGCCAGCATCAAGCTCCCTTCGCTTAGGACTGCCCCCGACCTCTGTTCATTCCGCCGGGACCTGAAGACCTGGCTCTTCGAGCTCTCTGGCCCAGGCTGAGAATTTTTAATTTTAACTGGGTTTTTATTTTTCTCAGGGTCTCACTTAATCTTTTTTAATTTGTTTTTAACTTTTGTATTGATTTTCTTTTAAATACCCTGTAAACCGCCCTGAGTCCTTCGGGAAAGAGCGGTATATAAATTTAGATAGATAGATAGATAGATAGATAGATAGATAGATAGATAGATAGATAGATAGATAGATAGATAGATAAATGTCTTGTTGATAAGCAAGTGATAGCGACCGTGGCAACGGTTCTGTGCATTGCTCAGAGGCGCTTCTGAGGAGGCTCTACTGACTGAACAGCCCAGTACAAACTAAAGCGTGAGAGAGGATGATGGAGAGGCTGAAAAGAGCAGTAGGCATGAACAACAATCAACGTTTTGTCAAAAATGGGAAATAGCAGAGAGTAGATGAAATTGTGGTGCTACAGAATGAGATATGAATAGGCCATAAGATCTTGAATGCTTCAGATTGTTGCTGGAGAAGGAAAAAGAGAATTTTCATGTCTTCTGCAGGGATTTGACAGTCATGGAAGAAAGAAATGGTGAAAGAGGCTTGCAAATATTCTTGGAAAACTTAGGAGACTTCCAGATTTTCCGCCATATAAAAGGTGGAATCATGTTTGGGGCTCCAGCCAATACTGAACTTGTAGATCCCAGATGTGGAAAAACTGAAGTGGGAACTTCCAGAAGATTATAACCAGACTTGGAAGCCGTGGCTTCAGCAAACAGCTTCTACTTACAGTGAATGAGAATGGAATACTTTTTATAAATGTTAACAATTTTCTTCTTAAGGATATTACTCATATTTTCCAGAACTGAGAAAAGCATTGAAGACATGGGAAATACCTTCAAATGTCAGCCCGTTTATTAATCTGAAATGTGCCTAATTTTAATTCTTGAAGGCTTTTAGGACAGTTTGTGGATAGTTTTCACACAATGTTGTTCTCAATACATCAGCTGGAGATTTTGCTTCAAGGCTGCTATAAGGGCCACTTCAGCCCAGGTGAAGGAAGGTCTGCATTGGGGTAAATGCGGCAACATATCGTTCTGACAGATTATTTCAGATCAATCTATCTTCCACCATCCTTTCTGAGGGAAGAATCACAATTAAGATCCATCAAACATGAAGGATCAAAGAAGCTCCCTGCTAGAAATGTTATAATTTTGTTCTATCCAAACATCTGGTAACCATATTTTCTTAAAGGGATTATTTACTGCAAAAAGTTGGGAGAAGTATTTTTTTGGCAAGGAGTTTGGCTTGAGGCCCACTTTCGATCAGGTATTTATTCCAGATAAACTCCTCCTTTCCTGAAAAAAGGGACAACTTAAATATCTCTTTAAAACAGTGTAGGATGTAATTTGACTCAGAAAATACATTTTATGTGTGCCTAGATCAATCTCTGGCAAATCCTTGTTATCTGATGCAGTGAGGTTTACTTAAACTAGTCTGGCATAACATTCGGAGGCCTTTACAGATGTTAGTCTGAAACTAACAATTTGAAAGAGACACTTCCTGTTCCAATGCTAATATTATTTTAAAATCATGAGTATTTTTGCACTTGTTTTTACATAAATGTGTCCTTCAATTTGAAAGATAAAGCTTGCTCAGCTTTACGCAAAAAACTTCGTAACTGATAAAAATGTAGTAAAGTATCTTGGTATGTTTCATTTCATTGTTTTGGGAATAATGAGGATGCTGTATTTTGAAAATACTCTAGAATGCAAACATTTATAATTAATCTATAACGTAAATTCTTTGTTAATATTCTAAAAAAGAAAAAAATCACAAGAATTTAATCTTTTTACCATCTCTCAACCCATTTTTTTCCCTTTAGGATATCCATTTTTTTCTACTTTTTGATGATAGCCCCCAGTAACGAGACCACGTTATGCCTTATGAAGGATCTGTTCTGGAGTCAGGTAAGTCAGCTGTTATCTGGAGGTTAGGATTCGGAATATTCCTAGTTTATTATTTGTAAAGGTAATGCATTTATATTTTATTATATTTGCAATTCGCCCAGTTAATAGGACTCCTGGCAGTTAAAAGAAATTAAAGGGGGAAAAAAGCTTTAATAAAGCTACCAGGAATTACCAGAGGCAGTCAATAAAGTAGTATTGAGAAGATGACACAACTTCAAGATAATAAACCCAACTTTTATTTTTAGGAGGTAGGTAGATGGATAGGTAAACATTATTACTGTTTACCTGCTGGAACTCTCCTTTATTCTTTATTCTTTAATAAATTTCAATAATGTTCAAGCAGTCTTGGAAGGTCTGGCCGAGAGGCCCGTCCCTCCTCCTAAAGCAAATAGAACCAAGGTGAGCAACCTTGAATTTCCCCCTCGCTTCTTCCTTCCTTCGTGGGCTGAGCTGAAGCGAACATAAGGGCAGTCGGATACATTTTTCAAGGAGGTTTCCGTTCTCTACGGTTTGTTGGCAGATTTCTGCAGGACAGATTTATGGGGTTTAGAATAGAGTGACACTGTTGGAAGGGACCTCGGGGGTCTTCTAGTCCGGCCCCCTGCTCAGGCACGAAACCCTATGCACCATTTCAGACAAAAGGCTGTCCATTCTCATCTTAAAACCTTCCAGTGTTGGGCATTCACAACTATCATAGGCCCCATCATGCCAGAATTGGCACCAATGAGTAGATGGCTAGTTCCTCTGATTTTGTAAGGGAAGATTTTATGGAATCAAGTCAATAAACCTACACGAGCAACTTAAGCCCTGGTGGCAAGGCTTTGCGGACTGGCTGTGTCTGGGCAGAGATGCGGCGTACGTTTGTCTGGATGGGGACCCCAAGGAAGTCCCAGGGATGTAAACTAGACCAAGAAGTCAGAGGTTGCATGAGAAATAGAGAATGTCAAGCCGCTTTTAGATTGTAGTTGGATTAGCTGGGGTGTGGGGTCGGCAAGGGGAGTCGCTTCAAAAAAAAGTAAGCAGGGTGAGATCCGGCTATTATTTGAATGGGCAACCAGGAAATCAGCAGACTGTGGAACCTAAGCTCAACGTCCCAGAAGAAGGCAAGGGGTAAGAGCTTGGTGTATTGCCAGAAAAAATCTCCCTGTCTTTGTTACCTGGAGGCGGCTTTACCTTCCTTCCCCTCCCTTTGTGCCGGCCGCGAGGGTCAGCCCAAGGAAGGTCCCCCGAGGGACATTCTGGCCTTCCTTCCCAGGCCCTCCTCGGTTCTTGCTTTACTGTGTGCCAAGCAGGATCAGCAAGCAGCAGGAGTCCTATAGTTTTTGACAAAGGTTCAAATTGGTTTCTAAAGCAACTGCCCAGAACATGAGCAACATCAAGTATTTCTGTGACAGTGTCTTAAGTCATACTTAAAGCATAAAAATTAACATTTAAAATGTTAGGAAAAGCTGTGAATGGAAACAGATGCATCTTTGGAGCCTTTTAAGAAAAAAATGTGTATAATAAAAGATCCCACAGAGCAGAATACTGCATTGCAAACACAAACAGCAGAATGGAATACAAAGATGTTTTAAATCTGCTGCGCTAAACCATTCATGGGGAATTCATTTGAAATTAAATGTATCAAAGCCCAATGGGTGTACAAAGTAAACAGCCTGGTATATCTCGCATTTAATCTGTTTGTTGCTATGAAAATATTGACAAAAGACGAACGAATGGGCTTCCTTTAGCTTTTATTATACTTGGCCAGCTCTGGAACCTTTTTTTTTTCCAAAAGGCAACACTCTTCCCAAATGTTAAGTTAACACATTCGCTACAGGTCTGAAGCCAAAGGCCAAATGCAGTCCTGACTTCTAGAAGTCAGACGTAGAAATTGCAACTCTGAAAAATACGCCCGTTGGAATTTCCTGAAGTTGTGTTTCTTTGCCCCTGAACGTTATCTGAGTTTCTCGTTGTTTGTATGGAAAATGTCCTACAGCCTGGAGGACTAACCAGTTGTGCCTATGGCTGATCAGAGGGCACCATCTCACAGTCCTGCTGATACACACTTCTGCCCTGGCCTTGGCAGAGAAATGTGATGCTTTTTTTTTTTTTGGCTCAGTCATGAAGCCGCTATCCTTAGAGCAGACGTTCTCAACCTCAGCATCTTGAGGATGAGTGGACTTCAACTCCCAGAATTCCCTAGCCAGCCTTGCTAGCTGGAAAATTCTGGGAGCTGAAGTTCACTCATCTCCAAGTTGCTGAGGTTGAGAAGTACTGGCTTACAGAGGGACATTGATCTATCTTGTATATCTTCCGCCTCACTCCCTACCCTTCCCACATGGAACAATCACCTGGAGTTTTGTTTTGGAGACCTAGGAACATTGATATTCCAGAAGATTAATAGAACCATGTCAAGATCAATATTCTCAAGTTCAGCAATCCAACAAAATGAAATTTCATATGGAGAAAAGGTTTTGCACCTAGGGAGGAAAAAACAAAGGTACAAGTAGAGATTAGGCAAAAGCTGGGACCTTAGAGTCCTAGGGGACGATCACTTAAACAGGAGCCAGCAGTGTGCGGCAGCAGCCAAAGAAGCTAACACAATCCTTGGTTGTATAAACAGAGGCATAGAGTTGGGATTGTGTTAACTGTTAGTAGCGCTTTATAAAACCCCGGTAGGACCACACCTGGAGTGCCTCATCCAGTTTTCTCCCTGCACTGCAGGAGAGATACTGAGACTTTGAAGAGGGTGCAGATAAGATGATCAGGGGGCTGGAGGCTAAGACATATGAAGAACGATTGCAGGATTTGGGTTTGGCCAGTCTAGAGAAAAGAAGGACGAGGGGGCCGACAGGATGCCCGTATTCCAGTATTTGAGGGGCTGCCACAAAGAG
This sequence comes from Vipera ursinii, assembly GCF_947247035.1. Classification (NCBI taxonomy): domain Eukaryota; kingdom Metazoa; phylum Chordata; class Lepidosauria; order Squamata; family Viperidae; genus Vipera; species Vipera ursinii. Next base: position 549,459 of record NC_139515.1, read on the forward strand.
GAGGAGTTTATTCTCCAAAGCACCAGGGAGCAGGACAAGATGGAAACTGATCAAGGAGAGAAGCAACCTGGAATGTGAGGACAATTAACCAGTGGAGCTCCTTCAGAAGTCGCGGGCGCTCCATCGCTGGAGGTTTTCAAGAAGAGACGGGAGAGCCCCTTGTCTGAAATGGCGCGGGGTCTCCTGCTTGAGCAGAGGCTGGACTGGAAGACCTCCAAGGTCCCATCCAGCTCTATTCTGTTCTAAAATAAAGCGAAGGGAAGATTGCACGTGATTGAGATGATGTCAGATACAGTGAGCAGGAGAAGCGGGTGAGCCCAGAGTCCTTCCTTTTTGTCACCTGGTCAAGAGGCAAGTCCGACACCCGGGGGACCGCGCTGGAGCTTTTGCCAAGGTGCTGAATGCGGTTTCTAGATCTCCCCGAGGGCGGCCTGTGACCCAAGGTTGGCAAACAGCCCTTGGAACCGTCTCCTGGTGGGCCTAATTAAAGGATAGAAAGTTCAGTGCCTGCAACACAGTGGGGGGGAGAGTGGGGGTCGCCCCGCGGCTCACGGCCATAGCGATGCAGGAATAGCCTCGGTTTTCTTGGAGAAAAGCTGGGCCAGCTTCTCATGGCTATCCATAAAGAAGGGGAAGCTTAACCGGAGGGCAGAAATCTGAAAGGGCACAGGACATTGCCCCAAAGAGTCTACGGAGGGAGGGAGGGAGTAATGAACTGATGGAGCGGTGGATGAATAATAACGAAGTGACCCTCGTGAGTCACTGACCCGGCTCTCCAGCCAGCACACCCAGTTCAGGTCCTTGGAGCTTCATTTCTCCAAAGAGCTTCCACCCTCCTCCTCCTCCACTCCCAGAAAGCAGCCTGCAAGTGGGATTGTGGTTGGGTGCAGAGCTCAAGTTCCAAAGGCTCCCCAAAGCCTGTGAAAAATATTACTCCCCCCCCCCTCCCCCCAATACCTGAGATGTCTTGGAAGTTGCTGGCGGAGGCAAAGACTTTAATCCAGCCTTGGGTGCATTTCAGATGTTCTGAACGTTTTGGAAGGGAAGTTTGGAAGGCAGGAAGGAAGGGCTGCCAGCTCAGGTACTAAGATAAATGCTACATTTGAACAACTCTCTTAGGCAATACCTGGGGACTTCAGCCACTGTCCTTGGGGCATCTAAATTTCGTATTTTGAACTTACATGCACTAACCCTGCTAGACAAAGGTTTGAAAGCCAGTTCGATGTAGCGGTTAAGGCACCGGCTAGAAAGCAGAAAACCGTGAGTTCAAGTCCCACCTCAGCCATGAAAGCCAATTGGGTGACTTTGGGCCAGTCACTGTCTCTCAGCCCAACCCACCTTGTTGTTGTTGGAAAATAGGAGAAAGGTGTGTTGTTGTTGTTGTTGTTGTGGGAAAATAGGAGGAGAAAGGTGTGTTGTATGGGTTCACCATCTTGAGTTATTTGTAAAAATAATAAAGTGGGATATAAGTTAAATAAGTATAAATACGAATGAATGGGCGAATACATACAAATAAATAAATAAATAAATAGTGCCCCTTGGAAGCTGTTCCACGAAGCCGTGTAGCAGTGAACCAACGTGGGCGCTGAGAAGGTGCAGGCGCCTCGTTCTGCCCGGCCTCGTTCCTCAGGTCTCCTCTGACTTGGCCAGCTTCTCCAGGAGCTTCTCCTAGTCCCCCTGGAGAGCGGTGGTGGCTGTTGGCACCACGAATGTCAGGGCAACCCCTTCCCTTCTGTGGGACAAGGCCGAGCCAGTTCTGCAGGGGACTTTACAACAAATTCTGTGCAATGTTGATGCACGATTGTGCTGGGTCGTTGGTACTCGGACCTCGGGGTTCAGAGATCATAGACTGGGGGATAAAAGTTTAGGGAAGTGCTGGTCACCCAGCTGGGAGTTGCTGGGAGCAGAAGCCGATGAGAGTCCAGGCGAAAGCCAGGCTGTTACTTAACCCTTTGGGGACCCTGGCTAATTTAAGCAGGGAATGTTCCCATCAAGCAAAAGCGCAACCAGCTTCACTCCTGCAAATGTTGGAATCTGCTCTTAGTGACCCTGAGAAGGAAATAGGAGTTTGTAAACTAAAGAGAGAAAGTGTGTGTGTGTGTGCATGTGTGTGTGTGTGTGTGTGTGTGAGAGAGAGAGAGAGAGAGAGAGAGAGAGAGAGAGAGAGAGAGAGAGAGAGAGAGAGAGAGAGAGAGAGAGAGAGAATCAAGCCATCTTTCCTCAAAAGACGCTTGGCCTTGATTTAATGCTCCCACTTGACGTAGGTTTTGTAACCTCACTCTGCCCCCAATGGTATTTCTGGATCTGGGGTTTTTCCTAACAGATGCAAAGCAGAATGGGAATCAACCCAGCATTCATAGGGAGGGTTTTAGGGCCTGTGTGTGGAGATACAAGTCAGGCAAAGAGAAGTTTGCTACAGAACAGCACAGTGTTCCCACCTGTTGTATTACCATTCCAGGCCGGGTGGGGGGAAATATTTAAAATTATGCATGCGCTCGTGACCTCTCGCCTAGACTACTGTAATGCTCTCTACATGGGACTTCCCTTGAAGACTACTCGGAGGCTCCAACTGGTGCAGAATGCGGCCGCGAGAGTTGTCTTGGGAGTTTCCCGGTACTCCCATGTTACACCTTTGCTCCGTGAGCTACATTGGTTACCGGTTGTCTTCCGGGTAAGGTTCAAGGTTTTGGTTATGATCTTTAAGTCCCTACATGGCATGGGTCCGTGATACCTCGAGGACCACCTGCTGCCGGCGTCGACTCCCCTCCGCCCTGTGCGCGCCCACAGAGAGGGCCTCCTCAGGGTGCCTCCTGTCAAGGAGTGTCGACTGGTGGCCCCCAGGGGGAGGGCCTTCTCTGTGGGTGCCCCGGCTTTGTGGAACCAACTGCCGGTGGAGCTCCGGACGACATCAGACCTCCGATCCTTCCGTCGCGGGTTGAAGACCCATTTATTTGAACTAGCGGGTCTAGCCTGATGGGGGTACATGGGTTTTTATTGGCTTGTTTTATTTTTGTTTTAACTTGGGCACTGATTTAATTGTTTTTTAATGTTTGTAATGTTTATATTGTTATTTATATTTATGCCCTGTAAACCGCCCTGAGTCCCTTTGGGAGAAGGGCGGTATATAAATCTCAATAAATTAAAATTAAATTAAAATTATGCAGGGATATTTCGTGTGCTCAAAGAGGTCAAATAAGCATTTTGCAGCTGGAATTCGGTGGAGCGCCCTGCCCTGCCTGGCGAGAAATCCACGAGGGCCCCCATTTGAGCCGAGTCCCTGCGCCATCATCTCCTGTGACGGCTGCCCCACCCACCTGGTCTTGCGCCATCTGCTTTAAAACCATTGGTACAATTCATACGTTTCTCTGTCGGTGACGGTTTCCTCATTTTTAAGGGATTTTTGTAAAAGTTTTACCATAGAAAACCTTTTTGTCAACTTGCATATAGAAAGAAAAGTATCTTCCAATCACAGGCAAATCCCTTTTCAAGAGTGCTCTTGGTCGGAAACCCCCCCCCCAAACTGAGCAAATAATGCAGAATAGCTGAATGTTTAACGCTGAGAACTGACGTATATACAAAGTTTAACCCACAACATGTGTTTGGCCAGTTTTTCCTCTGCCTGCAGCGTTGACTCTTCGGCCTCCTTTGGCTTCTGTGTGTTTGTTAACATTAGAAATCTGGCCAAGATGCAGCTTCAGAAGGTGGGATTAGATTTGGGGTTTTAATGGCTTCCTTGTTTATACATTTTGAGGTCCCCTTGCTACATACGATCTTAATAGCGATTGGATTTTAAATTAGACAATAATAAAGTAAGGAAGAGTTCGCTCTGCACAGGAGGAACAGGCTAATAAGAAAAGGCCCAGCTAGTTCCCGGCCTACGAACGTATTGGAGCTTGCCCATTTCTGACGGACGTCGTGATGGTCATAAAGCACATCAACATGTGACCGATTCAATTTTACAACTTTTTTTTTGGCAATGTTTGTTAAGTGAATGCTGTCATTGAGAGAACCCGTTCTTCTACCTGAAAGGTAGATTTTCACAGATTAGCCCATTTTACGTGGCGAGGAGGAGGAATCACCTCGGAGGAGACCAGAAGGGGGTTGGGGCCTGCCCCCAGGTCTGCCAAGAGGGGCCTTCCTTTCTCAGAGGCTTAAAGCAAGAGCGGACTGGATCGGGGCCACCCCGACAACTTTAGGCAGGTTGTTGGTGAAAAGAAGGTTGACGTTGGAAGAGATTTCCTCCTCTTGTCCTCCTGCCGGCCATCCACGGCTTCCTTTCCAGTCCGCCTCCTCCTCCTTCCTCCCGATCATGTTTCCCAACCGGGGACAGTCGGGACTCGGGAGATCCAGCGAGGGGGATCAAAAGAGTTGGGTCTGCAGCTGCTCAGTTGAAACCCTGCCCGGCTTTTACATGCATGAAATAACAATTCGGAGGGTTGAAGCAAGGAGGATTTAAAGCAAAGCACCGCGTACGTCTCTACCCCAACTAGGCCATCTCTTCCTGTGCCCCCCCTTCCTCCTCCTCCCCCCTCCCCCCAAATAATCTAGTCTGAGAACTGCTCCCAGAGGGCCGGTTGATGCCTTTTTGTGCCAGGCTCTGCCCCTCCCCGCCTTGCATTGCCCGCTTTCTCTGCCGCTGCTTCGGGTTGTGAATAGAGAGCTACCTCGAATCTGATTAATTTCTGTGGGCCACTTTCACATGGAGATCGGCTTTTATTTAAGGGAATCTGTCTTTATTCCCGACTCTGTCGTCAGGAAGGTTTACTGAGCGAAAACAGAGGAGGTATTATGGGAAGAAATCTAATCAATGCTGCAGAAGGAGACCATCCTCAAGTGTCATTCTTCATGGCTGGGTGCCCGACTGGAGGTCAGTCTGAGGTTATCCTGTCTGACTTTCAGAAAAAAGCCCACCCGAGTTGGGGAGGGGGGGGAGAGAAAAGGGTCTGGGCAGTTGGCTTCTGTGTGGTAACAAAAGGCTTCTTCAGATGCCTTCCTGGTTTACCCACACCTGTCATACGTGCACATACACGCACACACCTGCTCCGACTGTAAGGCTGGTTTCCTATTTTAAACACTTTACATGTCTGCCTGCGTTCCCTTTCCTCAGCAATTGCCCATCATGCAGTGGGGAACTCCGTGTGTGTGTGTGTGTCTGTGTGTGTGTGTGTCTGTGTGTGTGTGTCACACTGATAGGAACTCACAAACCGGCTGCCAGCAGGTATTCCAAGCAGTGGTTTTCATGTGATTTGAAAGCTTCATTGACTAATCCAGATGTTATCCTGCAAAGAGAAATAGCAGAGATGGAAGCATGACTTTCCTTAGAAGCCCCTTTGTCAGGCAGCCCTGTGGGACATTGCATGGACCGAAACAGATACGTGGCTCATCCATGAACATAGGTTGCTTGGTGGTCTCCGTCATGCCCTTCCCACTGTTTCAAATACTGGTTAGAGGCCTCTCGCCTCTTTCGATTTTTACCTGGTAGCTTTCCTAGACCTAAGTTAGCCAACAAAAAGATTATTTCTCTCCAGGACATGAGCAATCTCATTTTATCATCAACCTGTTCCCTCCCCCCCCCCCCCAATTTTTTTTTTTTTACAGAACTGAAACCTGTCGCCATCAAATAAAGACACAATGAAGCTATCTGTGAATATATGTCTACACGATTTACATAAAAGAGCCTCAAGTTAACAGGAAATTAGGCTTAGCCTTGAAATTGCTTGAAAATTGAATACCTTTTTGATTGGGGGGAAAAACATCCTCCAAGGCTGGAAAGCCCAATTTTTCTTAAAGAAAAAAACCTGAGAATGTTTCTTCTCCATTTCTCATTAGAAGCCTCGTATAGAGAGGAATTTAGATACAGGTATTAGCCACCCTTTTTTACGCACACCTGGAGGCTTGTCGTGTGGGGTGGCTAAAGCCGCAGAATCGGGAGGTGCCGGCTTAGGCTTCAGTCGCCGGTTAGGCCTTTCCCTCATTCCTTCCTAGGCTTTCCCTCCTCCTGGACCTCACACCCACTACTGTCCACTCGAAAAATGCCGATGACTGGAAAGTGCCGGAGAAAGTTCCTTTCCTTTCACTTTCACCCCCTTCTCCAGAACTCCAAACACAACGTGGCCTGTTTTGTTAACACCATGCCTCGAGTTGTTATTGCTTGCATCCAGTTGAATCCCTTTTTGCTTTTCACCTCTACCTCCCCTGGCTTTGAGTGGTGGTGAAGCCCCAGCCTGAGGCTGTTCGGCTCTTATTTATTTCCACAAGATTCCTGCAGCTTCTGGGCTTCCAAGATCCTCTGAACCTCTCAGGTAGCTGTGAGCCAGATCCATCAATAATTACAGGTGACACCTGACAGGCCCGCTGTAGAAATCGCTCCGGCGTGTCTCTCTCTCTCCCTCTCTCATATGTTTGGATAAAAAGATACCAGATTGAAGTTCTCAAGTAAAATTCATTTTGGAGAACATAAATGCCCAGATAGGCTTATGATTTGAAATATTACCAAAGTTATCATTTTTGCCTCATGACTATCCATTTTACCCAACATTTTTGCTGTTGAGTGAGATTGCAATATTAGATGATAATGTCTTAGTTTTTCCTGTTGGGCTACTGTATTTTTTTTTCCACATGGAGAAGATAGCCCAAGGCGCAACTGACATTTAACAAACTCTTATTCCCAGATAGCACTACAGCCACCGCAAAAAGGGAGTTCTGAGAATTTTCACCCAGATATCTTGGAGACATGCGATCTGTGCTCCCATTTATTTAAAACTCCCCTTGTCTTTTTGAAAATTGTCGTGTAAGGTGGCTAAAATAATTATACTGAGAAATTGAAAAAGAACAGAAAGGGGGGCAAAAATGAAGAAAACATTCAGAAGCAATAGATGCAGAAGCTAGCTTTATGATTCATTAATTTGCCCAACTTAGGATCAGATTACAATCCTTGGCCTGACTGTTGCAAGGTGCATACTCAAATTAAGTTTTCCTGTGAACTGCCGTGAGTGAGGAGGCGGCAATATAAATTTTCCAAATAAATACATAAATAGTGGTGCTTTTATCACATTCTCCTGGTCCCCATCTTGATGTTTTTTGCCACACTGTGAGAACATCCCTGTTAGCGGATCTTAAGCTTGCAACCTCTTTTTCTGTGGGGAAAAGCTTCTGTTTCCAGAATCCTGGTCTCTCCTAAACGGTTGCTTCTCTTTCTAGATCCTTTCCCAACACAGCTCGAATGGATCAATGGTTTGATTTGCACAGTTGAGTAGGAAAGAGGCCAGTGAGATAATCTGATGGATTTGGTTGCTCTTGAAGTCTGTTGCTTGTTCTTTCTACGTAGAGAAATATATTTAGTATTAGCGAAAATCTGATACCTTGAAAATAGATAATAGACATACAGGTAAATATTTTTGGTTGTTATTTTTTGTGTGAGATTCTGGTTGTTCCTTGTAGACCACCTACATTCTTGTTTGGGGCACTATATAAATAGTGTAAAATATATAATAAGAAAATAAAAATGATTTTGACTTCCCTCAAAATACATACTGTATTTCATCAGAGGAGAGAATTCACATTTAATAGTTCCTGGAATATTTGGGGAATAAAGTTGAGAGAGAGGCTTTTCAGAGCTCAGCTTAGCTTGTAAAGGCTCTTTCAGTGGAAATAGTAGAAATAGAGATTGTACGATATTCTTAGTAGGATAGAAAAAAATTATCTTCCTGGTGCATCAGACAATTAAATGTTCATTTAAAGCTCTATAGGACAATCCTCATTCATTCTCAAATGTCATTTTAGGCTTATATCAGACAAATGAACAAAAAGTAAATCTGTCAGCTCCTCACAGCAGGAATTGGGGGGAAACTGCAGAATGGTGTCAGGTAATTACAAAAAGGGTTTTTCCCTGATCTCCTTTCTCGCACCATCAGCCTGTAGGTTTATTTATCCTACAAGTTTCAAAGAGTGATAGTGATTTCCATTAATCCTAAATACTATCTTTTGATATCTTTTGGATGGATAGCATTAATGAAAAGCTGGTAGCTGGAGAGCTTGGATTTAAAAATTAATTAGGGACTGTGCTTTACATATCAAACTCTATAGAAATTTTAGCAAAAAGGAATTGTCATTTAGTTGGGTGAATATACAGAATTGATTTCAGTCAGTTGGTTCCAAAACATTTAGAAATTTCCTATCCTTTTAAGATAGTAAAAGACAGAAGGGCCCTTGTGGGGGGGGGATCAAAAAAAGACAGCCTTCACAGCCATGTTGTTGAAGCCCCACCCATGTTGGTGAAACCGTATAGTGGAGAGATTCTTAGAATTAAACTTGTTTTTTGGATATTGGAGAGGACATTTTGAGTAGTTTTGAAAATGGAGCCACAAATTCTGTTGAAAGAGACATCACCTATTTGAAGTAAAAGCTCTTGTGCTCAGCTTCTGTATTACGTTCCAAAGGGTTTGAAGACTTGTGTGTATCTGAGACTCTTTAAGTGCCATTGCTTCTAGAACCCGCTCTCTGAGGCAGTTAAAGATGCAGGAAACAAGGCCCTGATTTCTCATTAAAAAGTGAATAACGAACTTTAACATCAGGGTAATATCACATCATTGTTTTCTATCTCCAAGAATGTGAATCATTCAGAATTGGACTTACTGCAGCCTGTATTGCCTAATTCTGTCTTTTTCTCCAGTCTCATTGCAAAATGTTGGCTTTACATACATGCATATTATGCACCTGTGTTAGTGCATAACTGAAATGTCAAATGAATTGGTTCCCATAACTTTTCCATAGTCCCAGGACTATGGAAGCCTTGTTGAGCTTCACTTGAAAGAGATCTTACCTGTTTCATAACTCCTCTAAAATGATATCTGCCAACCAGTAGGAGTACAGTCTGCTATCGTGAAGATGTCTTTGAAAGACTGTCTAGTCTGAACATAATAATAAAGAAACACTGAACCACCTGGTTACCTGTTGCAAGAAGATTGCAGAGACTGACTGTGCAATGACAATGCAAAGTAGCAAAAATTGTGCCCTGGAGTATCTGTCAGGAACACCGTTTGCCTTCAGACAAGAAGCGATGGGGCCACAAAACAGACAAAGCAATAGAAAATGAAGACGTTGAACTGCTCTGAGACTTCAGGATTCAAACAGAAAGCCACCTGCCACATAACACCCCGGACTTAACAATTGTTGATAAGACAGACAAATAGTGGGCAGGACAGTGCCTGGAGACGGCAACTAGAAGAGAAAGAACTGGGGAAAATCATAAAATACAAAGACCTGCAAATAATATTAGAATGACTGTGGCAAAAGAAATCAAAGGTAGCGCCAACAGTAATGGGCATCTTGGGTGCCATCCCAAAACACCTGGCGCGCCCCCTTGAACTCCACTGGCATTGACAGAATCCCCGTCAGTTTTCCTTAGAGCCTCTCGCTTCCTGCAACTCGCTTCCTGCATTTTATTGCTAAGCACATTGATTTGTGCTTTAGATTGTAAGCCGCCCTGAGTCTTCGGAGAAGGGCGGGATATAAATGGGATTTTAAAAAAAAAACTGGGCCCCCAACTCCAGCCAGCGCCCTCTGCCCACCCCGGGTTCTTGGGAAAGCCTCAGTCAGTTGATAAAATGCCATATCTACTCTAAACATCTGGCGGACTGTGCAACCAACAACAACAACATCAATAATCCCTTAGCATTTGGACAGCTCCCTTCTTGCTCACCATGTTAAGAACTAATTAGCTTTGGAAGTTCTTTTGTGCTGCATTGCTCCTCTTAAAATTCAGGAAAAAATTTGGTTATAGCATGACAAATACTAAAGGGAAAGCCGGTTGGAGAACCTACCAATCAAGAGTCCTGGAGGACGTAGAGACTATATCAAAACAGCTTGGGGGGGGGGAGGCACAGCAGTGCGATTTGTCGAGCCCCCCTTTTTTTATGCATTAACCCACGTAAGGAAAAGGGCAGGGCTTCATCCACGGTCGCAGCCCCCCTTACTTTGGGTCCTCACTGCAGACAATGCTGCTTCTGTCCAACTATTCTTTTCAAAAATTGACTTCCTGTACGGGCTGTGGCAGAGCTGTACAAGCTCCTCATTGGCAGTGATATTGTGTATAAGACTTGTCACTTTTTCTTTTTTTGGCAAGCTCTATTGTCATTTTACAAAGGGCACCGATTCTCTTTGCAACCGCAGAAAGCCTTTTCCCCTAAAAGGAACATTCCTGGCACGGCAGATGCTCCCTGCTCTCTACAGGAAACAAAAAAGGCCTTGTAAAGTGTTTTGGGTGAAGGTTTTTCAGAGAGCAGGAGGGTATTGCAGAGCAGATTGGTGCTTCCTCCCCCCCTTTTCCCCCTTAAACATCATTTTTTCTCCTCCAGAGGCAAATAAAAGGCAACCTTGATCATTGTGGTTGGCTTCAGCAAATAGATAGTTGGAAATATTCTGTTGGTGTGGCATCCAGATACGTTTTCATGCATTATCTGCAAGTAAAAAGAGAACAAGTGTGTTTGTGGTAATTGTTGCACCGCTTGTGCTTTGAGGAGACGGCAGTGTCTTAAGACATCAAGGGGACACCGGTGCAAAGGTAGGGAGAAGCCCTGACTTAGAAGCTCGCCCACTCCTTCACTGTCAGCCACCCTGCACAGAGGTTGCGGCAAGCGACTCAGTCCTGTAATCTTTTGAAGGCCATCCAGCAAGGCCAAGAAGTTTCTGGAAGAAGTGTGGCCAACTTCTTTTTCCATGTGGAAAAGATTTCAAGAGAGATGAGGCCTTTCTCTCCCACTCCTGTTTAAAACCACCTCAAAACTTGAAAAATTGTACAATCCAATGTTTCTCAACCTTGACAGTCTTAAGAAGTACGGACTTTTAGTGGGCAAGGTTGAGAAACACGAATCTAATCCATTCCACTTGATGAGTTGCTCTCCATTCATGGTGAGATCCGTGCTTGAAGGAGCTGTATCTGCAGTGTATCCTCCTCCACCTTCCCCATCACAAAACACGTTACATTTGGTTCTGTGTCAACATTCATCCTACTAGGTCAGGGGTCTTCAAACTTGGCCCTTTGATGACTCGTGGACTTCAACTCCCAGAATTCCTCAGCCAGACATGACCCCTGTACTTGGTGGATATATAGGGGAGAAGATCCCTCCCAACATTCTTCTTTGTCAGAGGACTCGATCTTGGCACCCAAAATTGGGTATAGTTGTGAGGTCACCTTTGACTGGAAAACTGGTTAAATGATTGTTTGTTCATTTATTAGCACCACATATTCATAATGTTATATTCAGTCACACAGTTATAGCCAGAGGGGGGGGAGGTTGTTTTTTTTTTGATGGGGCATTATACGCACTGCCCTTTTAAATGTCCTGGTGTGGGTGTGAGAGAGAAAAAGTTTAAACAAATTGGACATCTCAAGGGCTTTTTTGCTGACCACTGATGGTCCTTCTTTGCAAGACTGGTGTGTGCCACCTAGTGGTCTTCGTGGTTATTGTTTCAACTTACATCTTGTCTTGGTTTTATTAGAGAAAGTGTTTCTTGATTGGAAAACTTTTTGCACAGCGGTCTGCAAAGGTTGTGGAATTGTTTAATCACTGTCAGGAAATCCCATATCTGAGTCTTACTTTGCCCGTGCTTGCTTACTATTCTTTAAAAAAGTAAATTTCCCTGAGTTATTTCTCTCTTGCTAGTATTGGATTAAACATCCACTTTATAGGTTGCTAAGGTAAATAAGTGCTAGGAGTAAACAAAATATGTAATTATTAATAATATTCATCTTCGCACAGTCAGCCAGATGTTCAGACTGGATTTGGCATTTTTGTCTGCCTGTCGAGTCCTTGCCAAGGACCTGGGATAGGCAGATGTGGATGTTTGATGGTATTACAGATCTCGTCGCAGGACGGAAATTGACTAATGGTAAATTTGTCAATGCCGATGATGGGGTTCAAGTGGTGCTCCAGTTGTTTTGGGATTTGGGGAGCGGGGAGAGAGAGAAGCAGCCCCTTGCTCCATCTGCTCCCCAGGAGGCTGGCTGGCTCTGGCTTCTTAAGAGCCACACCAGGGCCGGCTGAATTGCCGAGTGCCAACCTCTGGCCGTGATGGAGCATCCTAGCCGTGGAAGCGGAATCCTAGCCAGCAAATCACTGGCGTTGCAGACCGGAGGGTGGTGAGACACCCTCACCTGCCCTTCCTCTTCCTCTGCTGCAGGACTGGGGAACCACAACCCTGCTGGGACTTGTGAATTTCAACCCCCAGAATCCTGTGCCGGCCTGGCTCCCCACACCTGATCCAGTGGGACGAGGCTTGTCACAACAAAGTGGGGAGGATTCGAGACTCAGCACTAACTGGATCAGGGTAAATACGTTTAAACAGCAGACAGGAAGCTTGAATGCCTGAGCGGATGCCAACTCCTGGCCAACATTGTCTCGGCTCAGAAGTTACCAGGGCTGGATCTGGCTAGCACTCTGATGAGAGACCACCAGGAATTTCTGTGCTATGGAGCCCCTTCCCAAACAAAATATCCCAGATTATGGCAATCAGTTTCCGAGAAAACTACACGAACGCATTTATGAAATCACCTGGATCCAAGCCCAGCTTGACTTTTAGGATACTGTGTGGGATCAGCTAAAGAAAGAAATGTCAAAAAGAGTCAATCTTTTGCCAGTTGTGTTAACAGCTTTCTTGTTGCTTTCAATGGTGTCAAATTAGAGTTCTTGCAGCAAAAGCTTTATGAATAATTGACTTGGAGAACAGCGTGCTGTGGACGGGCCCTGGGAGCAGCATTCTGCTGCTTTCTTGACATCTTGAAGATTTCCTTGCGCTGCTTTAATGAAGGTTGGGGCTAGTCAAAAGCTTTGTTCCAGGAGTTAAATGCACAGAAACACCCACGCTGCAGTAAATACCTCGAGCAGCACAATCTCCTGGAAGTCACAAGTCGCTATTCTAAAAAGCGTTCTTGTTTTTCTTCCGTGCTTTGTAGGTTCCAAGCACTTGGCATCACCCGGGCTAGGTGTCCTCTAATTCGGGCCCTTTCTGGAAGTGGGTGCTGGCACCCTCGTGCTGACTGGGAATCCTCGGAGTGAGGGCTCAACATGTCTGAAGGATCATTCGTTCAATCAATTTGTACGGCTGCCAGTCTCAGCAAGTGACACTGGGCAGTGAGCGCTCATTCCATCCTAAATGTGGGTGGGAACTTTTCACCTGTGGCCAGGTTGCTCTCGCACTGTTTAAGGACGGTTGTTGAGTGAGAACTTTCTCCATTCGGATTGGTGAAGTCCGTTCTCCCTATTATGCCAAACTCTGCTGTTGACCTAGTTACTGATGTCTGGTTTTGTAGAACCTCTCTCGAATTTGAGAAACTTAATGTATGCTAAGAGAGGGGAAATAGGTGGATAAAAATCTCAATTTTTTTCAATTCAAAATATAGCTGGAAGGGATCTTGGAGGTCTTCTAGTCCAACTCTATACTTATACCATTTCAGACAGGCAGCTGTCCAATCTCTCCTTAAAGACCTCCAGTGATGGAGCGCCCACAGCTTCTGAAGGCAAAGCTGTTCCACTGGCTAATTGTCCTCATTGTTAGGAAGTTTCCCCTTAACTCCAGGTCGCTTCTCTCCTTGGTTAGTTTCCATCCGTTTTTTCTTGTCCTGCCCTCTGGTGAGTTGGAAAATAAGTTGGCCCACTCCTCTTCTTTGGGGCAGCCCCTCAAATACTGGAATGCTGTTATTATGTCACCCCTATTTCTTCTTTTCTCTAGATTAGCCATACCCAAATCCTGCACCAAAAGCCAAATCAAGTTATAAAACATCTGGCTGACCACGTGACCAACCATCGTAATAACCACAAACAACATTCTGGTTTGGTACATGCAAGGATGTGAAGGCAAAATGATTGCAATTGTTAGCTTTCTTTTAGTTTTTCACATAACAGAGAAGAAATAAGTAGCAGTAATAAGACGTGCTGCATATGTCTTTGTGAAGGTGAATTCCCCTCCTCTAGATTGCATGAAAGGGTTAGTAATGGGGTGGCTGGAGAGAGGAGCCTTTCACTGGGGTCTTTGACTCAGTAGATCTTGTCAGATTTATTAAGCAAGACCTTAACTAGTTCAAATAAATTTAAGGAGTTTCAAAACTGGTGAGATTTTGCCCCTTGAGCAAAATGTTTCGTGCCAGGTGCCTTAAGCACTGATATAGCCAAACCTTTTTATTGTTGACAACCACAGGACAAACAGGATTAAACACAAAGTTGCAGTTAATATATGATGAAGGTTGGACTTATGTGAGAAGCAATTAAATCCTGGTTTTTGTAAGCAGAGGATCTGAGATTAAAATTTGTTTTTCTCAACAGCTGTGTGAATCTCCTGCAACTTCAGTGCACATTTGCACTCAATGGTGTCCTTCCAGAATAAAATGCACAACTCTAGTGACTCAATATAATTACAATTATTGTTTAAATCCTTCAGAAGCTGTTGAACTGAAAAATTCAAGATGGCAGCCATGTCTGTAAGATCAAAGCCTGTCCCTTTTTAAATGCGTGTTGTGCCTGCACACACAAAAGGAATTTTTTAAAAGTCCTGTTGAGGGCAATTCCTGGCTCAGAAACTGAACTTAAAAAGAAGCTAAAATAGATTGAGATCAATAGATGAAATAATATGAAGTTGTGCGTGAAGACGTGTAATGGAAGCAGTAGCTAAAATACAGGAAATCTCATCTCGCCTTCCCACATTTGGTGTTTCAAACTTACTACTCTGAGATAGCGGTGGACCTGTTTGAGGCAGTAAATCAAGTTCCCCAAAATCATGAGCAGCAATAGTATATATTTTCCACCAGTTTTGTTGGAATGCCACAGAAAATAGGTGCATTCAAACTCTGATAAGCTTGATATATCTAAATTTCCCTTCAAAAAAACATCCAAAACAAAAAAAAGGGGGAGAAGATGGAGATAGATTTGGGTCATCACCTTCCATTTAGGTTCTTGGCAGCTAAATAAACACTTTCAATCATTGTGGAGCCCATCTGCCAAAAGTTGCCTGCTTTACAATTAAATTAAATTGTTAGTGAGTGGGAAGAGAGAAATTAACACCAAGCTGTACATTTTCAGCATCGGAGTGATGTTTTTGATAATACATAGTTCTGCCTTACGTAATGCCAGATAAATGGTTCCTCCTGTTTCCGATAATTGTGACAGACATGTGTATCAGCCATACATCTGGGATTGGTCTCTTACACCAAATATTCCTAATCTGTGCCATATGGACCCTGGAGAGTGATTGTCAACTCTGAATTTGCCATGAATTTCAGGACACCTTACTTCGGAGTAAATATGACATGGGCTATCTGAGGGACTGCCTCTCCCCAGTTACCTCAGCCTGCCCCGTTAGACTTTCCAGAGGTACCACCTGCATTTGGGGGTGGGGGGTGGGGTCCCAGGAGACATGCCTTCCCTGCTGTGGGGCCCATTTTATGGAATATAATCACACAAACACACACCAAATTAGACTCGCTCCATCCCGTTTGGCATTTTGGAAATCCCTCAAGACCTTCTCATTTATGTAACCTATTAAAATGCAAAAGTTTCTGAAAGTTCTTTACCAGGAAGTCAACTTTGTCCCAAACTGTTACGCATCTCATATTTTTTTCTCTGCAGTTGAGATTGCAGATTTCAAGATGTCCCCTATTAGGAAGAAGATAAAGTCAAAGAGTCTCCTTGCTCCCTTTCTCCAGAAGATTCCTCTCCACATGGCCAAGATTCATCAGAACAAGAGACGCTTCGCCAAACTCAGGTTCTTAAAAGATGGGCCCTTAGGATCAGAGGACAGAAGCTATCCCTAGATCAGCGTTTCCCAACCTTAGGAACTTGAAGATGCGTGGACTTCAACTCCCAGAATTCCCCAGCCAGCTTCTGGGAGTTGAAGTCCACGCATCTTCAAGTTCCTAAGGTTGGGAAACGCTGCCCTAGATAATAAGGGCTGGAATAGCTTTGCTTTGCAGCGCCCATTGTAATTTCTCAGTAGAAAAATACATCAAATGCAAATTTATACTGGGAATCTAAACAAGTGCAAGGTTAGGTGTCCCGTAGAAGCCTGATAACATAAAAAAACCCACAGATTTATGAATTTATTTATATCCCACCTTTATTATTTTTACAAATAACTCACATTGTTGTGTTTCTATCCGATACCTGTGCTAGTATCTGCTTTTTAAGAATTGTTCAGATCCCCTTCTGCTGCTGATTATAATACTTCAATTTTCAAGATTAAAGGCTCTCTTAACGGTGAATAAATTAAAGTTCAAGGCTGAAAGGCAGAGAATGACCGTTCAGACAGTTCTGGGGTGGCAGAGAGGACCAGCACCTGTGGGCAGTTCTTCGCTACTCTGGAGAGTTTGTGTTTTTGTCTTACAGGTGCCGAGGAGGCAACACTCAGGGTGGACAAGCACCGGCTTCCTGGGAGTTAGACTGTCCTTTGGGGTGAGGTAGTAGGTTGTATAGTTTTAGGGTGAGACCCTGCCTGTCAGATAACTATACAATCTACTGTCTTTCCTGAAGTGGCTGTGATAGCGGCGCAGGAGCACCGCCCCACCTTTCTAGAAACCGTGCGTGATGCGTTCTGAGCAAAAGCTTAGCATGTTAGAAATTCAAGCCACGTTACAGTCCAAATAGCCTGTTTCTTACAACAAACGCACTCTTTTAGGTATGTAATGCAACATCACCTTTACGTCTACAATTTTCTTCACTCTTTTTCAACTATAATAGATGTTGTGTCTTGTGATCGGAAAGGAAGCGTGGCAGGGCCTGACCAAATCCCTCCCCCTCCCCCCCCCCCCCCGTTTCTCGCCACCTGCTCTCCCCTCCAAGGAGGAACCTGAGCCAGCCCGGAGGGTCAAGGCAGGCCGAAGCAGCTTCGCCCGGCTTTCCAGCAGGGTGAGGTAGTAGGTTGTGTGGTTTCAGGGTAGTAATTTTGCCCCAATCAGGAGTTAACTATACAACCTACTGCCTTCCTTGAGGAACAGCTTTGCAGCCTCTCCAAACACTTAACAGCACAAGCCTACCTTGGTTTCACATTCCTGGTTTATGCAAAATAAACCAAACGAGGAATGGGAACAAGCTGAGAACTTCCTGGCAGAAAAGGGCCGTTCTCTCCTTTAGAGAATTGCAACTTTTCATCCCGTTCAGATACCCTCTTCAGGTTTTCACCATTTCAGGACAAATGTATATGTGAGTATTAAATTCTTCTCTTTGTCAAAGCCTTTGTATCAATAAATCCCACTGTATTTGCCAGTCAAGGCATGTTTCTAGAAAGACTCTAAATTATCTCAAAGCTGGAATAAAAGGTTTTGTGTTTTCAAGTATTGGTCTTAAGTGTCATTAGAACTGAATTAAATTGTCATGATTGTCTTTTTTCCCAGGGCTCCTAATTGACATACATTCAGGTCTAGCATAGTAGGAAAAAACTGACACAAAACAGAAAGATTTCTGTTTTTATTGAGTTCAAGTAGATGCAGCCCATAACATCTTTCTGCAGGAGCACACGTGCGTTTGTGTGTGTGTGTGGGTCCTAAAGAGTCAGGATGGTAGCCATGACTGCATGATTTTACTGGCAACACACAAAGAATGAAGCCTGAGGTTGTGATTGCCCTCTGGACTTTTTCAACCCACATGCAGACAGCCCTCCTTGGAAATATTCAGACAGCAAACAGAAACAGCCCTGGAGGCTCTCGTGAAAAAAACAGCATCCGTGAGGGAGATTTTCGAAGCACTGAGCCTAGAGGAGGAATCTCAGCCTTTGTGACGCGTCCATTAAGAGTTGAAAGGCACTTTGAGTCTTGGCGAGAGAATTGGCTGCGAAAGCTTTCTTTTTAACGATGAACCTTAGGAAGAATTTCTCAGTAGACTGGGGCAAAGGCCTTAGTCAGTGTTGCCCACCAATAGCCAACACGAGTATTTTCATCCAGTTCATATTGCAATAGAACAGAATATTCTTCATTGGCCAAGTGTGACTGGACACACACAAGGAAGGTGTCTCCGGTGCAGAAGCTCTCAGTGTACATACAAGCAACAAGGGATAAATCTCGGGTCATAACCATAAAATGCAATCATCATAAATCAGTGATAGTCATAGGATACTAAATAAGCAAACAACGTAAATGGTAATAGGATGCTAAGTGGAGGCAATCAGCCTAACTCACGAGAGACAAATAACACTGTCGGGCCTCGGCAGCCCGACACACGAGGGGGGGCCCCTCCACCCCCCCGGCACACCCGGCTACCCTCCCTCCGAACCCACCTGGAGACGGCATGGCCCGGAGAGCTCGGAGGCCCGCGACGCTCCCCTCGCCGCTCCCGGACGCGCCGCGGCTCCTCCCGGCCCCGCCAAACTGCAGCACGGCCCGGGGAGTCCAACGGCCCGCGGCGTTCGTCTCGGCGCCTCCGGACGCGCCGCGGCTGCTTCCTGCGCCCGGCGGCGCGTCATCCAGGGGCTCCCCGGCGTGGGAGGCTCCGAATCCCGGGCCGTCTCTTCTGGCGCTTCCGGACGCGCCGCAGCTGCAGGCCTCGCCCGCCGACGCGACGACGCGCGGTTCCCCGGCTCGGGAGCAACGGACCCCGGACTGCAGCCAGCCTGGCGGAGGCCTGAGCCGGTGCGCCTGCTGGTGCACCCCTTCCGGGCCGGTCTTGATGGAGCTCTCCGGCGGGCGTGTGTGGTGCGGGGGGTTCCAGCACGGCTTCAGGACTGGTTCCGGGTGGCGGTGGAGCTGGACATTGGGTTGCAGGATACCCGGGGCAGACCAGCAGTGGCCCCTGGAGCCTGGAGGACCCCGGAGGGGCCGAAGACAGAGAATCGGAAGCCCGTGGTGGTGGCGACACAACCCGGGGCCCCACCGGCGCCCCGTCCAACAATCCGCTGTTTCCGCTGCGACCAACCGGGGCATCGGGCGGTGGACTGTCCGTTACCTCCGCCGCGACCAGGGCCCAATCCTCCGGAGGCGC
Organism: Vipera ursinii; assembly: GCF_947247035.1. NCBI lineage: Eukaryota > Metazoa > Chordata > Lepidosauria > Squamata > Viperidae > Vipera > Vipera ursinii. Next base: position 568,415 of record NC_139515.1, read on the forward strand.
GGGTCTCGACCCCCAGAAGAGCTGCAGACCGCTCCAGAACAGCATACCAGGTGGCCGACAAGACACCTCGGACATCGACACCGAAACGCCCAGCAGGCCCGGCGGATGGACGAACGGACACGTCCGATGGCTCCGAGGATCACGAGTACGAGGAGGACCCGATGGTAAGCGCTCCGGTGTGTCCTTTTGTGCTGCCTGTAGTGTTGATCAGCCCACGGACGGGTGAGAGGAGGGAGTGTAAGGCCCTGATTGATACAGGCAGCACACGCTGCCTTATTAGCTTGGTGATGGCAAGGGAGGCCGGTATTCCTCTTCAGCGGCTCCCCAAACCTATCCGGTTTCAGCAGGTAGACGGGTCCCTTTTGGGTGGAGCACCTATTACACATGTAACGGCACCGGTGAGGATGGAGTTGGGTACACACTGGGAGACTCTCCGGTTTGTTGTGGTGCCGTCTATGACGGAGGCAGTCATCCTGGGGCTTACGTGGTTGGACAAGTGGGGCCCCACAGTCTGGTGGGAGGGGGGATGCCGACACCTCCGCCTCGGGACAGGGCCCCAGCCTCCTGAAAAGCATTCCTTCCTGGGTCCGGAGGGGGTTAATGGGCCTGAGGGGGCCGCAGGGGTGGGCACCGGGCTCGAGACACAGGTACCACGGGAGTATAGCGATCTCGCAGATGTCTTTGATGAGAAGGAGTGTGACGCCTTGCCACCCCACCGCCCCACGGACTGCGCTATTGAACTGGAGCCAGGAGCAAAATTGCCGAAACCCCGCATGTACGCAATGGCACCCCGGGAGATGCAGGAGCTCCGTCAATATATAGACAAGAATTTGCGGAGGGGGTTCATTCAGCCGGCTCGGTCCAGGATGGCGGCTCCTGTCCTGTTCAGAGAGAAGAAAGACGGGACCCTGAGACTGTGCGTTGATTATCGGGGGGTCAACGCGGTGTGTGTGGAGCACTTGTACCCCCTCCCTTTGGTGAAGGACCTTTTAGCTCATTTGGCTACGGGCCGGGTGTTCACCAAGTTGGACTTAAGGGAGGCGTATTACCGTGTCCGGATAAAAGCCGGTGATGAATGGAAGACGGCTTTCAACTGCCCGTTGGGGAGCTTCCAGTTTAGGGTAATGCCGTTTGGCCTGCAAGGAGCCCCCGCGGTATTTATGCAGTTGATTAACCAAGTCCTGCACGACCATCTGTACCGGGGGGTCCTTGTCTATCTTGATGACATCCTTATATATACATCTACGCTAGAGGAGCATGTTGCCTTAGTGCGGAGTGTGCTGACCAAGTTGAGGGACGCTCGGCTATATGTGAAGCTGTCGAAATGCGAGTTTCACAAGCCCCGGCTGGACTACTTGGGATATCGTGTGTCCTCCAACGGGGTGGAGATGGACCCGGGGAAAGTGGAGGCTATCCAACAGTGGCAAGCCCCACGGACCCGGAAACAGTTGCAGAGTTTCCTTGGCTTCGCCAACTTTTATCGGCAATTCATTCCACATTTCGCTTCCATCGCCTTGCCGCTCACGGACCTACTGCGGACTAAACAAATGGCAACGTTGCCGCGGCCAGGGCAGAAGCTTGTGTGGACCACTACATGCCAGCGGGCTTTTGAGGCGCTCAAGGCGCAGTTTGCCAGGGAGCCCGTTCTGCAACACCCGAACCCTGGCCTGCCCTACGTGGTTCAGGCTGATGCAAGCGACGTGGCTGTTGGAGCTGTTCTTCTGCAACGGCATGCAAAGGGAAGTTTGCGGCCCTGCGCGTACGCCTCCAAGAAGTTAACGACCGCGGAGAGGGCTTGGGCCATCTGGGAGAAGGAGGCCTTTGCGGTCCGCTGGGCCCTGGGGACTTGGAGACACCTTCTGGAGGGGGCTAGCCAGGAGTTCGAGGTTTGGACGGACCATAAAAACCTGGAAGCCCTGCAAACACCCCGCCGACTGTCCCCGAAACACGTACGGTGGGCCCAATACTTCCAACGCTTCCGGTTTCGCCTCAAGTATGTGCCTGGGGGTAAGAATTTCCTGGCGGATGCCTTGTCTCGGCTACCGCAGTACGATTGCCGGAAGGAGGAGGTAGTGCAGGCACTGGTACCGCCGCCCCGCCCGGTGGAGGAGACGGAGCACAGGGCCAACACCGTGACAGACGATTTCCTGCGGGCCTGTAGGGGAGCGTTGGCGACTGACGACTGGATGCGGGCGCACCCCGACACCCTCACGTTGCGGGATGGTTTAGCTTGGCACGGGGCCAGGTTGTATGTGCCTGCAGCGGCACGAGATCAGGCACTTTACCAATGCCATGACGCTAGGCAGGCAGGTCATTACGGGTTCGTGAAAACCCTGCATCTGGCCCGCCGCCAGTTCTGGTGGCCAACCATGAGACGGGACATTGAAAGCTACGTGCAAAGGTGCCGCATCTGCGCAACCACTAAGCCCTCCACCAAGAAACCAGCAGGCCTCCTGCAACAGGTGGCCGACCCCGTACGACCTTGGCAGGACATCGCGATGGACTTTGTGGTTGAGCTACCGGAAAGCAGGGGATATAACGCATTGTGGACAGTTATAGACCTGTTCTCAAAACAGGCCCACTTCATCCCCTGTAAGGGATTGCCCTCGGCCCGTCGACTAGCCTGGCTGTTTGTTCAACATATCTATCGTCTCCACGGGGTGCCACGACGTATCATCTCCGACCGTGGGGTGCAGTTTACGGCCCGGTTCTGGAGGGAGTTCGTGCGTTATATTGGAGCGACACAAGGTCTGAGCTCGGCGTACCACCCAAGCACGAACGGAGCCGCAGAACGCGCGAACGCGGCGGTGGAGCGATACCTGCGCTGTTATGTGTCGTACCAACAGTCCGAATGGGTGGACTTGATATCCTTCGCGGAAGTTGCCTACAACAATGCAGTGCATAGCAGCACTGGGTTCTCCCCCTTTAAAGTGGTATCCGGTTACGAGTTCGTTCCTATCGCGGGGTGCGATCAGGGGGCCCCGGCATCCTGCACACCTGGGGCGTGGATGCACCGATTGGAGGAGGTGTGGGGGGTGGCTAAGAAGGCGTTAGAACAAGCAGCAGAGTCATACAAAGAGCAGGCGGACAGGAAAAGACGGTCGTTTGCACCCCCCAAAGTGGGTGATCTCGTCTACCTCTCTACAAAATACCTGCGGCTGCAGGTGCCATGTAGAAAGCTAGGACCCAAGTACCTCGGACCCTTCCGAGTTATACAGGTAGTCAACCCCGTCACCGTCAGACTCCGGCTACCTCCTCTACTTGGAAAGATACACCCCGTTTTCCACAGCAGCCTGCTGAAGCCCGCTACGACCGCCTCTGCAGCGGCAGGGGAGGGTGGCCCGGGACCAGTACAGGGCAGTCACTACGAGGTACAGGAGATCCTGGACTCCCGGAAACGAAGAGGGCGGGTGCAATACTTGGTGCTCTGGAAGGGGTACCCCATGGAGGAGGCCACCTGGGTACGGGATGAGGATGTGTGTGCACCACGCCTTCTCCGTGCCTTCCACCGGAAACACCCGGGGAAGCCGGGGAAGACCCCGGGGGGGACAGTTAACCACGTTACGGATCGCTCACCTCTCTCTCCTTGCATTCCAGGTGAGCCCCTGGTAGAGGGGGCGGCATGTCGGGCCTCGGCAGCCCGACACACGAGGGGGGGCCCCTCCACCCCCCCGGCACACCCGGCTACCCTCCCTCCGAACCCACCTGGAGACGGCATGGCCCGGAGAGCTCGGAGGCCCGCGACGCTCCCCTCGCCGCTCCCGGACGCGCCGCGGCTCCTCCCGGCCCCGCCAAACTGCAGCACGGCCCGGGGAGTCCAACGGCCCGCGGCGTTCGTCTCGGCGCTTCCGGACGCGCCGCGGCTGCTTCCTGCGCCCGGCGGCGCGTCATCCAGGGGCTCCCCGGCGTGGGAGGCTCCGAATCCCGGGCCGTCTCTTCTGGCGCTTCCGGACGCGCCGCAGCTGCAGGCCTCGCCCGCCGACGCGACGACGCGCGGTTCCCCGGCTCGGGAGCAACGGACCCCGGACTGCAGCCAGCCTGGCGGAGGCCTGAGCCGACTTCCTAACTGTGCGGCCTGGGGGGACTTCCTGGCTGCGCGGCGCAGTGTGGCGACGCTGTCAGGGGACGGGTCCTTCCCCCCTGCGGTGTCCGGGTGGCTGGGTGACAGGGGGCTTCGGGGGTGGGTGCAGCAGGGAGTGGGTGAGGGTGAAGGGAAAGGGCGCGGTGGTGGTGACACGTTGGGGGAGCCTTACCTGCCTGAGCGTCGGGCGAAAGGCTTTGTAAGGGAGGGGTGGGGAAGTTATAGGGACTGGGAGGGCGGAGGCTTGTTTGGGTGGAGTTTGGGTGGGGTTTTTGGATGTGTATATAGCAGCGTTGGATGCAGATAGCAGCCAACGCTGGCTTTGTTTCTCGTTGCGGCTAAAGCTCTGTGGAATAAAGTGCTTCTAGACTGCAGCAGGAGTCTCTCGTTCCTGTTTTCGGTATCTACCCTGTTCGTTGCAGGACGAGTTTTGACAAACACAGTTATAGTCAAAAGAAGCTTAGGAAAGAGGAACACATGAGAAGCGTAATAGGTAATACAGCCCCCTGCTAGGTGGGCTGACATCCCAGGGCACAGAGGGGGTTGTGGGAATTGGTGGTTTAGCAGAGTGACGGTTTTGGGGGGAGAAGCTGTCTTTGTCTCTGGATGTTTTGGCCTGCAAGGCCCTGCAGCGTCGCCTGGAGGGAAGGCGTTGAAACCAGGAGGTGAGGGGTCTGCAGACATTTTCTCAGCCCTCTTTCTGGCCCGCGCAGGATACAGGTCCTCAGTGGAAGGCAGGCTGGCTGCAGTTGGTTCCCCCACCACCACCACACACCCGCAGTCCTAACTATCCGTTGGAGTCTGTGTCCGCCTTGTTTGGTTGCTGTGCCAAACCAGACAGTTACAGAGGTGCAAATGACAGACAAAAATTTGCATGTCTAATTAAAAAGTCATCTACATTTCATTTGTGTGTCTGTGGGGGGAGGATGTGTTCTGAATGGAGCCCCACCAGCCTTTTCTCAGTAGCAGCTCTCCACGTTCTCCACCTACCAAAAGTTGCAGAACTATACATGACCACGCCATACAAAGTGGATTCAACTTTATGCTGCATTTCCCAATGCTGGGAGGTTGCCAGCCTGGGCTTCAGTCACCCAAAGAATGTGGATTCTGCTGTGCTGAAATCTAAATACGAAGAGTCCTCAATTTACAGCCATTCACTTAGTGAGTTTTCGAAGATATAACAGCACTGGAAAAGGTTGCGCTTGTGACCTCCGTCATGTGATCCAATTTGGGTGCTTGGCAACTGGCCTGCCACTATGACGGTGGCGGCATCCTGGGAATCGCTGTTTGTGACCTTCCCAACCAGCTTCCAATAAGCAATAGGGGAAGCTGGATTCACTTAGCGACGGCGTGTTTCGCTTAACTGCAATTATTCACTTAACCGTGGTCAAAATGATTGTAAAATCAGGCACGACTCAATTGAGTGGAAATCAGAAATTCTGGTCCCGATTATGGTTACAAGTCAAGGATTATCTATAAATGTCATTCCTGTATTAAGCCTACCTTGCAGTACACATGCACATCTCCGACAGGTAAAAGTTGTAGTAGAGGGCTGGGCTAAATTCTTCCTTCCCGATTACTATCGGCAAAAACTCAGGCAGACAACTAGTTTTAACAAAGCAGACCTACTTGCAGTTTCCACTGGAGCAGCCAAGCGTGAAAGCTTCCTCCGTGTTCCCTACAGGTGGGCGAAGGACAGGTGGAGCGCCAAGACCACCCTTGCAAGCAAGACAGACTTCTTCCTCCTCCTCACGAGACCCCCTCTGTGCTGGCTGAAGGAGGGGGGGTGCTTCCTCTGCCACCCATCTAGAATGCACCCGGGCAAGGGATTCGGGAACACACACAGTTTTTAAAAGCATCGCATTCCTCCTGTTGTCTTCAGTGTAAATAACCCTTGGCCCAAACAATTCCCACCTCGGCTAATTTTCATCACAGTGGAACTCCTGTTGAAGACAGGATCTCGCTTTTGGGGTTTGCTTCCCAGGAGGATGAGGGTCTACCTTTGGGCAAAATGTTGCACCATTGGTAAGGTGGTGCAGAGTCGGGAATCCTTTGTCTGTGCCCTGTCTTCTTTGCTAGGGAAATTAAACGTCTGTGACCATGTTCAGACCGGATGGCTTCCTTTCAACCAGTATGTAGCTTTCTTTGGCTCAGGCATTCCTGGATCCAATAAAGGCAACTCAAATAGTTAAACATTGGGAGGGAAGCTAACGAGCGGGTAATTCCAATTGGTTTGGCCTTTCAGATGGTCTTTAGATGTGCTACAGTTGAACTTATGTTCCCTCATTTCCCCTTACTTGGTGTCAGGAGGAAAAGCAGTCACCGTGGTATACTTTTTACTAGATTTACATCTAGCACAAATCTAATGTACATCTAAAGCAAAACACCTGCTTCGAATCCCTGATATTCACCACAAATGGGTACATCACTGAAGTGTTTTATACTGTTAATATAAGCCATAATTCAAAGTCTGACGGTTGCTCCCACTGAGCCTGTGCTTTAGCACTGCCAGCCTCAGGAGTCGGTCCGGATTAGGTGAGATTGACCAGCCACAGGCATCTCCTTGAGCGACCGGTTGACGAGGCAACAGCCCCCAAGCCTCACTCAGGTCTAGGTGCATGCAAGGGTTGAGCAGAGAGCAACGTTTCTCAGTGAGGCTCCTCGCTAAGCCGAGGGGGAGGCATGAGTTAATGGCAGCCAGCTGTCTGCGGACAAATTTGCTTGCAGCCCTTGTTGGAGAAAACTCATGACTCCGGTTTCTGCTACTTGTTTGTGAACCTGATTTACCTTTGGAATGAATTTGGACTTTGCTACAGTTTCTTGGACTAAATTGGTGTTTTTCAAGCAAGCACTCTCTCCTAGGCGTTTGAATTACTTTCCTGTCTGCTGCTATTCGTTTCAACCGTAATAAATATACCAGCTTTGATGTGCACCAGCAGCCTTGAAACAGAACAACAAGCAAAGGTGTGCACAGAGGGAGAGTCCAAAAAGTCAAGATGGCCACCATAAAATGGAAGCCCCGCCCCTCTTTGATCCTGGCTGTTGTGAGTACTCCTGCCTACAGCTCGCCTCTGCTGAGGACTTCCTGGCCCCCTGAGGTACAACCCTACCCATCTCCAAACTCTTTTTATGTTGAACGTCTGCTAGAGAAAGAAGTAAGGTTTTTTAATTGAAGAAAGTCTTTCTTTCCTAACTGACCGAGTTGGGCCGGTTGACGCTGACTGTAGGGAGGAAAAAGGCCTCATCGCCTTTGAAATGAGGTCACCTCCCTGCTTCATCAAAGTTCTGCTAGGCTTAGTTGGAGCCTCACCCTCTGCCACTCTGTCCTCCGCTGAGCTTCCCCCAGGTTGATTTACAAAGCTTCGTGATCTCACTAGGTCACATAGTGCTGTCTCAGTTAATGCTCACTGCATCTTTCAGATTTATAGTAGCTTTTAAGCCAGGCTGCACTGTACATGATGAAAAATAACACTCAGAAGGAAGAAAGAAGGAAAAAAACTCGGAGGACTGGGCATCGGAGTAGTGCAATGGCTGGAGATGCAGAGCCATTTTCTCTCCCTGCATTTTTGAGCTCTGACCATTTCGGAGACCCACCAAGACAGAACCTGCATGTCAGCTGAAAAAGAGACGCTTCCCGTTGATTGCACATCCTTCCAAGGCAAAAGACGGAGCAAAGCAGTAGAAACGCAGACCCCTATTTAGCAAACTGGAACAGTAAAAATCAGGTCTCTTTCAAGTCAGGCTTGGCTTCTAATGACTGGAAGCAAATTAAAGAAACTCTGGCTTCCCATTTTTCTGTACTTTCCCAAGTAATCAGTATTTCCTACAATGGGCCACCAGTGAAAGGACAGCAGCATCCAGTGGCCACAAGATGGTGCCCAAAAGCTGAAGGTCTCTCCGTCTCCGTGTGTGCCCGTAGCTGCCTGGACTTTTGCAGTCCTGATCAAGTTGCCTTATTCTAGTGGCTCCCAAACTACAAGTACCCTAACACCATATTGTAGGAGGAGAGCCCCAAAACTGCAAGGAGTCCAATAGCCCCTTTTCCAAGTAACACATTTCATTAAAAATCAAAACTTTAGAAAAATCTATGCAGTGTTTCTCAGCCTTGGCAAAGTTGGCTGGGGAATTCTGGGAGCTGAGGTTCACACCTTTTCAAGTTGTCAGGGCTGAGAAATGGTGGGCTGGCCCCTGCATGTAAGGTGTTACTAATTTTCCTTTTCATTAGTTAAATATTGATTTTTAAAATGGGAGAGCAACTCAAATGCCCTAAGCAAAACATACCATTCTGCACTGTAGAAACATGGTATCTATTGCTCCACAGGGAGTCCTCGATTTATGATGGCATATGAGCCCAGAATTACCGTCATAAGCCATGGCACTTATTAAACAAGTCACTATATAACTGTGCCCAATTTTACAACTTTTTTGGAGGAGCCATTAAGCCACAATCAGCTGAACGCCACAGTCATTAAACGAGTCTGTTTTCCCCAATGGGTGTTTTTGGTGGAAATCAAAAAGAAACACCAGAGATCGGCAGAAAATGTCAAAAATCACAGCCCTCTGCCTGCAGGATGCTGCAAACCACCATAAATGCAAGCTGGTGACCCAAAATAGGGTCACATGACTGTGCCTTTACAAATGGAAGATTCTAGAGCTCACCTGAGCAGATTCAACTGTCACCTCGGATGATCCCAACGTCCTTCCCGGCTGCAGGGAAGCGAAAGGCACTTGGCTGCTACGGCCTGCGTGTGTTGCTGCAGGGTGATGCTCGAGTCCCTTTGGGATGGAGGTGGGTGGGTGTTTACGTGCTTTTCTTGGGGCTGTTCCTGTTGGGAATTAGGAGTCAGACGGCCTATACAAATATTTGAAAGCTGGATGCCCCACAAACATAGAGGAGCCCTGGTGGCGCAGTGGTCAGAATGCAGCATTGCAAGCAAATTCTGCCCACAGCCTGGAGTTTGACCCTGACAGGGATAAAGGCTGACTCAGCCTTCCGTCCTTCCGAGGTCGGTAAAACAAGGACCCAGATGGCTGGGGACAATACACTGGCATTGTAAACCCACTCAGAGAGTGCAGTAAAGCACTATGGGGCGGCACCTAAGTCTCAGTGCTATTGCTATATGTAAACTGGAAAATATTCAGCTTACGTATTTTATTTTAGGCCTAATCATTGCATGTTATATATAAGGAACCGTTTTATGTGGCTATTATATTTATTTTTATTTTTATTTTATTTATTTTAATCCCATTTATATCCCGCCCTTCTCTGAAGACTCAGGGCGGCGGCTATGGTTTGAATCCTGTTGGTCAAACGGTTCTGCACTCTGGAATTCTTTGGTGTTTTTTTAGATCTGACTAATATTTGTGAAACTGGTGGGCTTCCCATTCACCTTCCAGCAGTGGAAAGGCAAAAGTAAAGGAGGGGGTGTTAGTTTGTGGGAAGCTGGGTCTGCAAGGGTACCCAGAGGAGCCAAAATTCAAGAGGGCAGGTAAGATCATATAGCGAAAGCCCCAGCACAGTGTTTGTCAACCTTAGAATTACAAATCCAAGAATCTCCCAGGCAGAAGGAAGTCCCCACGTCTTAAAATTGCCAAAGTTGAGAAACTCTGCTCTGGAAGTTTTATTTTTACATGTATCATCCACCAAATGCAAGTGAAAAAAGGCTCTTGTTGACACACACCCCCTGCAGATTTCTCTGGATTTGATACACACACCCTGCAGATCTTTCTGGAATTGAAACACTTCACACTTCACACCTTTTATTGTAGCAAATTCTGTCCCCTCCCCCTTGGCTGAAATTATAGAGGTGTGAATAATAAATTGCAGCCTTCCTACCTATTGTCTAGTGGGTCCGACGCAAGGAAGAGACGCCAGCCGGAGTACGTGTTCAGCTCTTTATTGGAGGGGGGTAGCGTACTGAGGAGTGAGGGTTACCTGGCCTCCTTAAATACCTGGCCAGGTAAGCGGACAGCCAACGGGGTTGGCCCTAGGTTTCCCGCCGAACTGGGTTTCCCGCCAAAACCGTTCAGGCCAACGCCCCCTGGTGGCTGTTGCTATGCAGGTGCCTGCATACATAACACTACCAGTCCCAGATGCTTAAGATGTGGCTGATTTTAGATAATGAAAAACACTATTGTCTACCTATTACACTGTGCTGGCGCAATGTTGGGAAGGCAGTATTGCAGGCTGACTCTGCCGACTGTCAGTAGCTTGATCCTCACCTGCACAAGGCTGACTCGTCCTTCTGTCCTTCTGAGGTCAGTAAAATGAGGACCCAGGTTGTTGGGGGCAAGATGCTGACTCTGCTAACCACTTAGAGAGGGCTGTCAAGCACTGTGAAGCAGTATGTAAGTCTAAGTGCTATTGCAATTGCTATTGTTATTTAGAGATTTATGCATTTATTGATTTATTACACATTGTTTATACTGTTCCACTCAAAATGAGTCCTGAGGGTTTACCGTGTATATAAATTGTTACAAGTTTACTTAATAAAAAAATCAGTATGTTCCGGCAACAAGTATATTAATAAAGAAAAGTATGGGGAAGTATTATTGCTTCCTTAGCATTTAACTGATGAACTAATTGAATATTGCACATAGTGTTAGAAAAAACACAGATACTTCTAAACTAGTTGAGTTCCATGGAGCTTAACAGAGGCGTTTTGCAGGGTGTGGTTAAAAAAATTATCTAGTAAATTGATATGCCGTCCATCTCAGTATCAAGCGACTCTAATAAATGATGAATAGACAGCCAATCAGCGGTTAATGGGTTAATACAGATCTTAATTCCTAGACCTTTGCTTTTCTGGGCGGGATATCGGCATAACCTGCTGTGTTTATCTCAGATGCTAATCAATTATACCAGCAATCTCAAACCCTTGATCGTAAGATCAGCCACCTGTTATAGGGAGTTAGGCTAATCAGCTGCTTTGATCTGTTTATTTGCAATGGACTGTTTGTGGCTCGCACACCAATGCCCGGAGGATGTTTCATGACAACAACGAATGCAAATAGTGAAGAGCCGCCGGGGTGCCTTTTCCTAGCCAACCCCTGAGAGAAGAACAACTCTGTGGACCTGCATCCCGGGCCAGCCTGGGGCCCAGAATTGCAGCACGGTTGATGGAGTTCCTGATAGGCAGGCAGGCAGGTCCTCGTAGTATCAGGCCCAGCCCAAGAACGACACAGAAGTCCATCCAAAGTTCAGTTATTTATTGGCTCGCACCACAGAGACAGAATCTTGCCAGATTAAACCTTTAGCACTCTCAGCCTATCAGATATCCGCCCCCCCCACGGGAGATTCTAGGGAGGGGCTGTGCGAACTCTCCTCCTCCTCCTCCTGCTCCGATCCAGCTCCAGGCTGTGCTGCCTCTTGTCTCGTGTCCCTCTTTGCAAAGTGATCCCTTTTTCCTAGAAAACTGCCACCTCACCGTAGCCTTCACACCACCTGCCCCCTTTTGCAGACACAATCCATCACACATAGCATTCCTATGACGCTTGCAATGAAATGCTTCAGAACAGCCACCCTTCCATGCATCTTATTTCCTTCCCTGCCTCCCCGGAGCAAACCGCGGGGTCTAAGCCCACATTTCCAGATGCAAATTCTTCTGTCCACTTGTGCTAACTTCCAGCTCTATATACCTGCTGTAGCTAAAGTCACCCATTCATCTTTATAAAACTGTCACTATTATTCTCAGAAATAAAAACAACAACACTTAATCGATAAGCAACATGATTGCATAAAACTGGTATTTTAATTTAACCGTGGTATAGAAAACATCAGCATGCAGATGTACTTAGTTTCGTTCAGACTGTCATTACCTGTTGCTTTCTGGCTCTTGATGTTCTCAGGTATATATTTTGTGGTAATCCTCCAAGATTAATATCTGTACAAGGAATTGAATAGACACAGTTGGCAAGTATTTATTTATCCTGCAAATATTGCTACATCAACTATTACTTACATCACAAATGTGATTATGCATATTAATAAACATACTGTGTTTATTCCAGCTCAGGTTAAATGGAATTTCTGCCCATTAAATTAAAAACGAGCAAGACAAAACATGTTCCTTTGAATTTGCAGGGATTTAATGCAAGAAATAAAACTGAGGCATGGGGATTAATCAAGAGCAACAACAACAAAAAAGCCTTTGTCGAAAATAACTCACATTTGTGACTTTGGTTAAAGATACAGGGGTTAAAAAAGTATGAAAGGTTTTCCAAGCTGTTTGGTAAATGCTTTTCAATCTGATGTTCCGTATTAGCATAAATGTTATCTGCTAACCATGAAGAAGGTATTAGCAACTTTAAATAGTAAACACATTTTAAATTTTGTCCACATTTCAGCAGTAGCATTATTAAGCCCGGCACATTTATCGCAAATAAATTACAGCCCATTTTAATATCTCCATTGGCATTGACATTAAAAAGCAAAAACAATCTTCTGATCCATTTTCCAAGCAGTTTTAATTCACTTTTGCACAGATCCATCTAAAGTTGCAGAAGGAAAACAGGCATCACTGTATGCATCCCATGTTTGTGGAGCAATCAGTGCTTGATCTCATCAAGCTCAGATTATGAAATAACAAGGTTTAAATCTTGTGTAAGGCTAAAGAGTCCTAGTTACTGAGCTGTCTTTCACTCACACCTTCCATAGGGAAATTCCTAAAATGTACAGTACTTGATGTATATTATATGCAGACACCCTGGATGTCATAAATGGCAATCACAGGACCCCAGAATGCCACCAACTGTGGTAAATACATGCCAGTTGCCAAATGCACAAACCTGGATCTTGTGACAATTCAAGGCCTGGTTGATCGGTGCCCTCAAAACTTTCAACAGTCGTTAAATGATGGTCGTAAAGGAAGAACTCTCTGTGTAACTCCAATGACAATGATTTCTTTTTCTATTACAAGGACTGTGCCACACTGGAACCCTGCATCCAGTTTTGGCCACCACATTACAAAAAAGATGCTGAGACTTTGGCAAAAGCGCAAAGAAGAGCAACTAAGACGATTAAAGGCCTGGAGACTAAAACATATGCAGAACAGTTGGAGGATTTGGGCAGAGAAAAGAAGGATGGGGGGGGGCATGATAGCAGTCTTCCAGTATTTGAGGGGCTGCCACAAAGGTGGGGGGGGGTCAAGCACCAGAAGCAACAGATGGAAACTAATCAAGGAGAGAAGCAACTTGGAACTAAGGAGGAATTTCCTAACAGTGAGAGCAACTAACCAGTGGAAGGACTTGCCTCCAGAAGTTGTGGGTGCTCCGACACTGGGGGTTTTTAAGAAGAGACCGGACAGCCACTTGTTTGAAATGATATGGGGTCTCCTGCTTGAGCAGGGGGGCTAGACTAGAAGACCTCCAAGGTCCCTTCCAGCTCTATTCTGATTGAATTACAGGAAAGTCCCAGGACATTTGAATCGCCTCGAGGGCTTCAATGGAAGGCCACCTATTCAAAGAAGCCGCAGAGTCTGAGCTTTTGAGAAATTCACCATCGGATCATGTCCCTCCTGCTGTCTTCAACTTACAGGCGATGCCCCCTTGGCGGGACCCCCTCTCTCGCTCCTCGCCTTCTTGGCCCAACTCCTTCTTTGCGACATCTGCAGAGTTGGGGTCTCTTTCTCCTACCTCAGTTGGCCAAGGAGTTGCTGTTCTACGTTCAGACTGCAGGGCGCACCCGGGACGTCAGCGGGTTCTCCATCCGTGTTCATGAAGTTACATTATGAAGAGCCATTTCTGATCATGCATGCTTATTAAAAACTTACTTAAGTTTTCTTCTTGTTAGTTTATTGAAGGCAAAATACCGATTACATTAGCTGCGTATCTTCCTTGTTCCTGATAAGTTTTAAAATGGTCGCTAAATAAGTATCCTGTTATCTAACATCTTTCATGGTGCATGAAGATGCAGCTGGAAAGGAATCAGGGAGTCAGGGCATTTTGTGCTTAACCTAATTAAATTACTCAATGCAGCGGTGGAAAAGGAGATCATATTAACTCTTCTTTACAAGTCAGCTTGCACTGTTTTCTGTGAGTCACCACAACAGGCCTTTGAGCTGTCAAAGTCTCTTAGACTTACAGGAATCTGAGAGATTAAATTGTGGATGTGGTCAAGAGCTTATCAAAACCTCTTTTGTCTTAGCACTATTTGTTTTTCTTTCTTTTTTTCTGGAGAAGTTTCTATCTTGGAAAACTTCTTTTTCTCTAAAATTCCCCTCTTCTTATCTGCAGAACATAGAATAATAGGGTTGAAAGGGAGGTCTTCCAATCCGACCCTTTACTCGAGACTGGTCTATTTCTAAGACCCCCTTAAATTGCCAGGACACAACAGTTGCCCACGAAACAACCTTCTTCCTCATGAAAGAACCAGGCTCTTAAAATAAAACCCAGAGCAAACGCAACTTTGCCACCGTCAGTCTCTCAACCCAGAAACACAGCGTAACACTTTCAACCAAATAATAGTTGGATATTATGCTGAAGGAACAGGCCTTGGCTGTAATTAATTTAGGAGAGGTGGAGCTGAAAGCAATTTTTCCTTTCTACCTGGCTAAGGAGGCAATTATCTCTAGGTTTCAATAAACAAATGCAACCCTTGATAACCTCTGCCGTTCTTATATAATATTTTCTATTAAGAAAATGGTTTTCTTTTTCTTTCATGAAAGAGGATTTCTTCCTCTCTGTTCTTTTTCCAGTGAAAGCTAACTCTTGCAGTTTAAAGGCAGGAGTTTGTCATCACGACATCAAATCCCCTTTTGATATGATGACTCCCCTCCACTCCAGCCAGACCTGCTGTTTACAGACGTGCCGCCTGCTTTGAATTTCCTGGCATTCAGCTGAAAATGGCCCTGGATGTTCTTGAAATTGATCTTTTTTTTTTCTAATAATCCATTTTGACAATTGGGAATCTGTAACTGACAGAGGGCCCCTAAAAATCTCTTAGCAGCTTGAGTCTTCAAACAATTGCCTTGGTACTATTATACAGAATATATTCTGAACATTTAGAAACTGACTCTGTTGCTATTCTCATCACCTTTTGCAATCTCTTATCTACCATCAACAAAGATTTTACCAATTTGCTCATTTTAACAAGCTTTATTATCATTGAATTACATTTACATTAGCTACATTAGGAAGTCGTCTCCTCTGAAATGTTTCTATTTGCAGCTTCCTCCCAAACACGCCGGTGTGCAATGTCTTTATTGGGGGCGCTCAATGCTTTTTTTGTAAAAGAAAAAGGTGCCAGAACTCACACACGTCATACAACCCGCCTTGCCTACCCTACAAGGTTCCATCCAAAAAAGGTGCCGGAACTCCGTTCCGAGCGTTCTATGAGAAAAAAAGCCCTGGAAATAGCATCTCTCATGAGCAGAGTTCAAAGGACGCGGGGCAGGGCAGGTTTCAGGGGCGGCCTGGGTGTGGATCCCTTGAAGATGTTTGCATTTGCAAGAGATCACGTCAGCCAGCCATGCTTTGTGGTGACACAAAGTCTGCCCGATGACTGTGACTCCATGCTCCGAGTCACCTAAGGAAAGGAATTTAAAAGAGGAACCGTCCTTATGGGTCGTTTCTGGTGAAATTCTTGCCGTGAACGTTTTTAACATCGTGGTGACCAGAACTGGATGCAGCGTTCCACGTGTGGCCTTATCAAAGCAGTATAAAGCGGCATGAAGACTTCACGTGATCTGGATTCTGTCCCTCCGTTAACGCAGCCCGGGACTGCAAGTGACGCTTTAGGCCCGTTGGGCCAAGTGGTGAAGGCATCGGGCTGGAAAGCGGGAGACGGGGAGTTCTAGTCCCGCCATAGCCGTGAAAGGCAGCCGGGTGACCTTGGACAAGAAGTGGCAAGATTATCGTTGCGGGGAAAATAGGAGGAAGCAGCAGGGGATTTCTAGGTCTGCTGCCCGGAGTTGCGCATCGTGGGCTGTGGGGGGAAGCTTTCAAATTGTGCTTGGAAAGGCCTCTAATGTTTTTTTAAGCTCGTAAATGAGTTACTGATAGTCCTTGACTTACGACAGTTCATTTAGTGACCGTTCGAAGTTACAAGGCACCGAATAGTGACATTTTTTCAGTTACCACCTTTGCAGCATCCTCAGTCACGTGATCAAAATTCAGAGACCGGGCAGCTGATTGGTATTTCCTGGGGGCTCCACGGGATCCCCTTTTGCGACTTTCTGACAAGCAACGGGGGAGCCAGATTCCCTTAACAGCCGCAGTGATTCACTTAACGACCGAGGTTTGGGGCTCCGTTCTGGTCGCAAGGCGAGGACGAGCCGCGAGGAAAGCAGCCCGGGGCAGAGGAGCGCAGCACCCCGCCCCGTCCCCGCGTCCCTCCGCGCGGAACTTTCCGGGGTTCGACGCACGCGCACCGGGTGGAAGCGCCGCGTCCTCCTCTCCGGACTCCGCTCCGGGTCTTCTCAGACGACCCGCCTCCCTCCACGCGCTGCCCCTCCCTCCGGGCTCAGTGGGCGGGGCCGGGCGCGCGCGCGGGGGGGGGGCGGCTACTGCGGCTGCCGGGGCTGCCGGCGGCGACCTCACTTCCGGGCCTGCCGCGCGGCCCAGGGGGGGGCGGGGGGCGGAGGGAGCGCGCGAGGGCCGAGCGGAGAAGAGGCGAGAGGTAGGCGCCCCCCCTCCCCCCCTCCCCCTCCCCCTCCCCCTCCCGCCCGTGGCGGGTCCGGCTGCACCTGTTGGGCCGCTGCCTGGCGAGGAAGGAGTCGGCCCGGGAAGGAGGGCAGGGACCCCGGGGGCAGAGAGGACGCCGCCCAGGGCAGCCGGACCCCCCGCCGGAGGCTGGACGAGACGAGGAGGGGGGGATCCGGTGACCCGGCCAGGGAGGGTTTGGATGCTCTCTTGGGGACCCCTCCTCCGGCGGGCTCCCCTCTGGGCTCCACGGGGGGGGCTTTTGTGGGGGGGGGGCGGGAGAATCGTTTTGCCTTTGAATAAAATGCGCAGGTTGGCCGAGTTGATGCGAGCGAAGCCGCCCGAGGGCGGGCGGGGGGAAACGCCGCTCCTTCTGCCTCTTTCCCAGCGGACGTGAACGTTAAAGCCCTGGGTGCCCTCGGTGGGTCCTTCCCTCCTTCCCCGTCCTCCGCCTTTCTTCCTCGTTTCCATCTATTCATTCCCGCCCCCCATTTGCGGCCCATCCTGGGGAAGTGGAAGAAAAGGGGATTTGAGAGCCTTCGGTGGTCCAGGGATGCGCCTTCAGCCTGTCACGGAGCGATCCCAAGGCAGGCTGGCTGGCTGGCTGGCCTGAAAGATGCTCAGTTACTCAAAGAGTTGGGGGAGGACTTCGGGACCCCTTAGATGGGGGGGGTCCCCAACCTTGGCAACCGCAGGACCCCTGCCGCAGATGAGCAGCTGCGTGGCCGGAGAGAAGCCGGAGCTTCTGAATCCGGAGTGTGCTTAGAGATCGTGTTTGCGGACTAAGCGCCTCTCGCCCCAGGCTTGGACTTTGCACAAGGCGGCATCTTTGTATCTCCCAGCCAAAGTCCAACCAAAGAAATTGCCTGCAAAGTAGTTGCTAAGGGAGGCTCGAGAACTGTGTTCTCTGTGTGTGTGTGTGTGTGTGTGTGTGTGTGTGTGTAAAGCCAGTCCTTGTAGGAGCGTCAGTGAGATTTCTGCCATCCTGGCAGCAAGGTAAGCCTCAGACTTCCGTGCCTGCTCAGGTGAGTCACGTGCTGACTGAAGGAGGTGGATTTTTCCAGTGGACAGTGGAACAGAGGCGTTCTTCTCCTTGAGATGGTTAAATGGCTTTGGCAGAAGCCATCAAAACAAACCCCGCTTCGCTGAACTTTTCTGCTCTCTGCCTGGGGGTGGAGTGACGGTTACTTTTTATAGGAAAAAAAGAACTTGCTTCTGCAAGTCACTTTTACTATCCGGGCCTGGTCACCTGCTCAGGCCCTTCTGGGACGGTGTAAAAGTCACCGGAAGGACAGGAGGGCGCATTATAGAGACCAGTAAGTATTCTGAAAAGTGACATGACAAAGCGGGTGTCTGTGTGTGTGTGTGCTATTGTAATTCTTGAATCCCTTGACCATTGTTTTATTCAGCGGTGTTGGAGATGGTTGCATCGGAGCTCTCTGCTGTAATAAGTTGCTTTGCCAGCAGTTGTCTGCTGAGCCAAGACCCAGACCCCGTTAGTTTTGCCTTAGTTTCTTTGCACGTTTAGAGTTACACATTTCTGGACTTTGAGGAATGCAGTAACAGACAAGATGACTGGCGTATAAGGTTGTCTTTTTGGGTTCATTCTCATTTGCACCCCGAATTAAATGTGCATAAGGTCATTTTTATAGATAGCAGCAACAGTTATGGGGTGTGTGTGTGTGTCAGAACTGAGGTTTGTTTTTTTTGAAGGATCCTTGCTTGGTTTGCCTTTAAACATTGACCATTTCTTTCTCTTGTAGCCTTATAAGAATTCCTTTTCTGAAAGATGATGGGTGTGGATGCGAAGCAGTAATTATATTGTACCTTAGTTTCATAATATCTGGTTTAATAACACCTGCCTTATTACCTGCTCAGGACCATCAATAGATTGCTTCTTTGTTTTGTTGTTGTTTTCCCTGCAGTTTGTCAATCCTTGCCGCCCTCTGGCACAAAGCATTTCATTAGTGCCAAAACGATGGAGTCTCTGGGTATAATTCCAGATTACAAACATTGCTATAAACCTTATTTTATTGATTGGTTCTTTTAACACTTACTATTTAAATGATTTATTAAGAAAACTGGAGCAAGAAATGGCCAAAAATGTAAGATTTTGGTTTTTGTATCTAAATACACCTTGTTTTACTGTGTTCTAGCTTTCCCCCCCCCCCCCCCCCCCGTATTTAAAACCTTGCATTTTAGCAGCTCAGCTCTTTGGCCTTTCATGCTGAACTTCTGTTTCTCCTTTCTTTCGGGTGGGTGCTTGAAGAGTGGGTTTAATCAGACAATTGTTTACTTACTGCTCTTGTGTACTGAGCATTTTACAAAGTATTGTGATATAAGGAAATGAAATGCTTCTTTAAAAGTTCACACTGCAGCATTGACTGCTTGGCGAGACCAGCAGATATCTGGATTTAAAGATTATTAGATTTTTTTCATCCCATCTTTATTACTTCATAAGTATTTCAAGGCTCCTTTCCCCTCCTGTTCCCCCCCCCAACAACTGTCCTGTGCAGTAGGTTGGGTTGAGAGAGACTGACCGACCCAAAGTCACCCAGCTGGCTTTCAGTGAAGGCAGGATTAGAACTCACACCCCTAGGTTTCTAGGCCAGCGCCTTCACCAGGATGGTACTCCTTGACTTACGACTGTAGTGGAGTCGGGCAATTCTGTTGTATGTCATTGACTGTTGTAAGTCAAGGCACTTGCGTGACCAGTCCAATTTCATTACCTTTTTTGGGCAGTCATTAAGCAAACACAGCGGCCATTAAGCAAACATCGCTGTTGTTAACTGAAGCCCTTGTCCACAAGGGGCAATTTTGGCCAGAAATCAGAAGTAAACACCAGTTTCTGGCAAAAAAAGCTGTAAATCACAGCTATCTGGCTGTGGGTCTCTGCAGGCAGTGGTCAACACAGGTGGGTTGCTGTCCCCCCCACAAAAAATGTGATCATGGGACTGTGGGGAGCGAGCAGCTATCAGTACTTTGCATCCAGGTTGTAAGTACCGTTTGGGGGTCCGTCATATTGTCAAACAATTGCTAAACATCCAGTTATAGGTCAAAGACTGACTGTACACCAAACTGACTTCATAGGATAGTAATACTGCCCTATATATTCCTATATAGTAGTAATATATGAGGCTATTATGGAGAAGTAAGAGAGCAGAAGGGAGGGGGCTGTTCTGTTCCTCCCATAAGTTAATTGATATTTTTCTCCTCCTCTTCTGATAGAAGGACAGTATAGGACGAATCCTGACAAAGGAGGGGGAGGGGTTTGGAACTTTTCAATTTTATTTTTATTTATTTTTTGTAAATCGAGGCGTTCTGTCATTATGTCACTTGGGACTCCCCTTCTCTTGAAATGGCTATAGAGTCATTCTAACTTAAAGAGATGCCTTTTTTAATATGTATGTTATTGCTTGATGTGATAATGTAGAGCTAGGAAATTGAAAGCAAAAGAAAGGAATTTGGTTACAAACTGGATGCAGAGTAACTTAAGATAATACCTAGTTAAGTAGATACTCAAGATTGTAATTATGTACGGCTAAGAGCTCCTTCAAAAAGGGTAATTTATTTTCATTTAAAGATGTAGAATCTTTTTGCATGAATTCATCTTTGAAAATGCAAACTGCTCCATCCATTGTGCTAAATATGTGTTGACTGAGCCAACTCTGGTTGAATTCACACTTTGTTCTAGACTGTTACGATACTTTACAACTCAGTATTTAAGTCCAAACCAAAGAAATTGCTGTATTAGTATGCCTAGGAACCTGGTAGTAGATGTTTTAGTTTTCGATCTACAGACTAGGTTTCTCGAACTACAGACTAGGTTTCTCCGTAGAGCTAAGCTATGATGCAGTTTGCATACTGTTTGAATCCAGTCGCAAACCATTGTTTATAGCGTAGCTGGTTGCTCAAATTCATCAGGTTTGGACTAGTTTATTTACTTGTTCAACTTCTGTGGCCACCCACTCGCCAAGCCAGTAGCCATGCCTTCCTCAACACTGCATCAATTAGACTTGCGTGAGGATGCCACCTTAAAATCAGTCTAACATCTAGCCGGGTCTTGTTTGCATTCTGCAGCCACTCCCCTTCTCACTCCCTGGATAATTACTCCTCTCTTGCCGCCTCCCTCCCTCGGCTGCAGGTGGGTGTTTTGGCTTGGCAGCAACCCTAACTGTAATTGCAGCAGCAAGACGACATGCCCAAATTGGGGCGATTGAGCTTCCTTCATGACGGTTCATGTCAGAAGACATATTACATCGCTTCAGTTTCTGTCAGCCAAATTGTGTTACGGTGTGGTGCGTGTTGCGACTGGTACTGAGGGAGTCCTGGGCACCTTGGAAAGCTCTCGTATCCATCCGGTTAGGGTGGCCCTTGATTTACGCTCACAAGTGAGCCCAGTGTTTCTGTGGCTAAGTGAAACCTTGGTAAGTGAATTTTGGCCCATCTTCTTGCCACCCTTCAGTGAATTACTGCAGTTGTTAAGTTAGCACCGCGGTTGTTAAGGGAAGCTCTCTTCATCTATTGACTTTGCTTGTAAGAAGGTTGATCGGGACGCTGCGACCGTCATAAATATGAATCAGTTGCCAGGCCTCTGAATTTTGATCCCGTGACCTCGTGGATGCTGCAGCGGTCATAAGTGTGAAAAATGGTCATAAGTCACTTTTTTTTAGTGCCATTGCAACTTTTAATGGTCACTAAATGAATTGAGGACTACTTGAAAAGTTTTTTCTTGCCACGGAAGTAAAACTAATCTGTACGTCAGGGAAACAAATAACAGCAATATTTTTCAGAAATTTCCATTGCTCCTCCCTTTAAAGGGAAGTCAAACGTAGGTCCGTGGCTCCATTTGCAACCGGGCCGCACGAGTGGTGGGCGAGCGCATGTGTGCACAGCTCTACTTGCACGAGTGACGGGTGAGCGTGGGTTTGCACAAGCCCATTTGTGCAGGCGCAGGTGCCCGCCGTCCGTGAGCACCTACGCCTTCTCTTGGAAAGGTTTGGGATCGCCGATGTGAAATGGAAAGGAAAAAGATAGCTGAAAGTGAGCTCAGATGAATGGTGTCGATTTGAGAGGGGAGCTGCTGGAACAGATGCCCTCTGGGTGCCTCAGAGGAACCCCACATTCCAAGACCATCTTTAGGCACCCCCGCATTGCTCTGGGTGACTTAGGGAGAGAAAGGGAAATGCAGTTGGATAACATTCAGGCTTTATTAAATTTTAAATCTATTTAAAGGCGTGATTGCTATTTATAGTGGTGACCACTGAGTTAAAACTGTAGCATGTCCGTATATCTTCCGTTTGAAAATCACCAAAAACTTTGATCTCTCTCTCTGATCTGACACAAAAAAGGTGCGTCATTTATGCAGAAACTTTGGACAAATGAACAGCAGTGAATTCGCCCTTGATCTTTACTATCTAATAGGACAAGCAATTTATCTATTAATGAGTAAATTTTATTTGGGTTGCTACGTTTTTTTCTTAGAATAGACAAATTCCAGGTGTATTTGTGCAACTTAACCACATGTGAACCCTGTTATTTTTATTCTGTTTAAGGTGGAAGTAGAAGCAGTCCAGAATTCTTGGTGGATCTGCCAGCAACAAGCAAATGCACCTATATAATGGCAGAGAAACAAAAAGTGGACACATTTTCTACTTCTAGTTTTCCAAAAACCTGTCAGAAATGGTAGGTACAATTTATAATTAACATACCCTGGGAATTTCCCAGTCTTGAATGTCCAAAATAGGGAAAGTCATAAAGTACCGTTCTGTTTGTGTTAGGCCCCTTGGTTCTTTGTTTGGAGGCTGGGACCCATGAGCTGATGGTAATTTTTCCCCCCTCCCATTGCTTAATCTTACAAGAATTAAAAATGTAAAAAAGTGCACACATCAGTAACCCACTTTCATTATGGGATATTGAAGTCTGATCCTTAAATTTCATTTCAGAAATTGCTGGCTGCCTATATGCCTTGAAAGCTGCACATTACATGTTATTTGAAGGGTTGTTTGCTTTGGTTTTAACCCAAAACCTATTTGCTGAAGTGTGCCTCTGCAGAGAGATCTTTTCCCAGAGTTGACTCAATGATCGCTTATATTTTTAGAATGAGGACAATCTGGGTCAGTAGGCATTGCCTCTTCATGCTGGAAATGTTAATTACAAGGCTAAAGAAGGAATGTGTGTGAAGTTTCCTTCCTGAGCCAAAATTTTGTGATTCAGGAAAGGAACATTTCTGAGCATTGTAGAAGACTGGGAACACAGAACGGTTTCTAGTTCAGGCAATTCATCTCTGGATGCTGCCTGGTCTGGAGGAAGCTCCACGTAGATTGAGAAGGAGAAAAGAACTTTCTGGAATTTTCCAAAACCTTCCTAAACCTGTGAGCTTTTCCTATCTCTGCATATGGAATTATTATTCCTCTGATTCAGTTTCATGGTTCTCAGTGATATTGTATTCTCCAGCCGTACATAGCTGGGCTGTGAATCAAGTCCATCTGTGTAGTACGCTTGGTTTAAAATATCCTGTGATCTGCTTTTAGGGGCGTTGAATAGGGTGGTCTTGGCATGTAAATTGGGACGTGGTGTGACCATCTGGTTCTTTGCTAACTCTGAGTTAGACTACTTGAGGGGAGGAACAGCACTGCCGGGACTGGAAATGTTTGGCTGGAGTCGTTAAATGACCGGGACTGGAAATGTTTGGCTGGAGTCGTTAAATGACCAGCGACTGGCTATTCTCAGCCTGATCATCTCTAAGGCTGTCCACAGAATCCACCCCTTGCCCAGTGGCCCTTTGGGATGAGAGACTGGGTCCATGTGTTGCTCTAAACCGTGGGCATCCTGCTGTTTCCTCTTAGCAAGCTGTGGTTCCAAATCATGGCTTACGACTTAGCATTTTGTGCAAACCAAACCATTTATTCAGGGAACTATGCAAATGATGGCTGTACCAGAGAGTGATAAGGAGAGAGTGGATCTTGTGGGCCTTCTGTAGCTTTGGCAATGGCGTCTGTCTGGACGCCTGGGACGATGGGGGCCTGGAGACGGGCGTCTAGTCCTTTCTGAGGGGGCCTTTCTGGTGGGCGCACGCAGGGAGGTCCTGCCGCCCCCGTGGTTACTCCAGGGTTTGCTGCATTTTGGAAATCCTCCAGGAGTCACCGTCAGGGCTTGTGGGGGCGGGTGGGGGTTGCCCAACTCTGACTGGTGTGCCAGTTGCATATCATTGTAGACTAAGAGGCCGCAACAGTAATGACTCGTCCTCAACAAAGAATGGATAGACAGTACGAAACACTGCAAGTTGATGCTCAGCTGGTCCAGCTGCTAAGTGGGGCTGGTATATTCAGCAGTGCTAACACTTAAGAGGCAATTGTTGCATTAGTTATGACGTGTCTCTGGGTCTCAACCAAAGGGCCGGTTAGCACCCTTAAAGCCTCAGATGGCTTTGCAGCCAGCTAAATGTGGGCCTGCCCCACCCGGATGCATTCTGTCCCGTGCAATCACCGGAGGAAGGGGTGCTGGTGGCCTCTGTCCCACGAGAGGTGGGACACACTTTCTCGGAAGCAGCTCCCACCGGCCACGCGAGGTAAGGAATGTCCCAACCTCCTGGCCTTGATTAAGACTTTAACAAGTCTACTGTTCCACTGGCCACGTGGGCGCTGATGATCCAAGGACTGCCTGGGTCAGGAGAAGGAGATTATTTTTTTTTACCGGTTCTGTTAAGTTGTGAACAGAAATAGGCTGAAATGTTGCAATAGGCAGCCTAAGAACAACTGAACGACTTGACTTTGGCCAGGTGTGGTTACGTTTTTAAGTTGTGCTGTACAGATGAGAATAATTAAAATCACTGTCCTCCTGTCTGCCAGAGCTGCTGAAGCAGAGAAAGGCTGTCATGTTGCGTTTTCTGAGGCGGAAACAGCGCAATATTACAGCAGTGGTTCAGATTCCACCTTGTGTAACGGCTGCTAGAATGTTGATCATGGGCTGTAAATAGTGGTTTGGTTGTTTGCAACACGACCCATAAATCCACATTTGGGTTGTATATTCCTCTAATGTGGTTTTTATGGTAGAGGGATATTAGCCCTTATTAACAGGTTTGAAGATATCCAGACGTGAGTCTTAAGTAGCTGATTTCTTGCTTCAGCAAACTTCATGCATGCAGATGTGTTGCAAGAAATAGAGAAAGCCCGGGAAAGAGACACTGGCCCATTTTTCTGCTCAACCAAAAGGAATTTGTTCTCGTGTCACTCCTTCTAGAAACAGAGATCAGTTCCACTCTGGCTTTTCAACTTGTAAATAACTGTGGCCTGTTTGTGTGTTTCGCAATGAATCTGGTAGGAGCCTGCAGCTGCGGGCAGATACAGAGCAGCCGGGAGGAGGTGAGCTGCAGATGGAGGGGCTGCCCTGACCCCCCCCCTCCTTAAAGGAGGGGGAGGAGCAGCTGGGAGGACCAGGAGACCCCTGGGGTCCTGAACGGTCCTTGTGCCTACAAGATGCCGGTTGGGCAAGACGCCAAAGAAAGCGGGGTGGAAGAAACGGACAGCCCTTTGTCCCGAATATAGTACGGGGTCTACTGCTCGAGCAGGGCCCTGGACTGGAGAAGCCCACCGACTCAGTTATTCTGTAATGACGGAGGAAGGAACCCCAGAGGGCGTTCGGATATTATTTGTGCAATCTTCACGACTGTGTCAGAGAACTGGCTTCTCCTCCTTCCAGGATGTGCTTCCAGCTTCCTCATCTGGCAGTTCTTCGTGGTCTCGCATCCAAACTTTAATTAGGACCAACCCACATTCGCCTCTGAGACTGGCCCAGTTGGCCGACGGCTGCCTCTTGTTGACGTGCCAATTAGGGCAATACACCCTCACACAAGGGTGTCCTCTACAGGACTAATGCCCCCCCCCCCGCCCACCCAGTGAGAAGTGCCACAAAGGAGAGAATCTGATAGGGGCACAAGATGCCTTAGTTCCTCTTGCTGAAGTTCTCACTGTTTAAAAGAGGGAGGTGGTTGTGCGGAAACTGACAGCAGATCCAATTATGTATTTCTAAAAAAGCACATAATGGTTTATTTGGTGCAATTTTAGGTGCAATTTTAAGCACCAATTTAAGCAATTTTAATTCCATTAACGTGCCTGTATTTCAACTCTTTGACACAGTCTGCTGGGAAGCAGGTTGTGTGTCTTCCCCATTTCTCATTTTAGCTTTTCTGAACAAGAGTCAAACCTCCGCCTGAATGGAGGGGAGGATGGGTTCTTGTGGGGGCAAATATAGGGACGAGGTAGCGATGGGGAGGAGTGTGGCTTTCGTAAGCGGAGATAGAGTTTGAATTGGGCCAGGCTGTCACCGGCAGAGCCTGGGGAGGGTGGAAGCCCAAGTCCCTGCCGGGCATCGGCTTGTGGAGAGCTGCTTCAGAGGACCCAGTGGGAAAGAGGACGGGATCTCCGAGCTCGTCTCTCTGGAGAAAGAAATCCACACAATTCCGGGACAGAAACTTAGGGCATGGAAGTGGTAAAGCTTGGCCATCTCAGACCGGATGCTATCCTTGAATCTCCGTTTTGGTCAAAAGTCTACATGAAAAGTGAATATTTAACTACTTGTCCAAGGGCACCCGGGGCGTCTCTCTTATTGGAACCTAAGATTAGAAGGCTGGAAAACAACCGCCCAGATGTCACGTGTGGGGGGGGAGGGGGGCTGGCCTCCAGCTTGAATGGGGTTTAGTAAAAATCAGGTGCGCCTTTTTCAGCAAATGGTGAGGAAAGCTTGTTAACTCTTCTTGGAAGTAGACTGATAATGTGCTTCCTTTGATTTGGGATTATTGCGTCGTAAGAAACCAATAACGGTGGGCTTTCAAACCTAATTTCTGGTTAGTGTGACATTACACTAAATCACAGCTTTATCAGCAAACGGATGGCTGATCTGGTTTAGCACACCTGCCTTCTGACGTGTAGTGTGGGCAGTAATGCATATATTTTTTTATAGGGCAAAGAAGCGAAGACATCCACTCATGTTAGGAATAACCTCATTGCAGCCTCGCTCGATGTTTAAGACAGCGTTCTGGCTTATTTTGCAGCATTGCCTCCATGCTTTGAAGTTGGCAGGAGGGTAGGAAATGATAGCTCAAATAATTGCTAGACTAAAATTGTTGTGCAAAATTGTGACTGTGATTCGTAGGCTACGTTAAAAGGAGTAGCCCTCACGCACATGTTTATGCTGGGCCTGATGGTGGAGGGAGGGGCTCCCTCCCCACCCTAACGTTCGTTCGCTCCTTTTCATCAGATTTGAGGGCTTTGAGGGATTAAGCTCACAGCCAGTAATTTGAAGAAACACTGAATTAAAATGATTTGTTGAAGCATACCTCATTGTTAACGGCATGTTCTACTAAATACTTCCTCACTTCTACCTAAATCACAAGCTGAATTAACCCTCCCCCTCCCGCCAGCAGCAGCATTCACCGCATCTGTATGTGCCACTTCGGGACAAAGAGTTTTAAGCTTTCGAAAATAATAAGCTGCACGAGTTGACTCAGAAAATCGTATATTTCCCTTTTTGTCGGCATCCAAAGAAAAACGTGGCTGCAAAATGGATGAACTCAAAACGGTCGTATTCACTTCCCCAGCAGGAAAATTGTCACAGCACTTGGCAGGGGGGTCTTCAGCCGTGGCCTTTGATGACTTCTGGACTTCAGCTCCCAGAATTCCTCAGCCAGCGGGCCTGCTTTGAAGACCCCCCCCCCGGCCTGCCGCTTTCTTGCATTGATGACTTGGCCTAGGTTTCTCAGGGTTTTTTAAACCTTTTTTCTTCTTGATGTGGAAGGATTTCATTCTGCTTTATTTCCTTTCCAACAGTAAATTGGTTTTGACAATAAAGAGGGGGGGGGTAGGGGGAAGGAAGGAAGGAAGGAAGAGGAGGAAGGAAGTCTGTCAAACGATTCAAATAGCCCTATCCATTTGAAGACTTAAAAAACTGCCCAGTCAGATTGTTTGTTTTATTCGAGTACTCCTTCCTCCCCTTCCCCTTTCCCCCATAGCAGCAACCACGTGGGGTGGGTTGGTCTGAGAGGGCCCAAAGTCCTCCAGCTGGCATTCAGCCAAGGAAGGAAGGCAGGCGGGAGGAGAACCTCTGATTTCTAGGCCAGCCGCTTCACCCCCACACCAAAATGGCTTCCTTCAACTCTCACAGCCGATTGACCTCTTTGAAGTGGCCTGACAAGGGACGTGCAGTTGCTCTCTTAGGCCCGGCAAGACTTCTGCTTGGCTTCTGATTGTGTTTCCTCGTCAGCCTTTATTCCCCCTTCCCAGTGACCACGAGCATCATTTCAATTAAAACGAGGCTTTCCCTGGCTGCAGAAGGAACGGTCACCGATCCTTTTGCAGCAACCCTCCCCCTCTTCGTAGATGGACAGCTTTTCTCCCCAGATATTCCAGTAAAATTATGCCAACTCCAAACGATTTAATTCAGGGGTCTTCCAACCTGGTCCTTTGATGACTCGTGGACTTCAACTCCCAGAATGCCTGGCTGAGGAATTCTGGGAGTTGAAGTCCACGAGTCGATCAAAGGGCCCGGTTGGAAGACCCCTGGATTAATTGTTGCTCCCTTCTCCCCAAACGTCGGTCCTATTCTTGATAAATGCTTATCTATCTCCTTTCCTGGGTGGGTCGGGAACCACATGCTCTGGTTTCATTCAGGACTGGAGCTGGGAAGGCTTTGAGCAGCAACACCTGTATTGTTCTTGTGATTGTAGCGAAAACTCCCTGGACTCCTCTTGACTCAGCAAATGAAAGCCACCTTCACGGGCGTCTCGGCTGACCTGAGGCGGCTCTGCCGGTGAACGAGGCCTCGTCGGTTTGGGAGGGTCACCTCAGGAGTGTCCGCGAGAGCCAGTTTGGCCTAGCGGTGAAGGCAGCGGCTGGAAACCGGGAGACGGGGAATTCTAGCTCTGCCTTATTAGCCGTGAAAGCCGGCTGGGTGTCTGGGCCGGTCACTCTCGGCCCAACCTTCCTGACAGGGTTGTTGTTGTTGTTTGTGGGGAAAAGAGGAGGAAGGAGGAACATTAGGTATGTTTGCTGTCCTGAGTTAGTTATGAAAATAAATAATATGATATTAATAATTAATATTAATAAATAATAAGGCGAGATTGAAAATTAAAAAATAGTTGCTCGAAGGTGGTTCTGTGCCCAGAGTTCAACAACATTGATTGGCAGGCGTCTTTGGGGCTTGGCCTACTCAGAAACTGAGCTGTGAACCCACGGGAGGATAACAAGGCCCTGGATAGTGAGTGTTCAGAAAGGGCATCACAACATGTGTGCCCTCGGCAATGTGTGGGCTGTTCTGATCAGTAATATTTCCCAAGTAACACACACACACACACCCCAGGGATGGTGAGTATCAGACTCTTTGCTGCAATTTCACACCTGTGCACAGAAGGAGATAAAAACGACTTTGAGTTGAGCTCGGCTCCCCAGGCCTTCGTGGACTTGGAGCCCGTTTCGTTTTCTCGGCAACGGGGCGGGAGGAATGGGCCTCCCCCCCCTGTGTCTTTTTGACTCGGCAGTCTAGCTTGCAGCCTTGGGATGCCTCCCACTCAACCAATAACAAACTTTGACCTTGCTTCATTTTTCCTTTCAAGGTCAGCTAAGGTGGTGGCACCCGGCCTGGCTTAGAAGAAGGAGAGCTGCCCTGCCTGTTAACAGAGTTAGCTTTGTTAATGAGTCTGGGGTGGTTCTGTATTTCAAGCGTTGTTTGCTAGTTCCGAAAGGGGAGAAATAGCCGTTGAATTTTCTGGCCTGCTTGAAGGCTGCACGTCACAGGATCTCAATCAGACACACCTGACTTTCCAGTACTAGAATAGCAGTTCCATGCACTCCGGGCCACGCTCTGCCCTCTTTAAATCCACAAGGCAGGCTGACGGGGAGGGATTAGCTAAATCCTGCCCGGCTCTCACTGCCCTCCCTTCTCACGCCGATTGCCCTTCTCTGTGGGCGGACTCTGCGCTTGAAGGTCTGCCGGTCATCAGGGGCTTTGTAACAATCCCTCTCGAGCGTCTTGGGATCCAGCTGAAAAGGGAGAAAATCCCCAGTCAGAGTCGCTCCTCATCTGTTACTAACTGCTGCACAAGGGTCAGTCGGAGAATGGTAAATATTTTTATAGTAATTGATTTGCTGATATTATTGCGCCTGCTTTCCTTCACTGTCTTATTTTTACAGGTAGTCCTTAAATCATGATTGGGACTAGAAGTTTGGTCACTAAGCAGTGTGGTTGTTAAGCAAGTCATCCTGTGACCGGATCCAATGTTACAATAGTTTTTACTGCCGCCATTAAGCGAATCACGCGTTGAAGCGAATCCAGCTCCCCCTTTCGACTTTGCTTGTTGGAAACTGGCTGAGGAAGCCGGAAAGTGGCATTGGGTGACTGCAGGACGTTGCGACCGGTCGTAAATGTGAGCTGGTTGCCAAGCACCCAAATTTCAATCAGCTGACCGCACGGGTGGTGTGACCGTCATAACTTTGAGGAGATTCTCAGTCTTCCGGGTCATAGTTGTCCCAAAGCTGCTTTTTTTCCCAGGAGGCAACTGGGCTTCCTTATTTTTCTTTGAAGGCATTTCGCTTCTCATCCAAGAAGCTTCTTCAGTTCTCTCATAAGTTACTCACTACTCGAGTGACCCTGAGGAGACAGGCCTCCCTCCAAGTGGCCTCAGGGACCCCCTGAAAGAAGGCAAATGAGCAGCTCTCTGCAAGGAGTATAAATCCTTCCCTTCCCCACCATCCAGTCAGAACCTGAGGAAGCCTCTCGGATGAGAAGAGAAACGTCTTCAAGGAAAAACAAACAA
This sequence comes from Vipera ursinii, assembly GCF_947247035.1. Lineage (NCBI taxonomy): Eukaryota > Metazoa > Chordata > Lepidosauria > Squamata > Viperidae > Vipera > Vipera ursinii. The sequence goes on from NC_139515.1 coordinate 598,942, forward strand.
AGTCCAGTTGCCTCCTGAAAAAAAGGCAGCTTTAGGAAACTTTGAGGACAGATTCTGTTCTCAGTGCTGTTGTAACTCCAGGTGTGAAATGTTTGTAAGTCTATTGTACTTATTGTACTTTCTCTTTTATAAACTACTTGGACAAAGTTGTTGGATTCCTAAATTAGTCAGTTTTTCTCATTATTCTCCTTTTCCCTTCCCTTTTAAAATTAGGTTTTCTAGGGGGATGTTAGCTAATCTTCAGCCCGTCGCGATCTGGTCTAGCTAGTTGAGGGAGCATTTTGTAAGTCAGAAGAGAATCTTGCCCCGTTCTGAGTTAGAGCTATATTGGAGGTGGAAGGTAGGAGTAGTGCTTCCAGCAGGTCCTGTACAAGGCAACCATGGGCCTACTTGTTCCTTAACTTTGTGTGCCAGCCTTTCATAGACTGATACACGAAGGACTCTGTGTATCTCTGGAGTAGTTGGAATCTTTGCAGGCAATACTTTTGTCAAAGAACATTCCCTATTTCTTCTGTTTTTAAATGTTATTGTGTTTCCCTCTGCAGAGGGCAATTTCTTTGTCTCCTAGCGTAGTTTACAGTCCTGTACTTCTGGGATGTTTGTGCTGCTATGTGATCAGTCTTCTTAACCTTATTTTATATTATCTTAATCAAAGTCCCGTGCTCTTGTCCTACTTTAGCTTGAAAGTGAGATTTTTTTTGGACGTATCTAGTCCTTTGTAAAAGCAAATCTTCGCTCATGCTCCCATTTGGAACCCAGGCTTCTTGAGCTTGCTGGGACTGGATTCAAGAGAGACACAGGGTTGTGTTACAGATGTTGGCTCTTGCTGCATGTCGTATCCTGCACGGGAAGAGATGCTCTGTGAGAGCATCCGAGCTTCAAAATTATTTGGGTTTCACCTGTATATAGAGCTGATTTTGCAAAGTACCGTCTAAAAGAAAGTCTGCTTATCTAAGAAATTAACATAACAGAAACAGCAACCAGATGACTTTTCAGGTCGTAGGCATCTTCAGTGATAGGACTGTTGCCAGTACCTCTAGATTAGGAGTTATCATAGGTGCTCAGAATGCTTTTGTTCCCACGTAGTTACAAAAGAGAAGACTGAAATGAAATACTTCTTTAAAACAATCCGTGCACCGCTAGAGGTGAGTCATCAGAAAGTCCTGTTCTAATAAATATCAGCAAGAGTAACTCTTTGGTGATGCTCTTCCTTGAGATTCAGTCGTACAACTTTCTTGATTCCTTCACAGCAGAGGTGGGGAATTATAGCCCCTTTATGACTTGTGGACTTCAACTCCCAAAATTCCAGCCGTGCTGGCTCAGGAATTCTGGGAGTTGAAGTCCACAAGTCATAAAGGGGCCTCGGCTCCCCACCCTTGCTTTACGGGGAAAGCCAACTCAAATAGTAAAAAGAAGATGTTCGCTCTGCTTAATATGTCCAGGTGAGGGATTACACATGAGAAGCAAAGAGCCATATTAAGTCCCCTCGTACCCAGCCATTAAACATTAGAGACGGCAAGTAAGGTGGGGAATCGGGAAAGAAGAAAGGAAAATGGATCCCCTCTGGCACTTTGGCAGGAATCTGCTATGGGGAAGGGATTTTTAACCTGTGCCGAGGCTTCTGTTTATGTCATGGCTGATCCAGCCTTCTTTGCCACCCGGGACTACAGCTTTTTTTTTTATGTTTTAGCCTGCAGGGAGGGCAAATCTTGATGGGGAGGGTGAGGCATCGTTTCTGGAGAGGGTTAAGGGTGGATGACGTTAGCCTTGCTGGGAGTCGAAACACCTATTTTCTACTTGAAAAGACCCCCCCTCAAAAAAAAAAAAAGATCAGCTTACTTAGACTTTCCCCAAAGCTTTGTTTTTGGCCCCACAGGGCCTCAGAACGGGCACCAGCAAATGTGTGTTGCTTCTTCCAGACTTAACTGATGTTAATAATGTCTGTGCTGGCATTGCCTTGGCAGAGAGCTGCAGAATGGTGGTGAAATAAACAGGGCCCCGGGTCTCCCTCTGAAGCCCCACCCTTACTGGGCAGGGATGGGAATGTCTTGACCCATACGCTCTACGGAAAACTTAACACGTCTGTTCTCTTCTGTTCATGAGCTGAATGCTTGCTTGGCAGGTTTTTCGCCAGCGAAGGGAGATGCTGGGATCCAGATTGCTCAAAGATGTTTGAAGGCAGCGCAGCTGAGTTTCTCATGGGTTCTTGGGTTGAGGTTCTTCCTTCTAAATTAGTGTTTTTCAATCTCAGCAACTTTTAACATGGTGGACTTCGACTCCCAGAATTCCCTAGCTAGCATGCTGACTAAAGAATTCTGGGAATTCAAGTCCACCCATCTAAAAGTGGCCGAGGTTGAAAAACCCTGCTCTAAATGCATAGCAGGGGGTAACGTGCCAAAAATTGTACAAGTTATGGTGACTTTCCTGGGGGAGCATTTAAAAAGAGGATGTGTAGACTGAAGAAAAATCTGTTTGAGGCACTGTTTCAAAGATGTCCTGGTCAAAAGATAGATGCAATGCCAAGTTTTATTTCAGATTTGTTTTCACGTTTGAGCCATCAGAAATAGAGTCTGAGGTGGCACTTACAGGACCCAAAGTTCGCAGCCACAAGTAGGGGCATTTTTGTCTATTGCACATGAATCTTTGGATGTGTCATTTGCCTCAAGCCACTTCTGGAATTTTGTGGCCTCCAAAACACAGAGGGCCTTGTACGAGTAGACTTGGCCAAAACGCTCACGGACAAGGAGTAGAGAGGGTCACCCACCACAAAGGAATGGCTTAGTTTGCCTTGCGAAATCCCTGTTTGCCTTTCAGACATCTGACATGCTTATGGAAAGACTTGACCTCATCAAAATGGTGGACTTAGAGTACAGCCAGCTCTGCCCCTTCATTCCCTTAAAGGACTATCAAGATCCTCTTCCTTTATCTTAAGACATTTTGCAAGCGATGGAGAGCATGAAAGAACTTTCGCTGACTATAAGCGCGGAGAGCTCTGGAGCATTAACTGACTTCCAGTCGCTGGGAAACGGTTCAGACGGATCTGTCCATACAGGTAAAATCCTTTCAATTGTTATCAGATAATAAAAGATAAAGATGATGAAATTTAAATTCAGAGCACGGCCACCGCCTTTAATTTTATCTTGCATCATGTAGATAAATTTGTTTTAATGGCCTCAGAGGCAGCTCTGAAAAGCACGTGATAACCTAAAGAAGTTAACTGATGGGCATCATTTCACATTGTCTGTATTTTGTATAGATAAGGATTGCTTTAAGTGCTTTATTTTCTAAATTCCCTAGGAAGAAACTAGATTTGGGGGGCTGGGATCCTTTTAGAAATAATTGTGCATGCTCTGAATTCAGACAGGAATGTTGGACTGTGTCACTTGTTACAATTAAGATTGTATGAAACTTGGAAATGCTCTGGAGCAATTTTTGTGATAGTAATTAGCATTCCTAAGTACGCACCCCCAGCCAGATCCCCCAAGCGGGCTGTACCCCATCCTATAAAGCCTGGTGTGCTTTTCATTTTGTTTGGAATTCTTTTTGAGAGAGGAAGAGACGAGGGTTAGAAAAGAAAGGCCAGATGCTGATCAGAGCACAATTCCTACAGAAATATGGATCTGATATAGAACGAGGGGTCCTTGGCGCTCCGTGAACTTGGCTGTTTTCTTGCAAACGCATCACTACCCAAAGCAGGAAACGTCGCCAGTGCTGGAAGGCAAAGAGGTTTGCTCTCAAGATGCGCTGGTGATGTTCCCTAGTTGGGTCATGAAAGGTCTGGAAGAAAACTGCCCAGCTCAGAGAGCGCCAAGGATGCCTCATCTCAATCCTGAGCTAATAAATATTCTTCTATATTGATACAGAATAAGACTTATTGGGAAGAAACCTGCATTTTTATCTCAGAAGGGTACCTGGCAGTGTCTTAAATTCTTTCTTGTCATTTCAAGAATTCAGAGGAATTGAATTCAAATGAAGCAAAAAGGCCTTCTTTATACAAACTTTGCTTTCCAAGAGGGTGCTGGTGCATAAGGGTTCAAAAATGATATTTTCTCTTAACCTCTCGAACCTTGAACCAACTGCCTGGATCATACAGGAAGCCAGCTTCTTTGCTTCAGAGCGTAAGACAAAAACTAACGGATAAAGAAGAAAGGTTAAGCTCTGGAGGGAGCTAAGTGTGAGTGACATAATAGGAAGCAGCCGGTCTGGGAAGGCGGTGGATCCCCTCAGCCGAGGCTTGGAAGCAGAAGACGTACATGGCCCTTCAGGGACGCCTCCGTCGTAGGCGCCCTGCCTTGGCGAGGCGACCTCTTCTCCCCGTGAACGTTCCCGCCTTGGCTCCTGGCTCCTGCTATCCAGACCTTTATTTGGGAGGGCTGGAGGGTTGGTTTTCAGGACTGAAAAAGTGATGAAAGACAGCTGCTGTCTTCCGGTATTTTGTCTTTCTCTTGTGACGCTATTTGTTGCTAAAGCAAGAAGGGGCAGTCCCACCCCGAGATTGTGCTTCAGAAAATATCCAAATTATGTATGGGGGGTGCGGACAGTGTTTGGCTTAAAAGGAAAACAAAAAAAGCGGGAATACTGGAAGATAAGTACTTACCCGTGAGTCCCCCCCCCCCGGCTCTCTCAAATGGTGAAACTAGAGCAGAGTTTTCCAGGATTGGGACCACCGTCTGTCAGCGCAGGGCCTTCTGCAGCTTGCTGGTGATTTAAGAGGCGCTGCTGCTTCAGCCCGCAATCTGAGACGCTTCGCCCATCCGTCCACTAAAGGTTTCCCGAAAGAAAATATACGGAGGAGCAGCGGGAGAATTCAGCTCAGGCCTTCAGCTAGAGATGGGAAGCGACACACCTGTCAGACTCTGGGTTCCTCCTTCCAACAGTTCTTTTGCTTTGCTGTCTGTCTGCCTTTTCTGCTTTACCAGCACGGCCGGCGGCTGAAGTTTCCCTCGGTAGGCCTCACTTCCACCATCACCTGCCTGAGTTTGCACTGAGATGTTGCTCGCCCTCTTTTCTCTCTTCTTCCTAGAAGCCCCCAGCACTCCCAGGCAGCTGATGGCTTTGAAAACCTTCCCTTCCTCTGGAGACTTTTTCTGAGGGGACACGGGATGTCTGTGTCCCTCCATTTCCGATTCCTGCCTCTTGAACATCTAGAGCAGAGATCCCCAACCTTTGGGGCACCGGGGACCGGTTCCGTGGAGGGAGGGTTTTCCGCGGACCGGAGGGTGTGTGTGGTTTTGTGTGCTGCCTGCATCCTGTGGATGGAGCTTTGCTTCTTTGTGCGGCCCAGTTGCTGGCAGGCCACAGACCGGTACTGGTCCACAGACCGGAGGTTGGGGGCCCCTGATCTAGAGCTGTGGTCGGGAACTAGGGCCCTTTTATGACTTGTGGACTTCAACTCCCAGCTTGGCTGGCTGAGGGATTCTGGGAGTTGAAGTCCTCTGGTCATAAAAGGGCCACAGTCCCCCACCCTGGTCTAGAGTGTCACGTTGGCTAGAACTTCCAGGTAAGTGGACGGGGATGACGAAAGCTGAGGCTTCCTCCTTCTTCCCTTGCCAGATTCTCTCTCGCCAGCCTCAAGCCCCTCGTCTGTGAATCTCACCGCTCTTCCGAGTAGCCGAGAGGAGCTCCCCAATGTGGCCTTAAACATTGAATGTAGAATCTGTGGAGACAAAGCGTCGGGCTATCACTACGGAGTCCATGCTTGCGAAGGTTGCAAGGTAAGGGTTTAGCTGGGGTTTTTTTCCACAGTGGCACTAAACATTATGGGAAGCTTGTATGATAGCATAAGAGAGCAGAGCTATTGAAAAGAATAAAAATGAGATTCCCCTTCATTGCGCAGAACATACTTTGTGGAGAATGTAAGTTGTTTTGTGGACATGCAGCTATCCAAACAGTTTAAGGGACCTTAGGGCATTTTTCCTTTCCAGGTAGAACAATCCCTATTTCTTAACAATGTCCTACAATATCTGCATTTTCCAGGAATGTAGCGGGCATGTCGGAAGGGAGGGGGTTTAGCTGTTTACTAATAGGTTGTCCCCATGTGATTGGATTTGTGACCTTTGAAACTATGTCTGGAAAAGCTGGAAGCAGATTAAGGTCCTGAAAAATGTTGATTTTGGACCTATCGATAATGCAGAAACTGCTCACTAGAGTAAGAACGGGGCCTCTTAAAAAGCCCCGGGATCTGCTGACATTTCACAAAGTAAAAAGGTGTGTCTGACCTCCTCTACCAATACAACTCTGAAGGAGTTCTCGACTTAACGACCACAATTGGGCCAGAATTTCCATTGCTAAGCAAGGTGGTTGTTAAGTGAGTCACACCTCATTTTACCACCTTTTTTGCCATGGGGAATTGCACAGTCATTAAGCAGATCCCGCTTCTCCCGTCTGCTTGCCAGAGCTGGCTGGCTGAGAAGGTCACAAGCGACAATCCTGGGACCCTAGAAGGCTGTAACCGTCCTAAATACAGGCTGGTTGCCAAGCAACCAAATTTTGATCACATGACCGTGGGGAGGCTACGACGGTTGTACATTGGAGGGCCGGTCATAAGGCACCTTTTTCAGTGCCATTGGAACTTTGAACGCTCGCTAAGTGATTGGTTGTAAGTTGGGGACTACCTGTATGTGAAATACTCAAAAAAAAGTATTATTGTTCTTGTATGATGACGACTTTAGCATTTTCCATGATGATGGGATATTTCTTTAATGTAAACTGGTCACCACGCTATGAAAAAGATGTGGAGACTCTGGAAAGAGCGCAGAGAAGAGCAACAAAGAGGATCAGGGGACTGGAGGATAAAACATACAAGGAAGAGTTGCTGGAATTGGGTATGGCTAGTCTAATGAAGAGAAGGACGAGGGGGGACGTGATAGCGGCCTTCCAGTATCTCAGGGGCTGCCCCAAGGAAGAGGGAGCCAAGCTATTCTCCAAAGCGCCTGAAGGCAGGGCAAGAAGCAACGGATGGAAACTCATCAAGGAGAGAAGCAATTGAGGAGAAACTTCCTGACAGAACAATGAACCCGTGGAACAACCTGCCTCCAGAAGCTGTGAATGCTCCAACACTGGAAGTTTTTAAGAAGAGACTGGACAGCCATTTGTCTGAAATGGTACAGGGTTTCCTGCCTGAACAGGGGGTTGGACTACATGACCTCCAAGGTCCCTTCCAACTCTCTCATCCTGTTATATTCTGTTATATTCCACTTTACATTTTTATTCTGTGTGTCTCTCCCAAGCCAAACTCTAGCCTAGCTGTATTTACTTCCTATAGTGCAGTGGTCTTACTAGAGGTTGTGCTTAAAACGGCACCATCCGTCCCCTTGGAAGATGACCGGTCCCCCTTTCCGAGTATTCACGTTTTCTCTCCTGACCCGCTCTTGTCCTTAGGGCTTTTTCAGGCGAACAATCAGGCTAAAACTTATCTACGACCGATGTGATCGCAACTGCAAAATCCAGAAGAAGAATCGAAACAAGTGCCAATACTGTCGTTTCCAGAAGTGCCTCTCCGTTGGGATGTCTCATAACGGTAGGTAAGGTGTCCGTCAGTTTGAGGGGGCCGTGGGAACTCTCCCCTCGGGCAGAGCCGAAGGGGCCGGAGCTGCTTTGCCGTTGGTTCTGCTGAAGGGAGCTCGGTGCAAACGCAGTGATGCCCTTGCACAAACATTTTTGCAACATTTGGTTAATAGGTAACTCTGCACAAATGTGATACATTAACATATATGTCATGGCGTTTTGTTTGGTACTTTATCCTCCCGTTTATGTTCTTCGAATATAGTAATGCACTAAACTGAAAGTGCGTGGGATGCTTTTTTCTTCAATTGAGCAATTGCAAACTTGATACGGAATGAAATCCTTGCTGTGTCATGACCCAGCAACAGCAACTAAATCCTAGCTGGCCTTGAGCCACGTCTCTTTATTGCAGGGGAGGAAAAGTCCGATGACATCTCCCAGATGCGTAATCGTTCTGTTTTTCCTTCCTCAATATACTTCTGTGTACAAATCGGTGCAGCACAGGTCTTATTTTCGGTCTCCTGGTTGCCATGGTCTGTAAAACCTGGATATAGATCCTTAGATTTATTTTAAGTTTCTCAGACTGCCCAAGGAGCTGCTGATCCACTACTACAGGGGAATTACTGAGACACTCATTTGCACCTCTGTAACTGTCTGGTTTGGCACAGCAACCAAACAAGGCGGACACAGACTCCAACGGATAGTTAGGACTGCGGGTGTGTGGTGGTGGGGGGGGAACCAACTGCAGCCAGCCTGCCTTCCACTGAGGACCTGTATCCTGCGCGGGCCAGAAAGAGGGCTGAGAAAATGTCTGCAGACCCCTCACCTCCTGGTTTCAACGCCTTCCCTCCAGGCGACGCTGCAGGGCCTTGCAGGCCAAAACATCCAGAGACAAAGACAGCTTCTCCCCCCAAAACCGTCACTCTGCTAAACCACCAATTCCCACAACCCCCTCTGTGCCCTGGGGTGTCAGACCACCTAGCAGGGGGCTGTATTACCTATTACGCTTCTCATCTGCTTCTCTTTCCTAAGCCTCTTTTGACTATAACTGTGTTATTTGTCTCTTGTGAGTTAGGCTGATTGCCTCCACTTAGCATCCTATTACGATTTACGTTGTTTGCTTATTTAGTATCCTATGACTATCACTGATTTATGATGATTGCATTTTATGGTTATGACCCGAGATTTATCCCTTGTTGCTTGTATGTACACTGAGAGCTTCTGCACCGGAGACACCTTCCTTGTGTGTGTCCAGTCACACTTGGCCAATGAAGAATATTCTGTTTTCTTCTGCTCTGTTTCCTCTGCCAGCGCAGAACCAACAGAGGCTACAGTGTGAATCCCTCTTGGCTTGCAGGATGAAGCTCTAGCTTTATCTCATGGTCTGAGGAACAGTAAGATGCCTTAATCCTAAAGCAGAGGTGGCTCCATGTTTTGTCTTAGAATTTCTTTCTGCCGGAGAGGTCTGACAAGAGTAGCCAATCCTTTCTAAGGAATTCCTGGCACAACGTAACAGGTGTATCTGTTCCATAAATAAAGGTTTCAGACTGAAAGCAAAACAAACACACACACACACACACCTCATAACTTCAGCTCTCAAGCATCAGTAACCATACTTTAGTTTGATGCAGGATTTTGGAACTTTAATACTAAAGAAATGTATTTAGTTATTTCTTCACAGATCTTCCCCTGGAGAGAGAGAGAGAGAGAGAGAAGAGAGAGAGAGAGGAGAGAGAGAGAGAGAGAGAGAGAGAGAGAGAGAGAGAGAGAGAGAGAGAGAGAGAGAGAGAGAGAGAGAGAGAGAGAGAGAAGCAGGTAACAAGTTTAGAAATGGGAGACATGGCATTTAAGTAGTCTAAATATAAAACTGCTGTGAAAGGGAATCTCTTTTCCATGTCTGAGTACTGAATGCTTTCCCACGTGGGAAAGAGTCTCAGACTGCTTCGGTGAAATTCTCGAGCTTCGCTTCACTAAAACTTTGGAGCCATAGAGCTCTCCTTCCGTGTTGTTGCATCTTGGACCTCACAACTGCAAGAGACCTTGAGGAGGTGCGTAGTATTGGTGGTATGTAGTTCCCATGCTACTTCGGTTGGCCTGTTCCAACAGAGTTGGCGTTTGCATTCACGGAGAGCCACTTCCTGTTCTCAGGATCAGAGAAAGATGCAACACGCCTGCTAGGCCAAAGCCTCTCCTCGTTCTGTGGTGTGGAAAGGGGGTCTGCAGTCCTTGAGAGACAGAAAGACAAAAGTCAGGCCCTCGTTTCAGGGGTCTCCTTTGCAGCCTCTCAAACAAGCCTTGGGTTCAGGTGAAGAAGGGCACACCTGAGAAGATGCCCACACGTAGATACTCGTTCAATCAAGGAGACGGCACTGCGAGGGTTTATTGCATTTGAGTTTAACTACTTGGAGGCTCTGTGTTGACTCACTGTTCTTATATCGGTGTTTTTCAAGCTAGCTACTCGAGATGTATGGACTTCCAGCTTCCAAAATTCCAGGGCTGGCTGGGGTATTCTGGGAGTTGAAGTCCCAGCGCCTTAAAATGGCTATAGGTGGAAAACACTGCATTAGACTTTTCTGAAATTTTCCTTCTGTGTTTTATATATAATTTTATTAAAAGATTTTTTTAAAAAAAGATAAAAACACATAAAAATTAATATAAGGTAAGAAAAGAAAAAGAAATGACGTCTTCTTTCTTGATTACTTTTTTCCTTCTACATTTTATATTAAAATAATTATAATTGTCATAGATTTCGTTGCAACACCAGCTTTCAGCCACGCTTCTCACCCTGTCTCCACAGAACCTTTGACATATGTATATGTTCCTCTTTCCTTCTCCTCACCTTGATCTTTCTGTATACTTAAGGCGCTCTCTCTCTCTTTTTTCTGTCCTCTGAGTTTTGTTCTGTTTTTCACCTTCCTTGAGTTTGACCACGGTGAGATAGGAAGCATGATTGCAAACGGTTAGGGAATTGGGCTGCATTTCAGTAAGTGCCTTTGAAATGAAAGGAAGGATGAGAAGCACAGGTTGAATCCTGTTGACTCTCTGATGGGTGCAATCTTGCTATGTTCATGATTTATTTAGAAGGGATTGGCTGCATGTGGATAAAAAGGATCTCTCAGTCATGGGTAAATTGTAAATAAGCCTGGTCTGTTCTCTCTTAGTACTATTGAAATTGAATGTGTCTACGCCACTGTTTTTCAAACTTGGCAACTTTGCGGTGTCATCTGGGGAATTTGGGGTATTGAAGTCCACCCCTTTTAAAGTTGCCAAGTTTGTAAAACACTGGTCTACGCAGTCCTTACACAACCCAACTTACGATTGAGCCCAGAATGGGTGGGAGGGTGTGTGTTGTATTCTTATGCTCCCTTTTCAACGCTTGTTTTCCCCTCAGCCATTCGATTTGGACGGATGCCCAGATCAGAAAAGGCAAAGCTGAAAGCTGAAATTCGAACAGGTGAACTTTGTATAGAAAATTCCGAAGTCGCAGATCTTAAGTCACTGGCCAAGAGAATTTATGACGCCTATTTGAAAAACTTTAATATGACCAAGCTCAAAGCAAGGCTCATACTTGTGGGGAAAGCCAATAACAATCCTGTAAGTATGCACCATCACAGAATTGCACAAAAAGCCAAATGCGTGAATGGCACACTGATGCACATATAAGAGAATAGATTTATAAAGCAGTGATAGAAATTTTCTCCTCTCTGACAGTACCTTTCTTTTGTGATGCACACTGGCCCTTGTGTTAAAAAAGTTTTGATTAGCCCTGATAACTTACCCATATGTAAATATACTAAATCGCTTAATTTGTTAAAGAGACCAAAGTTTCTGTAGCTGAGTGACAGCTTTATTTTCCAGATATTTTAATAATGTATGTCTCAATTTTCATTAAGCACTCACAACCATTTACCAAGCAAATGAACATCATAACACACCCACACACCAAAAGCCCTTTTTGCAATGCAGTTAATATATGGGAATTAAATTCAAACTGTTTAAAATAAGCGGCAGATTGAGACATTTGAAGCCTCACTTGCTGAATCATCAATACGTAAGACACATATTTAGGAAATGTTTAACTAGGAACAGCCACATGTGTGATCTTAAATTCCAAACCATCCGTTTCCACAATTATTTCCTACGGAAGAACTAATTTACCTAACATGTCATTTCAATTGAATATGCTGAAAGAAAGAACATGGAGCATGTAACAAGCATTTAAAAAGAGTGCTGCTGCAAAGTTTGGTAAAAATGCTTCTGTGAGTTGACTTCACCTAAAACAGGCATGTCAAACTGCTGGCCCGTGGGCCGGATGCATCACGATGAAAGCGCGCCCACCCCATTGCCGGCAATGGGGGAAAAGTCATGATACGTCACGCAACGTCCCATGACGTCGCGAGTTTGACATGCCTGACCTAAAAGGAAACATCTGTTGCATATTTTGGGACTAAGCAATTTATTAATACAGCTAGTCCTTGTCTTACGTTCACAATTGAGCCCAAAAATTATGTTGCTAAGTGTGACATTTGTTAAGTGAGTTTTGCCCCATTTTACAGGATTAAGAGAATCACTGCAGTTGTTAATCACACGGTTGTTAAGTGAATCTGGCTTCCCCCAGCGACTCTGCTTGCCAGAAGGTCGCAAAAGGGGTTCACGTGACCCCAGGACTCTGCGACCGTCATAAATATGAACCAGTTGCCAAGCAACTGAATTTTAATTGCATGACCATGGGGATGCTGCAATGGTCGTAAGTTGAAAAATGGTTATAAGTCACTTTTTCCAGTGCCGTTGTAACTTTAAATGGTCACTAAACAAACTGTTGTAAGTCAAGGACAACCTGTAAATGAAACCTTAGGGACAGGGTATCCTTACGTTTGAAAGGACCCTTTGTCTAAGCCAGGGGTAGGCAACCTCGGCTCTTTTATGACTGGTGGACTTCAACTCCCAGAATTCCTGAGCCAACCAGGCTGAGGGGAAAGGGAGAGGTTTCCAAGCTGAGCCGTGCTGGCTCAGGAATTCTGGGAGTTGAAGTCCACGCGTCATAAAAGAGCCAAGGTTGCCTGACCCGGGTCTAAGCTTTGGTCAGTGTAGTTCCCAAATAAACCATCCCTAATAAATAGCTTGCTCATCTCCACTTCAGCACATCCGGTGAAGAGACCCGTTGTCCACCTGTCCCTGGGGTTAGTCATTTTTTTCTGCCATTTGAGTAGAATCTGCCTTCCTGTCCCCTTAACCCACGATCCCCTGTCCCGTGTTCTGGAAAGAGAGAGAACCGTTGATCCCTATGGCTGCTGTGCAGGTGTGTTATCAGAAGTAGCTCAGACGGTCACAGAGAGAGGAGTCCTCTGGGCTTTTGGTATTATTTAATTTAATTTAATTTAATTTAATCCTGGTTCCCCAAAGAGAAAAAGGTTGCACATTATTCTTCCTGGCAGTTACTTAGTCCAGGCGCCCGCACTCTTCCTTTTTCGCCGCAGCCGTTTGTCATACACGATATGGACACGCTGTGCATGGCTGAGAAGACGCTGGTGGCAAAGCTGGTAGCGAACGGGATACAAAACAAGGAGGCAGAGGTGAGGATCTTCCACTGCTGCCAGTGCACCTCCGTGGAGGCGGTGACGGAACTCACGGAATTTGCCAAGTCGATTCCTGGCTTCTGCAGCCTCGACTTGAACGACCAGGTGACCCTCTTGAAATACGGGGTGTACGAAGCCATCTTTGCCATGTTGGCCTCCGTGATGAACAAAGACGGGATGCTCGTCGCTTACGGGAACGGTTTCATAACACGGGAATTCCTCAAAAGTTTAAGGAAGCCTTTTTGTGACATCATGGAGCCAAAGTTTGACTTTGCTATGAAGTTCAACGCCCTGGAATTAGATGACAGCGATATCTCCCTTTTCGTGGCTGCTATAATATGTTGTGGAGGTAAGCCTTGGGTCACTGTTGTCCTTCCTGTAACAATAGCGATACAGTTTACGGAGCGGGCTTCTCGTAAGGTTTCTGCTTTCTGCTGAAAAAGGAACCCATTTAAGGCTCAACAGGTATTTCGAGTTCAATATTTATTGTCCATACTTTACCGGAATTATTCCAATATTTTTCTGGCGGCAGCAGGACCGTTTCATGTTTACAAACTGACATTTCCGTATGAAAGTCTTCCTAATATAGTAACTTCATCCTCGTAGTCAGTCAAGGATCAATATTAACTCTGATAACGCAGCCCAAAAAGTTCTGCCTCCTTTTCAAAGAGGTGCAAAATGAGGCTGTATTCTGACACGCTGGTAGAGGTAGAACTAGTATTGTGACCAGAAAAGAAGTCACTAAGTGGAACCACTGCTTTGTGGGGTCCTTGGTGATCTCTAAGCTTCATTGTTTTCTTGCAGACGTCATAAGAAAAAGTCTGCAAGAAAACAGCCAAGCTCAGAGAGCACCAGGTTCAACCCTGACCAAAAAAATATTCTTCATCAGAATGGCCGCTTTATCATCTCATTTCAGTTTTCCTCTGCTTTACAGACCTGTGACGGTCCTAAGTGCAAGACTGGGGGTAGAGTTATTTTTCATCACTGCCGCAAGCGTGGTTACTAAATGAGGCAGTGGCTAAATGCCTGTATAATATCTGGGCGTTGTTGACGTAGCCCCTAAGTAATAAAGCGTCTCCTACCAGAAAAAGGTGCAGGTAAATGCTTTGACCCCTGTTGGCCGTGATGGGATAACGCAGTGTGTCGTCTTCTTCTTCCTGAGAACAGATCGGCCAGGCTTGGTCAACATAGGACACATTGAGAAGATGCAGGAAAGCATCGTGCACGTACTGAAACTTCATTTAGAAAACAACCACCCGGATGACATTTTCCTCTTCCCCAAACTTCTCCAGAAAATGGCCGACCTCCGGCAGCTTGTCACGGAGCACGCTCAGCTGGTTCAGATAATCAAAAAGACCGAATCCGATGCACACTTACATCCTTTGCTACAAGAAATATACAAGGATATGTACTAGGGGGGGTTTCAGCGTTGTAGGCAAAGCGGTAGCCACTCGGCCAGAGGCTTCGGGCGCCTGCTCTCTGTTGTGCTTCGGCTGGAACATTTGCAGTCCTAACATTTGGGTAACTGGAATATCCATTTCTCTTGCAGGGCTTCATTCATTGAAAGAAATTGCGTAACAGAGAGAGAGAGGATGGTAGTGGTGGTTGATTTGAAATTTGGGCCATGGTGGGAATTGCGTCGTGCCACAACTTAACTCACAAATACAATGCCTTCTGACGTTCGTGCACTTTTAAGCATTTGTTCCCCCCCTCCCACTTCCTTAATATGTGAAAGTCAGTTGTTTGGGGCAGGATCCAAAGAGCCTGGGGGCAGGCAGAGGCCTGAAGGGCTTTGTCGTTGCGCTTCTCTCACAGTTTGCAGGAGGAATTATACTTGAAACTCAGGGATGTTTCGACAATAGAGAAGGTGAGAGGGCTAGCCATTCAAGGGGGGGAGGGGAAATATGCATCTTTTAGAGGCGTCTGACTTTGCTCCTGGGATGGGTTGCGTTTGGTACCAGATCAGTGACCGTAGAAAAGCTGTGGTGGCGCAGTGGTGAGAATGCAGCATTGCAGGCAAACTCCTGCTCACAATTAGCAGTTCGATCTTGACCGGCTCAAGGTTGACTCAGCCTTCCATCCTTCCGAGGTTGGCAAACTGAGGACCCATTTTGTCGGGGGCGAGAGGCTGACTCTGTAGACTGCTTAGAGAGGGCTGTAAAGCACTGTGAAGCGGTATATAAGTCTAAGTGCTATTATTATAGCAGTGTTTTTCTTAGAAAAAAACAACACTACTTTTTCTGGCTAAGATTACAATCTGAGTTCCCTAGAATTATGTGGAACCTCTATAAGTTTAGCTGTGTAGTATTGAGGACTCCCGGTGAAACATCGGAGGAATGACGGGATAGGAGAGTGACGATCTTCCACAGCCTGCCGGCCCCTCAGAATGTACCTCTGAGGGTTGGAGAGAGGGCAGAGAATAGGAGAGCAGCCAAATTTGAAGAGAAGTTGGATTCCATTGCTATGCCAGATCTCAAGGACTTTGGGAATCTCAGTGTAATATGAGCTTCTTGTGCTTCTTTTACTGTGATTCGAATCAAGCTGCATGACTGGTAATCCGGACTAACATTCCCTTAGTTATGCAGACTAAGGTGGGCTCAGAGCCTGGCTTCAGTCTTGAATGTCTGAAATAAGGAGGTCAGCCTGGAATTGAAATGGATTGTAATCCTGCATTTAAGGATGAAGAATACCCAACATTTCACGGAAGCCCCGTTGAATACCATTGGCATCTAATTTGCACTGAAGTGTGGAACAGAAATTGGGAGTTACTTAACACTACGGATATTTCCTAGTTTGGTGGCAGCCAAAATACTTTTAAGAAGCTAGAAGTCTTTTTGAAAAGGGATGGAAAACTATGGCTCAACCCCTAAGTGGGAAGTTAAATAGTCTACAGCAGGGATGTCCAAGCTTGGCAACTTTTAAGACTTGTGGACTTCCAAGTCACGGAATCCTTCAGCCAGCCACGCTGGTTGCGGAATTCTGGGAGTTGAAGTCCATAGGTCTTAAGGTTGCCAAGGTTAGACAGCCCTGGTCTACAGGTTTGTCTAAGCCCCATCTTCCACTGATGATGTCTGGGTATTTCTAAGAGAGGGGAAGGTGTTAGACTTTAAAGACATTTAAATCCTTCAGATAATCTAGTGCATTGCATTTAGTAACCAGGTATCTTTTAAAATCCTATTTGAAATTCTTTGTATTTCTGAGGGTTGTTTTTTATCCACCTTTCTTTGGTCATCTGAACACAAATTCTGAAGTGGGGCTCACAGTCTTTGGATGCTGTGTATATACAACTATAGCTTCCGTTCGTTCAGATTATCCTAAAAAGGCCTTCATTGTGAAAAATCCCAAATTTGCCTCAGTTAATTTATGTCCTTGGAAGCTCCATCTCGTAAGGTCTTCCAATAATATTTTCACCAGTTTTTCTACACTGCTTTTTTTAAACCCTGATTTCAAAAAAAAGATAAAAAGATGTATTCTAATATCAAATTGGAATTATAATTACCTGTATATTCTTAATCGTTTTATAGGTGAGGATTCCATACTATGGAAAATAGGCCTACTTTTTCCAAAGCTCCAAACGCATTTCACAGACGAGAAATTATTTTATAATCAAAATGTCTTGGACAAACTGTGGAAATCATAGGCAGAAAGTGCTGATTTGGGTTATTCAGAAGGCAGTTTTCTTTCAGGAAGTGGTTTTATTTTATCAATTTATCCCTCACTTTACTTAAAAGTGGCTTTTACTGACACTGGCCTCCGGCTGACCAGGTCTTTCTCTGCAGCAGCTTTGTTTATAATCTATAATATCTTCAAGTGTCATAAAGTGCTGATTCTGAGCCCTTTCTATTCCAATTTCCCCACCTGACACTGACTCATAAGAACTAAAGGGGGAGAAGGAATTCAGAGGAACAGCAGCTTATGCCAATATATTTTAATAGAAATATTATCTAAAAATATGGTATAAAAAACTGTTTGCACTATTATTCAGATTACTCAGGATTGGGGCAATAAAATAGAAATTAATGCTGGGAAGGTTTGCTTCCCAAAAATAAAACCAAACTACCTCAACTAATAATTTTTTTTTAAAGAGTTATAAATCAAATTGTTCAAGAAATACTAATGCATCATACTGACCGGCTCAGGAAGGCCCATGCCTGTCAACCAGAAACCATTTTCATACTTTCATCAAGTTAATAGTGTTTAAACAAAAAGTTAATTCTTGCTATTCTGCTTTTTAAACCTAGACTGTATAATTTCCCCCCCCAGAAAAGTGGAAACTTGCATTGATACGATATAGATGCTGCTTGCTTGTCTGCTGCTGTATTGGGTGTTCTCTGTATGGAATAACCTTTATTTGCTCATTCTTGCTTGCCTGTAACGGGAGTTGTGCAAAGGGCAGCCACATCAACAAGGCATCCGGGTTGGTGTCCTTTCGGCTGGGGGCCTCCTCCCCCCTCCACATTGGCAGTAGGGAAGAGAGAGAGGAATTGAAATAATTTATAGGTGTTCGCAGATAAAGGTTAACCAGCCTCGCACCACGGCAAGATGTTTTGCATCAAGGGCCACCTCAATTTGGAAAAGCCGGGTTCTCCCAATAGATCGACTTTGCTTGCATTTTCAAGTTGCATAACCCGACTCTTGTTTTCACCGCTTAAACGTTTTTATGGACTTTAGGGAAGAAATTTTACACACATTTGGAACCACATAACCCTCCCCATTTTCTCCCTCTGGTGGGACGTCGTGTGACTGCTGGATTAAACACGCTCGAGGCCTTCATCCAACGTCATACAAAAGTGCCACAAACAACTTTGCCAAATGTTAATGTCACAGATTTTTAAATACAGTAGGAGCTTAATCGTCTAATGCAAACTCTGAGGAGTCGAGTGTTAGTGGATGAGTGGGAAACTCATTGTGAGCTGGTGGAAAGCATTATAGCATAATACTCGTTGTCATCGGTCTGCTAAGAATAGTATAAGGTAAATGTTTACAGTTACTATGCATTTGATCCCCCCTCCCCTCCTTACGTTGAGGATTTAATCTTGAGGCTTCATAGGAATCCGTTGACTTTCAGATGACTTTCACAAGCAACCAATTTCAATGTAGGGATAACATGCACTGAATTTGCACTGTATTTGTAATTAAAGCTTTTAGAAATCCCTAGGCAGCAATGTAAAATTCTCTGTACTGCTCTGAAATCCAATGAGACAGGGGGAATATATGAGTTTGAAATTAGTGGGAGAGATTTATAGCACCCTTCTTGATGAATTACGCCAATTAACAAGGGCAGTTTGCCTTGCCTGCCTCCCTTCCCCGTTGTGCTCCCTCTGATATCCATAGCAAGATACAAAGCAGTAACTTTATGGTGGGTTCCACTAATTTGCAAATTATAAAGACAGACCTCGTGTCTGGAGCCTACGGAGTCTCTGGCCAAGATGGTGGAATCAAAGCTCCATCTGTTTTTTACCAGATGCGCCACACACACACACACACACAAGAAAGAGACCCAGCTTTTGATTGCACGCTCACAGCCAACATCCTGATTTTTTGCACCATGTCTGCAGACACCCCTTCCTCATATAAGCAGCTGTTAGCAAAGGTGGTTTAAATATTTGTAGTTCAGGTTTTATTCGGAAGCAATCTAGTGAAATACATTGACAATACAAGTGATAAATGAAGCGCCTCCATCTTTAAAGGTGGGTATTTCGCAATGCAAGCGTGCATGTTTTTCATGCCCATTTTAAGCAGACTTGAACTCTACACTTTAACTTAATTTTTCTGCACTTTTTTTCTGGTTTGAGGCAGCAATAAACAAAACAGATGAGCAGTTCAGTCAGCTGTATTGTACTGTAATTATCCGCTTTCCAGGGCCTTGTTGCTGAATGGTTTGGAGTCACTTCGCAGATCTTAAGCTCTTCCTGAGTTGTGGAGCAAAACAGTGAAAGGAGATAAAAAATTAGATTTCTTCTCCATATTTAAATTGTATGAAAGCTCTACTTGTAAGATTATAACTCGGTTTTTAGGGAAGAATTGTAAATTTAGCCCAAGGATTTAACAATATATTTTTAATCTTCAGCTTCTATTATTAAATTGTAAAGTATTCTTATGGTGAATTGGATTGTCCACAATGCTATGAAAATACTTGTTGACTGTATTGGACAAACATTGGCCTTTGAATTCAATTTCCAGGTCAGTTCTTGAGGGATTTGGGGGGGGGGGAAGCTGAAAATGTGACAGGAAATTGCCAAGGGCACATCCCAAAGATCACTGTTGACGAACGTTGCAAAGCTTCCATTGCGGTTTATTTAATGGGGTAGAAGGGGAAGAGGTTTCAGTGACTACTTCGTTTCATGTCTCTTTTCTCGCTCTCCTTATAAGGGGCTGGTACCCGCCTCAGTAGTTTTGTGCCACGGCACCTTTTGAGCACTTTCTTGTAAATTCCCCTATGGTTATTGTTCAATAAGGGGGAAAGAGAAACAATGCAAGTTCATGGTCTCTCAGTATGCACAAAGTCACCTCTTGCCCGTCATCTTGGGAAACGTGTTGAGTACAGTCGCTACGTCCACTTAAAAGTTCTTGTGAACTCTGCTAAAGCATCGTGTGTCCCTCAACGTTGCTTGCAGAATAGGCCCAGCTATTGGCGATATGTTCAAGGGAATCAGAGCAGCCACACCATGCATTTAGTGTCCTGAATTGTATAAAGCAAGGGGTTACCCCCCCCCCCAAACATGGCCACTTTAAGACTTCAGTTCCACAGGTAGGATGGAGAACTGTCTAGGGAGGCAGTTCCCTTTAGATAGCGGCTCCCTCTAAGCGGTTTGCAGTCCACATGAGCCAAATCAGAATCCCAGGAACTAGAAGCATTTGTGGAAGCGGATTTTGCTTCCCATTTCATTGGCCAGAAAGGAAAAGGGGTGTACAGTACCAAAAGCAACGTCAGATGCTGCCTTCTTTCCTTCAGGAAGTTTGAAGAAGAAAGGGGGCTTGTGGAAAAGAATAGTCCTTTGCCATCTCTTCCCAACTCCACAGAGACTGCAGGGCTAAACATAGAAAACGGATCTTCCTCAACAATGAGGAGGGAACGGAGCACTTAAATAGCAATCATTGAACCTGCTTTAAACGACCTTGTAAGCAGCTACAGAACATCAGTTGTTAACCTTCTGCTATTCCGTGGAGTTTGTGGGAATTTGAAATGAGGATTGAGGTTATCCCGTTGGGTTGGAGTTCAGCTTGCCCAGGCACATGGGTCTCCAGGGCCAGCCAGGCGAGCTCACGGAGGTCATGATGTCATTGCACAAATGCTGCAATTTCATCATTTCCATCAGTTGCGGTGATGCAACATTTGTGAGATAATGTAGCGTGCACTGTTGTGACGGCTTTGGCCTGGAGCTTGTGTGCAAAGGCTGTGCCTACTGGGAGTTGAAGTCCCTCCAATCTAAAGAGAAGTGTCTTAAGGCTCTTTAGGCCAGGGGTGTCAAACCCGTCACGTGACGTGTCGCGACGTCTTGCGACTATTTTGCCATCGCCGGCAATGGGGTGGGCATGGCTCCGCTACGATGCATCCGGCCCGTGGGCCGACAGTTTGACACCCCTGCTCTAGGGAGGGAGACTCGGGAGAACCATAAGGAATTATTTCCAGCTGCAGTAAACTGTGCACAGTAAAAGCTGAGCAATAAGGCAAGAAAAAAAAAACTTAATTTTGAAAAACTTTTCCTAGCTTTTCTGTGAGGGCGGTTTGCAGGTTCAGAATTTGTGCGTAGCACGTTTATTAATATTGTCCTTAATAAGGAAGACACTTCATACTGATAAAAAACATTTCACATGCTTCTTTTAGATGTCAGATTTGATTTTAAAATGCATTAGGTGTTCTATCCATAATGAGAAGCCTGTTGCTGCAAAACTTTAGAGTGCTTAAAACTTTTAAGTCATTCTGAGCCAGACCTCTGGATTCTCACTTGATGTTGGGGAGACCCAGGGACCCCCGAGTTGGGCTGGAAGGACATATATTTCAAGAGGAGTCAGGCCTTTGTCATCTGCTTAACCAGGCGGAAACTCAGATCAACTAACGGTACCCGTCTCTCGTATTCAGGAGGCAATGGTGAATTATTCTAGCAAAAACTGGGATTTATAGAAAAGTAACATTGGACTTTCTCATGCATTTTAGAATATAAAACCATTTAGTGTTTCTCAAACCTTGAATTGGACCTTCTAATTTCCCTATTCAAAGAATAGAAGCTTGACTAATAAAATAGGTATTTAATGAGTCTGCTGGGAATCTTGGTCAACATCTGTGTGCACAATACTTTAAATTTTTCTGTAAGACTGATGAATGTATGTAAAGAGCAATTTCACTGTGTGATTTCCCCCCCCCCCCTTGCCTTAATGGTCTCAAATAAAGTATTTCTTTTAAAAAATGGCCAGAGTTTTAATGAAGATATCCTGTCTCATGACCCTTAACTAGAGACAAAAGTTGGTAAAACATGTCATTGTCTGCCCTTGGACCACAGTCTGGCACTAAAATATTATTTACAGCAAGGTGTTCGTACTTAAAAAACAAACAACTGCTCTGCATTCTAGTTGTAATTTCACCTGTGTGGCAGGTGAATTAATTTATTAATTGCTAAACGAAGGTGGGAGCAAGGTGTGTCAATCAGAATAGAGCTGGAAGGGACCTTGGAGGTCTTCTAGTCCAACCCCCTGCTCAAGCAGGAGGCCCTAGACCACGGGTGTCCAACTTGCCATGTCACGTGACGTGTCGTGACATGTCGCGACTCTTTGCGCGTTGCCGGCAATAGGGCGGGTGCTTCTTTGGTATGATGAAACCGGCCCATGGGCCGGCAGCTGGACACCCCTGCCCTTAGACCGTTTCAGACAGACAGCTGCCCGGTCTCTTCCTGAAAACCTCCAGTGGGGAAGCACCCACAACTTCTGAAGGCAAGCTCTTCCACTGGTTGGTTGTCCCCAAGATGGCAGCTGTGACCACATGCTCAAAACTCACAAAGGCAAAACACGTGTCTGTCCTTGGCCTTGAATATGGAAATTGTTTTGTGATTATCTTGGGAAATGTTCAGTTCCTGCCTTGGGAGGGACTTTTTGCTTTGCAACCGTGACGTGGGTCTCTGGCATGTCCTCCATCGACCTTTTTGTCTTGGGAAGAAAGTGGGAAATAGTCCTGGCCAAAGCTTGCAAAAATTTGGGAAGCCTGAGTTGACACCCCATTAATTCCGCTCTAGACCTACCGTTTCCACATGGCCAGGCCTGAGTTTTTACCACCAGCCCAACTGAAGAAGTAACCCCACAGAGAAGGATTGGCTCTTTGCATCTCCCTGTGCATTAAGCATTTGCTAGCAGCGATTTGGAAGCAAATTCCATTTATTGCCTTCCTATTTTGAGTCGACGGACCGCCTGGCCCTGCCGTGCAGATCGGAAATATGCTGCAGGAACCCTGCATTGTCCAGAAGCCCCAGGTCAGCTGAAAAAGAACTGCTCTCAGCTTCTCTGCAGTGTAACTCTCGTCTTGGATGCTAAGGGTGGGTGGTCCGGGGTTGGTTTCTTTGGTGTGCAATGGCCCCCTTCAATTCCCAACCTTGGGTGGTGCTTGTGGGTCTCCCACTGCGTTGCCTCCAAAGACGACGATTAATCAGAGATCGTGTTACCAACCAACCTAATGAAATTTCCCAACATCCTGCCCTAAATCCTGGGAGCCACCCTTGAGGCGGCAGAGCCAAAGCCCAACCAAAGGGCTCCCCTGCAAAAGTCAGCCCAGGCAGGTTTGGTTGGGACTTGGATCAGTCGACTACAGCAGGAGAGTCCCTGGCGCGGTTAGGAAGCTGGAAAAAACATCCTCAAAGAAACCCCCCCCCCCATAGGTGACTCCTGGCTGCGGGCATCAAGGGCGGCTGGAATGAGTTTGCTTTTTTCACTTCAGACGCCCCAGAGCGAGCTTGATAATAAGGCAACAAGGAAGCATCAGAAGATGATGTCACTCCCTCTCTCTCTATCCGCTGAGGGGTGGAAGCTGGTGGTTGAAAAGATCAATGCAGAGGCACCGAGCTTTAATTGCACTGCCGTAGCCGCCATCTTCATTTTCCTTTGGCCATATCCTGCCGATACGGATCAAACCCAGATGCAAATGCAGAATGGAAGTTGGAAACTGACCCTGACGGAAGGTATAGGGCAGGGGTAGGCCACCTTGGCTCTTTTATGACTGGTGGACTTCAACTCCCAGAATTCCTGAGCCAACCTCTCCCTTTCCCCTCAGCGTGGCTGGCTCAGGAATTCTGGGAGTTGAAGTCCACCAGTCATAAAAGAGCCAAGGTGGCCTACCCCTGGTCTAGAGCTATGGAACCTGGCGTATACTTAAAAGAAAAATACAAATCAAAAGTGGAACTCTTTTATCTCCTACGTCTGCATCCTTCTAAAGAGGGATATCAGGCCCGGCTTGTTTATTTCAGACCCGTTGATGTTCAAAGCCAGCTCTCCTGGCTAGCAACGGTTGTCTGGCAGATTGCTTACAAGACAGCAGGTTAAACTGTGCAACAAATTAAAATAATACCATCTCCTACTAGAGACACCATTATTCTAATTACCCGAAGTACATTCTGCAGTAAAATCAGCCTAGCTTTTCCCCGAATTCTTGGAATCTCCTTTTTTGGAAGATTTCGAGTGCGCTTTTTTTTTCAAATCTTCTTCTATTTCCAAAGGAAATTCACTGATGTGCGCGCTCACGCAGGGCAGGCAAAACCTTTTGGAATAGAAAAGGCTGCAGTCCTGAAAAGAAACAGAAAAAGGGGGATCAAGCTTCCTTCCAACAGAGGCTTCTGTGGCCTTGGCCCTCCTGGCTTTTGTGTAGAACTGGGAGTGTACAACTTTGGGCAAGTTATAACCACATCGAGAATTGTCGGTTGGTGCCCACATTTTCTAACCACCGCTCTCTCCTTCAACCGCTCTCTCGTCAGTGGGCGAACCACTGACCCACGGTCTTCCTCTTCATCCAACGCACTTGGGATCCAACCCAATTGGGAATGGAGGAAACGGCCTAACAGCTGGATGGGGAATTCTGGGAGGTGACGTCCTCCCACTTTAAGGCTGTCAAATTTGGAAAACAACTGACTTAAAGTGTGGAGAAGACTCCAGCCCTCCAGAGGGACTTCAAACTTTTCTGGAATCATCTTCAGGTGGCTTAATTTGGATCCTTCGGAGCAGCCAGGAATTGATCCCTGTCTCTCTTTGGGGGACCGACAAAAAATTGTCCAGGAAGGGCCCTCCGTCTCTGGTCCCCCCCCCCCCCCACTTTCAGCCCAGGGCCTGGCTTGCAAAACTCTGGACGGAAGCCCCAAGAGGGAGCTGCAAAGCTATCACATCACAGCTCTGTCGGGAATAATTACAATAGAGAGAGCTGGAAGGGTCCTTAGAGGTCTTCTAGTCCAACCCCCTACTCAAGCAGGAGGCCCTATACAGGTAATCCTCAACTTACAACCATTCATTCAGGGGCTGTTCGAAGTTAGAGCAGCACTGAAAAAAGTGAGTTATGACCGTTTCTCCCCACTTATGACCGTTGCGGTATCCCCAGGGTCCTGTGATCCAAATTCAGACGCTTGGCAACTGACTCACCCTTATGACGGTTGCAGTGTTCCAGGGTCACGTGATCATCTTTTGCGACCTTCTAACCAGCAAAGCCAATGGGGAAGCCAGATTCACTTAACCACGATTCTAACTTAACAACTGCAGTGATTCACTTAACAACGGTGGCAAGAAAGGTCGTAAAATGAGGCAAAAGTCACCTAGCAACTGTCTTGCTTAGCAACAGAAATTTGGCTTGAGGACTGCCTCTATCATTCTGTACAAAGGGCTGTCCAGTCTCTTCTTGAAAACCTCCAGGGATGGAGCACCCACAACTTCTGGTGGCAAGGAGTTCCGCTGGTTAATTTCTGTACCAGTCAGGAAATTCCTCCTTCGTTCTGGGCTGGGCCACTGGGCTACGCTTGCTGGGAGGCCTCTGACTGGGAAAGAGGAAGGCCGGGCGAAGCAAGGGGGGGCGTCATGGGTTCCCCCACATCCTGGATTGCCAGGGCCGCTTCCGCTATTGTTCCACAAACTCTTGTCTTGCAGTCAAACCTGCAGGGAATCAGCTGAACACAGCGCTGAGCACAAGCAAGCAAGATCACACGGATCGAGATTCAAACCTGATGGAAAGCTATACATCCACTTTCTCCAGATTTCGATGCACATCTCAAAAAGTGTGGGTTGGTCAGTTCTTTCCCCAGTTTAGTCGATTTTACCCATTTGAGCACACACACACCCTCAAAAGATTCAAGGTGCTGGTGATGCCCTATAAAGCCCTAAATGGCCTGGGTCCGGGATATCTGAGGGAACACCTGCTGCCAGCATCAAGTTCCCTTCGTCCAGTGCGCTCCCACAGGGAGGGTCTTCTTAGGGTGCCGCTGGTTAAAGATTGCCGGCGGGTAACACCCAGGGATAGGGCCTTCTCAGTGGGGGCGCCTGCCCTGTGGAACCAGCTGCCTGCGGAGCTTAGGACTGCCCCCAACCTCCGTTCATTCCGCCGGGACCCGAAGACCTGGCTCTTCGAGCTCTCTGGCCCAGGCTGAGAATTTTAATTCTAATTTTAATTGGGTTTTTTTTAACTTTTTCAGGGACTGTTATAATATTTTTAATTGTTTTTAATTTTTGTATTTCTTGTTTTAATTACCCTGTTAACCGCCCAGAGTCCTTCGGGAAAGGGCAGTATACAAATCCAAATAAATAAATAAATAAATAAATAAAACAACCTGGCTCCTGGGAACATCCAGGTAAGTTGGTCACACGACAAAATGGACCCTTAAGATGATTAAGGAAGATTCCCACCTTCATTCGGCCCTTTTATAGGCGGACCTTGAGTTATGACTAGTTGCTTAGCGACTGTTCCAAGTTATGGCAGACCCTCGAAAAGGTACTTATGACCCAACTTCAAAATTCCGACAGCCCCCCCCCCCAATCATGTGACTGCGTTTCAGGTACCCGGAAACCACCCCACATTTACAGCTGTTTGCAGCGCATCGTGGTCGGGTCACCTCAATTTACATTCTTGCTGACAAACAGTTCCTGGTTTTGGGGGAAAAAAAAAACCACATAGCGAGCAATGGGTTTGCTTAGCGACTGCTGCAAAAAAGGTTGCAAAATTGGGTCAGTCGAATGACGACCCGCTTTACAACTACCGTGACTTAACAACCATATTGGGCAGGCTCCATTATGGCCGTAAGTCAAGGACTGCCGGTACAAATGTCTAACTAGCCTTATTCTTATTCTGTAGGCCCAAAGAATATAGCTTCTGTTCCAGATGCAAGCCACAACTGGTTGTCATGACATTTCCCTGAATAAATTTAGTTTCCTCATTTTTAGAAAGGGAGGTGAGGAAAGAAACGGCTCATGAATCATGCTTCTGACCACATCCTGGCCCAGAATATGTGGGTGAATGAAAAATGCTTGCGCAACTTGGGAAAATCACTCCTTTCTTACAGGCCTCACAGCAGGCCAGAGTTTCTGGCTGTCTCTGATCACATCTGACGCAATCTGCTCGTACTCCAGCAACTCCTGGCAGGTCTTCTCGGCAAGAGACCATCCTTGGAGGATCTGGACCTTTTCTGGAGTGGTCTGCACAGAAACCATGATCAGAAGTCTGTTTTGGGTCAGCAAGGGTGTCCTCCCTGCCCAGCAACCAGAGGCCAGCTCAGCTCCTGCTCTGCTGGGCTCTGGTAGGAGTAAAAATTCGTCCTTAGTTCTTTGGGAGATTAGAAGATCAAAGAATTCCTCACGCCTTCGCAATCTACCACTTTTGGGAACTCGGGACAAGCAAAAAGTACTTTAAACTCCATAACTATCCACCTACGTACCTACCCACCCACACATTCATCTACCCATCCATGTTCTCCAAGGCCTAAAGATCTGCAGCATGGAGAGAGAATGGAACAAAATGAAGTGATAAAGTATTTAATTCCACCTTCTCTGATTTTTTCTCTCTCCCAGAGTCTTCCTTTTAGTGTCTTCTGAAGAAAGTTGGCCCGGTATCCACAAAACTGGATACCAGGCCAAAATTGGATTTGGGGGGGGGGAGGGTGGACTGAGGGGCACAGGAGCTCGTCTCCTGCACCTGGCCAGCCGAAGGAGTTGAGGCAAACCCTGCATGGTGAGTGGCTGAGACAGAGGGAGGGTGTGTGTGTGTGTAATCCTTTAGTTACGCTCCAGAGCCAGACACTTCATTCTGTATATTCAGTGTAACATTCACTTCTATAATAAGCTTGGCTGTTCCTCACTAGCACTTCACCAGGAGTTTATTCATTTCAATAAAGGTTTTTCTAATTTGGTAACTTTAAGATGTATGGACTTCAACTCCCCGAATTCTTACAATTGGCACGTTTGAAAAATACCGCTTTAAGTTACAGAGATCACTAAAACTGAAGGTATGAAATGAATTTGGGCTCTTACCTGGGAAGTGGTGGGAGACTCGCACGGTGGCCCGCACGGCCTATTGCCCTAAGCTTGCAATCAGGGACAACTATTAAAAAAGCCTCAATGTCTGCACTGCCAAAAATCTGGGGGTGGGTTGGCCAGTCTGGGGACATCAAATAATTCTAGGGAGCAGCACAAATTTCACTGGTCCGAAATAAGCTGCAACAACCCAAACGGCCACTAGGGGGCAGCAAAGCAATTTTTCTGGATCTCTTTTTCCAGCTTTTCTATACAGGCAGTCCGTGAGTTCTCACCGCCACAAAGGAGGAGCCCAAAATTTATGTTGTTAAGTGAGACATTTGTTAAGTGAGTTTTGCCTCATTTTACAACCTTTCTTGCCACAGTTGTTAAGTGAATCACTGCAGTTGATAAGTTAGCAACCTAGTTCTTAAGTGACTCTGGCTTTCCCCATTGACTTTGCTTGCCAGAAGGTCGTAAAAGTTGATCACGTGACCCCGGGACGCTGCGACTGTCGTAAATACGAACCAGTTGCCAAGCTTCTGAATTCTGATCATGAGACCATGGGGATGCTGCAACGGTCATAACTGTGAAAAATGGTCATAAGTCACGTTTTTCAGGTCTCGTAACTTTGAACAGTCACTAAATGAACTGTTGTAAGTAGAGGACCACCTACTTAATATGCAGCTTTGCGGCCTCTTCCAATAGCCCAAGAACAATTATAGGCAGTCCTCAACTTATAACCAGAACTGGGCCAGAATTTCCATCGCTAAGCAAGGTGGCATCACCATATCACACAATTTTATGACCGTTTTGCCACAGTTGCTAAGTGAATCGTTGCAATTGTTAAGTGAACCATGTGGTCGTTAAGCAAATCAGCTTCGCCCACTGACCTCGTCTGAAATGGTATAGGGTCTTCTGCCTGAGCAGGGGGTTGGACTAGATGACCTCCAAGGTCCCTTCCAACTTTATTATTATGAATAGAATAGAATAGAATAGAATAGAATAGAATAGAATAGAATAGAATAGAATAGAATAGAATAGAATAGAATAGAATAGAATAGAATAGAATAGAATAGAATAGAATAGAATAGAAGCTGGAAGGGACCTTGGAGGTCTTCTAGTCCAGCCCCCTTGCTCAAGCAGGAGAACCAATACCATCTCAGACAGGTGAATGTCCAGTCTCTTCTTAAAAATCTCCAGGGATGGAGTGCCCACAACATCTGGAGGCAAAGCTGTTCCCCTGGTCGATTGTCCTCCCTGTCAGGAAGTTTCTCCTCAATTCCAGGTTGCTTCACTCTTTGGTCAGTTTCCAGCCATTTTGTTGTTGTTGTTATTGCTTGTCAGATGCCGTCTGGGAAGGTCACAAATGGCGATCACAGCAACTTGGGAGGTGGCAAGCCTTGTAAAGACGTGCCGGTGGCCCAGTGCCCAAACCTAGATCCTGTGGCCGTATGCAACTGCCATAAGGGTGAGGACTGGTCCTGGGTCCCTTTTTTCAGCCCCAGGGTAACTTCAAACAGGCACTTTGTGAATGGCTGTAAACCAAGGACTCCCAGCAGTGAAGCAGGGCAGCCAGACCCCGATGACAACTGTCTACTCATTTAAAAATAGCCGAGGCCCTGAGTCGCTACTACGGAGTGACGTTCCAGGAATTCAGAGAAGCCGGCTGTCCGTCTCGGTCCTGGTGATGGGAGGTCACCGAGGAAGGCGACAGAAGTGCAGCCGGATCACATGATACTTACCGGCCCAGCACAGACCCGTTTGTGACACAGACTACACTGCGCTCCAAGGATAAGGAATTTGTCCTTGTCTGGGGTGAACGGGTCCTTCATCACATAGCAGTCTTCCAGCAGGCTGCAAAAATACGACAACAACAATTGCAAGTGAACCACACAGAGGCTTCGGCCAGCTGCCTCTCTCAGCCCCGAGATCAGCAGCTTCCTATCTTAAAAGGAGGAAGAGGCGGCTGACAGATCCAGAAATCCATAACTGTTTCTTCTCCTTCTTGTGCAAGGCCTTTGTTCTCTGAACTCAAAAGGTCCTTGATTTCCTGGGGTACAGAGCTGCGCTTCTCAACCGTGGCAACCTGTAGATGGCTGGGGAATTCTGGGGGTTGGAGTCCACACCTCTTCAAAGTGGTCTATAAGAAGGCATTCTTTGCAGAAACTTGCAAAGACATTCCCAAGTCACGCTTTGAACCTGGTGTGACCACAGCCCGTCTCTGCCACGCCTTAAGGCCACGTCACCCCCAAATTTTGTTTACAAACTGGCCCCCAAATTTGTAAACAAAAGAAGAGGGTCTAAGGATCGGCGCAAGTGAACCTTTGTTATCAGTGGCAGCAAGACCTCTGTAGGAAAGGGGGTCAAAAAAGTCAAGATGGCAGCCCTGATGGTGCAATTGAAGCCCCAGGGCCATTGTGTCCTTTTTTGACACACACCCCCTTTGCTTCATTGCCACCTCACCAGCTCCACCCTTTTTGGACAAGTGCGCAACGCAGCAATGAACATACAAAAAGGGAGGGGGGCCTGCACCACAACAGCACAAGGTTGTCCAACGCATTTGACCGTTCCTGTGGAAAAGACGCCTGGCGATCAGCTGTGTGGTTTCTCCACAAAACGGGTCCTGAGTCGTGAGAAAAGATGGGCGGGGCTATCTACTTACGTGACTGAGTAGGCGTTGGGAGGTTTATGCCCATAGTAGCTGTAGGGGGCTGTTAATCCACACAGCTGACATTCAAAGGTGTCATTTTTCGGGTCCATCCGGACACTATTATGGGGAAAACAGAAATGTTTATATCTAAAGCAACGCCTTTTGATCTTTTCTCTGCTAGGTAAGCCTCTCAAAACCTTCTCAGAAAAACCCATTAAAATAAACTACTCGATCACGTTACAGATTACGCTCAAATACAGTTAACCAAACACAGAAAGAATGTAATATAGTAATGTAAGTGCTTCTTTATGTATGCATCAAATCAATAATAAGACAATACTCCTTTTAAGGGAATAATAATAGTGAGATATACAGACTTTTTACCTTGCTGACCGTCCAATATCAAAGGAAAAGTTCCATTTCAATTGGAGGCTAGTGAAACTAAACTTTCTTCCGTAAAGCAGCATTTATCAACCTTGCCAACTTCAAGATGGATGGACCTCAATTTCCAGAATTCCCCACCCGCTCCTAAAGGTGCCGAGGTTGAGAAACTCTGCAATAAAGCATCACAGATGGTGGAAGGGGCAGAAGAGCTGAGCTCCACAGATTCAGGCAAGAATATCCAAATATTCTATCCATGGTTCATCCCGGGGACGTGTGCCACACTTCCTTTGTACGGCGGGATGCACCATTGCCAAGCACTTCTGAATGGTTGCCCTGATAGAAAGACGGGCTGGTGCAGAACAGAATTAGGGGTTGAGCTGAAGATGGCACCAGGTTCATCTCAGGCCCACCAGTCTCAGCCAGAATCACCTACTGCAGGGGTCTTCAAACTTGGCCATTTGATGACTTGTGGATTTCAACTCCTAGAATTCCTCAGCCAGTTGAAGTCCACAAGTCATCAAATGGCCAAGTTTGAAGACCCGTGACCTGCTGACTTGGGCTGATCTAAAAAAGGTCTGGGCTCAGCATCTCTAGAAGAACAGGTAGAGCTGGGGGTCGCCGTTAAGCTGGTCATCATTTTTGTTGAGAGTCATTACATTCCCACAAACAGGCGTAGTCCAGTCCCTCTTGAATTCCACTGACCCTTATCTGGTGCCAATTTAGTGTTGAACTTCAACTGACTAATGTCAGATGCAAAGGATCAGGACCCTATGTCAGATTGCAGCTCAAAAAGGATCTACTGTTCAAAGCTATACACAAGAATCCAGTTGACTAAACTTCAGTACTAAACTGGAGCCAGATAATGGTCAATGGAATTCAAGAGCAGTTAGACTGGGACCTTTTGTGGCAACGTAAGGATGTTAAGCTGATGATGTGCTTAACTCCGCCCCCCAGCTCTGCCTGTTCCTCTCTACAGCGCCTTGGATGGAAGATATTAAGACATCTTAGAATATTCTGGAAGAAGACGAGACAAGCCCCTTCTGCGGGCTGTCTACAAGAACACCTGACACCGTATCTTTGTAGAAGAGCCTGGACAAAGACAGAACAAGCCAGATTTGTGGTTCAAAAGCAAACACAACGGTGACTGCAGGAGAAAGGGGGAGAAAATGTCTAGAAAATGTGGACTTCATAGCTGGCTGGGGGATTCTGGGACTCGAAGTCCACACATCTTTCAAGCAGCCACGGTTGAGAAATGCTGATCTACAGATTAAGAGGCATAACATACCTTATTTGTTTAATTATACTCATCTAATCCTAGCTCCAGTAGAGCAGACCCTTGAGGCATTTCTTATATCCTTTTATTAATTCTTAAACCTGAAAGGTAGATGAGCTAAGTTTTTATTAAGGCGGACGTGTAATGACTTGACTTTGGCTTCGGGTAAATGGATAACATACATTATGAGGTTTGAATTATGGATTTTTTTACAACTCCTCTGCAATATTACATTTCTCTCACCGATGAAGCTGGTACAAGTATCTTCTTTGCAGGCCCTGTATTCCGATGCCATGGAAAGCTCTCCAACCACGGTGTCAGAACAAGATCTATGCACAATGGCTAACCTATGCAATCTCCTGGGGTATCTCAGCAGGCTTTCCACAAACAGCTACATACCACATTTGGTATGGAGGCTAACGAGCTTTTATAGATGTGGCAGGTCACTGCTGAATTCATCTAACCAAGCCAGGTGCCCTTGAAGATCACCTGAAGGTAACCTAACAACCAGCTTGAGGATCCCTTCTGTTCTGTGTTGGAGAAACATAAGTCGATGTTTTTCTGGGCGTAGAATGCGTTGTTTCACACATCAGGTTTACAAGCATTCTTCACCCGCCAGATGTGTGGGGAAACCAATATACATCTTGAGGACAAAGCTGGTTTGGTCTAGTAATTAAGCTATTGGACTGGAAACCAGGAGACCAAGAGTTCTAGTGCTCCCTCGGTCACGAAAGCCAGTTGAATGGCTTTGGGTCACCCAACCCATCTCTCAGGCTGCTGACGTGGGAACAACAGGAGGAGAGAGGATTATGCACAAAGTAAAGAAATAATAATAATACCCAAACTCATGGAAAATTAAATGCCTTCTAATAGTCCTATGTCTGAGAGGCTCATGAGATTAAAACAAGCCACGTTTAGCTTGAAGCAGCGTTTCTCAACCTTGGCAACTTTTAAGATGCGTGGACTTCAACTCCCACAAATGTTGGCTAGGGAATTCTGGGAGTTAAAGTCTGTGAATGGTGCCTGGGGAATTCTAGCAGCTGAAGTCCATCCATTGGTTTAAAGCAGAGCCCCCGCCCAACCTTTTGGGCACCAAGGACCCCCGGTTCCGTGGACAGAGAGAGGTTTTTCTGTGGACCGGAGGGTGTGTGATTTTGTGTGCTGCCTGCATCTCGCAGATGGGGCTTTGCTTGTTTGTGTGGACCGGTTGCTAGCATGCCGCAGCCCGGTACCGGTCCACGGACAGCGGGGGTTGGGGACCCCTGGTTTAAAGAACCACAGAAATAAAATTAGTCACGGAAGGGGCCTTCTCCAACAGCACAGCTCCTCTCCTGAGTAAATTATTTCTGTGGTTCTTCAAGAGCTTAAGTAACTGAGCTATGATTAAGGGCAGGCAAGCCTCAACAGACAATACAGTCTCTGTCAGAGAGGATTTCCACTTGCCAAACCTTTTATTTAATCTTCCCAAATTATACTCCTACCAGCACGTATAGGATTTTCCTCCGCAGGGGATTCTTTCACTGTTATTAAGGGCAACTAGTGGAAATATTAATACCAGTATTTTCTGGATCAGAAGGGAGCAATCTGCTCGTGCCAGGAGCAAACCTCTCCTCTACAGAAGCTCCGTTCAGATATTCCACAAATCCGAGTTATGTGGGTTATCAAAGCAGAAAATGGGCATGTAAGAGGAACCAATTTCCAGCTGAGGTAGAGGGTCAGTCATCAATAACTGAGTTTAAGCAGGCTTGGGATAAACACATGTCCATCCTCTGATGCACCACTAACTTTTTTTCTGCCATCCGTTTTGTTTCTATGTTCTATGTTTATCTCTGCGTTGTCCAGAGATAACGTCACCACGCAAACGTCAATGATCTGGGAAGATAAACAGACAGTCGTGGTCTATCCTTTGCACTCGTGCAGGATCAAACTGTGAATTTAGGCTTCAATACAAGCAGTGGAATGTTATTGTGCCTAAATTAGGCCCAAGCTCCAGAGACGCCTGGCAGAATTTGGCCATTAATTAAAAGTAAAGTCACTTTGGACTGGACATACATACTTCTCAGGACAATATTCATGCAGCCACTAAGACTC
This sequence comes from Vipera ursinii, assembly GCF_947247035.1. Classification (NCBI taxonomy): domain Eukaryota; kingdom Metazoa; phylum Chordata; class Lepidosauria; order Squamata; family Viperidae; genus Vipera; species Vipera ursinii. The sequence goes on from NC_139515.1 coordinate 632,879, forward strand.
TGTAGACATGTGCAAGACATAAAAAAATAAATCAAGAACGAAGAAGCAGGTTTTGATCGGCCAAGCTGCACAGCCATTCGGAATACAAATGGATGGATGGCCAAAAAGATCATCGGCAGTTCCCTCCCTCCCATCCAGGACGTGGCACAGAAGCGTTGCTTGAGCAGGGTCCGTAAGATTATCTGGGACGCTACTCATCCTCTTCACGACCTGTTTTCCTTGCCACCTTCTGGGACGAGGCGGCTTTGTGGTACCCGAAGCAGAACATCCAGATTCAGCCATAGTTTCATTCCATACAGCATTAACTTTGCGAACTCCTTCCTCCTTCTGTTATATTTTCAAGATGGCCAGTGTTTAATATTTTATTGTTATGTATATGTAGGGGTGTGGGTCTGTGCATATGTTGTATATAGTATGTTTAGGTGTGTGTCATGTATGTGTTTCACTTTGAGAGCAGGCAACTAAATTTCGTTTTTGATGTGTTGTGCCCACAGTAAAAAAATGACAATAAAGGTTACCTTATCAAGGAGTAGAGGGTGGGTGAAGAGGAGGTACGCAAAAGGGGGAGGGGAAAAGGGGGGGGCGGTTTACGCTATCTCTAAGCAGCCTGGACTTGCACATAAAAAACAGATTAAGCTTCCATCCCACCATTCTGCCCTCTTTCTGCACCCTGCATCCCAGCAAACGGAACGAGAAGAGGCCGCCAGTTTGCGCAGGAGCGTCGGCAACAGGCCAGCCCTCCCCTGGCCACACGCCGGAGCTAGCCAGAGGTTGTCAAACGTTCGTATCTCACCGCAGGTACTCCTCGTTTAGTTACGATAGCGATGAAAAAGTAACTCTGCAACCAGTCATCACACTTACGACCTCGGAAGGTCTGCAAATCAAAGGAAAGCTGAAATGAGATCATCGGCACAACGGCACTTTCACTCAGCAACCTCTTCACTTAGCGACCAGGTTGCCGGCCTCGGCTGTGGCTGCTGAAGCTATTGACGGTTCAGAAATATTCTTGCTCGTCTGGGGTGCTGCCGCCCTCTAGAGGACCAACCCAGAAGTGCTCGAGTCTCGGCAAGAGGAGCTCAGCAAAGGAAGAAGAAGCGGGCTAAGAATCGCTGCAGCTCCAGCGCCAAGGCGGGAGGTGCAAAGGGCGCGGCTAGACTACCCCCCCCCGGGATCAGGCTGGCCCCCTCTCTGGAGGCTTTGGAAAGGCTATGAAAAAGGGAGCTTTTTCCAAAACGTCCCCCGTTCCTCTTCTGCTCTTTTTTTTCTGGGTCGCCCCCCCACCTCCTGCTTCGTTTGGGCGTTGCAGTCGGGACTCCTCGGCTTAATCCCGTCACTGCCTTTACCGCGGCGGTGAAGCAGCCCGCGAGCAACGCTCCAATCAGGCAGCCCGCGGAGCTAAGCCAGCGTTTCCCAACCTTAGGAACTTGAAGATGCGTGGACTTCAACTCCCAGAATTCCCCAGCCAGCTGGCTGGGGAATTCTGGGAGTTGAAGTCCACGCTTCTTCAAGTTCCTAAGGTTGGGAAACGCTGAGCTAAGCGGCCGGTGCTGGTGCCCCTTTTGCTCCGCGCGAGGCCGCCCGGTGGCGTCGGAGCGCATCTTCTTCCTTGGCAGGCCAGCTCGGCTCCTTTAAGACTCGTGGACTTCAACTCCCAGAAGGGCGCAGCCGGCTCAGGAATGCTGGGAGTTGGAGTCCTCGAGTCGTAAAGGCGCCGAGCTGGCCTGCCCCCGTCTCAGGCCTTTGCCGCCTTCGACACGCGATGCCGGACTCCCACGAGCGACACCTGCCGCTTTTTAAAAGCTCCTTAATGACGTTTCTGTCCCACCGCCGTCGAGGAAAGCCGAGCAAGAAGCGCCGGTGCGGAGGGCGTCGCCGCTTCCCTCCCGGGGAGTAAATCCCACCCGGGACGAGCAAGCCGCTCCTCGGCCCGCAGCCAGCCTGCACGGGAACGTACCTGGCCGCTCGGCTTCACACGTGAAACGGGCTCCGGGAGGGGGAGGGGCTCTCGAGCAGCAGCCCCTTCCTGCTTCCTGGCCACGCCCACGGCGGCGACGTCGCACGTTCGGCTGCGTTGCCCCGCCCCTCCTTAAAGGGGCCGTGAGGCCCAAGCGAGCGGACTTGCCGCCAGGAAATCCCGTGCGAATCAATCAATGTTGGTTTCTCCATCAATTCCGGGGACGAGGCAAGACCCCCACAGCTGCCTCCCCAGTCCAGCCCGGAGCCGCTTGCCCGCCCGCCGAGACCCCCGAGGGAGCGGCGGTTTCCTCGGATGGGAGACCACGGGGTAATCCCAGGAGGGCGGGGCGGGAGCGCTGGAAACTCGGGAAAGACTCGAGGAGGTGGGCCGTGCCGAGCTCCGCCCCCTGCGCTGGCAACAAGGTTTGCAGGGGTGTGTCAGAGCGTGGGAAGAGGACAAGCCCGCCTGCAAAGGCGCCCTCGGAGTGGAAGCAGGGTGGCCAGGGTGCCTTTCCTGATTCAGACGTTTCATGAAGAGACAGCCTTCCGAAAGCCTCTTGATCTTCTTCACCTGCCGCGTGGTCCTCCACTTACGCCCACAGCTGAGCCCACTTCTATTGCCCAGGGGTGCTGCAACGGTCACTCGTGTGAAAAACAGCCCGGTCCGTTTTTTCAGTACCGTGGTAACTTCAAATGGTCGCTAAAGGAAAGGTCGTAAGTTGAGGGCTCCCTGTACACACTTGTGCGCGCACGCGCTTACTTTATTATTATTTATTTATTATCCACCTTGTGGACGCCCCTAATGGATGCCAACCGATTTATTGTGCAATTTCTATGGTTAAGGCAGATTGTGGAATAGCAGCTTTGAAAATGTTACAAATAAAAACAGAACAATAAAAAGACTTAAAATATCTTTTAATCTTGAAGGTGATCGTTCTTTTTCAGTAAGGCGCTCTAAGGTGTTTGTGAAATTTCCTCTGAAACCTTTAAAAAAGTGATCAAAATTTTTCTCCAGGAAAGATGCCTGAGACAGTTCGGCCCCCGGCCTTGAGTTGAAAATGTCAATTAATGAGAAATTGAGGAATAAGAAAGGAACTTGCCTAAACAAGCTCTCTGAAATAAATGCAAAGTTTTTTTAAATAGTTGCATAAAAGTCTTGGTCCTGATCATTTTTGTTTCTCCATATCCAGGATGACAGGCAGGTAGGCATAAAAATGGAAGAAACCAGAGTGAGGTATATTCATTTTTCATCTCGATTGGCTATATGTACGCTTGCCAGTAATGAAGAAAAATTATTCCAGAAAATTTTGCTGTGAATCTAGCCTGGAAACAGGATTTTAGAAATTAGAGTCATGATTTGAGCAACTCATTCTTCCTCATTCCTTTTCCCCTTTTTTGTCCTTTTTTAACCAGGACTCAGATGACAAGATACACCATTTTCCGCCCATTTATTTTCCGGGCTTTGAGTCCAAGGTGATGTGTGTTTCTGCGCTCAGGAAGCCCAAAAAGAACCCGATTGAAAAGCTCCGTGTCTGTGGTCGATACAGGCCTGAAGGTGATGAAAGCCCATATTCGGCGGATTTTATGGAAGAGAAAATTGACCACTTCGGCTTCATCAGAAGGCTCTTCGTAAACCGGCTGCTTCATGTCCTCGTAGGCCGACATGATCACCGCTTGGAATAAGTTGATCAAGACGCAGATCATCACCATCATGAAGGAGGCCAGGAAGAGTCCACCCAGGAAACGGTTGGATCTGAAACCCGTGTCCTTGAAGGCCGAGACACAGTAGGAGAAGATGGTCTGGGCCGAGTGGCTCATCGTGTTGTAGTTCCACTCGTACTGGCCAAAGACAAGGTAGCCGAAGGCCATGTAGACAAAGAAGTAGACTGCCACTACTAAAGCCATGGAGCAGATGCCTGGCAGGGCAGCCAGAATGGACCTCTGGGCCAGGCGCACGTCGTAAAAGAAACGGGAGTACCGGAGAGTTTTCAGGACAATCAGGAAGGCCAAAAACCCTAGAGTGACCCGCAAGGTTTTATCGACCAAAGAAACTTTGTGGAAGGGGATGAATCCGTTCGGCTGACGGAGATAGAGGTCGATCAGGCTCGAAGCCAGTTTAAACTTGAAGGCGAGTTGCAGAAGGAAAAAACAGCATACCGCCTTTATGCCAAAGTTAATTAAATTGGACACGTTTTTTAGGTAGTCGAGTCTCTGTTGCTCCACCACGCAAAACTCGTCAATGATGTAAAAGGCCAGCATGTAGCCCACCAAGATGAAAACAAACTTCTCCCTTTGTTCCAGCTGCTTGAAAATGGGGAGTTTGTAGGAGTGGATCCACAAAGTTGTGTTAATGGGGCCTAAATGAGAAAGTTCAAAGATCACAGATATGCTGCAAAATAAGTCCGTATCGGGATTAAAAGTTGTCATTTCGACTATCAGCACCCAAGAATTTTCATCCAACCAGTTGTGTTCTTCCAAAGACTCCAGTCCTTTCATTGATTCGGAGAGAGTCTCCTCTGGATAAAAATGGAAAGCGTAGCCTCCTGCTTCGTACACATTTTGCTCTCCGTAGGAATTGTATCTCCAGGGATCTCTGGCTGTGTGGTAGGTGAATCCTGTGAAATTGCCAAAATGATTCACCGCAGATTTATTAACTGGGTTTTTCCACGAGCCAAGGTAATTCCTCTGATCCTCTTCATCGGCACCATATTTGTGAAGACAGTGGCTTTTACTAATCACAAATGTATTTACAAAACTGTGCGGATAGAAGCATTCTTTTTTAGTGTGCTTTGCTCTTATCTGCCGCATTTTGGGTAAACCCAGGATTTTGGACCAGGTCTCTGGGAGGAAGGTCGGCTTCAGGTCGTTGTGAATCAGTCGCAAAAAGACCTGCTTCAACCAGAGATAAATCTCTTTTATTTTACTGACTTCAAAAAGCCCCTCGGACAATTTTGAGTTCATGTCCTGGTTGTAGTAAAAACTCGTGGTGATTTCCATGGAGTAGGCAATGTTCAAAATGAGGATTAAAAAGACGAAGTGGCATATGACATCCTTCAGGAAGACAAAGGCTTGATGTCGGATCTTCTCTCTTTTTTTAAAAATCGTGACCTCGTCTTCTTCCAAAGGCTGGTACTGCTTGGTGCCTCTCATTCTTACGAGATCGTAATGCAGTTCTCGCATGTCGTCAGCATTCATGCTCGGTCCGTTCAGCTTAATCTCTAGGAAAGTTTCCTTGATGGACCACGGGATGCTTTCACTGGAATTGGGATGAAGCGATTTTAGGGCTGAAAAAAAAAGGATGTTCAGCGTTTGAAGGAAGAGCATGCTGACCACTAGCGAGATGGCGGAGGCTGCCAGCCACTCGAGAGAGGTTTCATAGTCCTGAGACGCGCCATATAATATGATAGAAAAAGAGGATGCGGCAGAAATAACCAAGACCAGCATCCACGAAGCGTATCTGTTCCACCAAGATATGATCTGGGGCCTTTTGAAGAAAAGCATGCTGGGAGTTTTGGGAGGCCTCGTTTGGTGGTCTGCCTCCTCCGCACAATTATTGTTAAAACTGATGTTGGTACAGCCAACTTGCGAAGCCTTCTCCTCCTCCGTTGAAATTATATTGGCATCCCCCTCTGGGATTGTGCAGTTGTAACGGATTTTTGTTCTCTGCCGCCACCTAATATTTTTCTGCTCTGCCAGGTTTTGGGGATTGGAGGCACTGGGAAAGCTGCTGTCTGTAAAACCAGGCCCTGGGAATTCTGAAGCAGTTTCTAGAAGGTAACATTTCTGCAAGAGTTCTTTCCAGTTCCTCAGATTTCCAGCCGTTAAATTAGAACAAAATTTTTGCTGAGTTCCAGTGGTCTTCCGATCAGGAGGCTCCTTCTGCGAATACTTGAACAGAGCGGTTATAATCATCTGCAAAGGGACTGAAATGAAGGCACTCTGAACACCAATGATTAGAAGCCTCAGATACTGCAGTTGTCCTGGATGCATCTGCTGATCCTTGTCAGCCTTGAAGAACATCATGTTGATTAGCAGGATGCAGAAGACTGTGGCTAAGCAGCAAGACAGCCTCTGAAGCCTGTTGAAAGTACCCGTGCACACGCGGGCGAAAAGGGAGAACCACAAGTGATTGTCTGCAAGGTCCTTGGCCAAGCTGATGAGAAAAAAATCTATTTTTTTTAAAGGGGCCAGTGGCTGGACTGCAACAAACACCCTCTCGATTAGACCATTGTCCTTATCCAGAGCAAACCATTTTCGGCATATGAACATCCAAGACTGCTTGGTGTACATGTTTTCCACCTTGACTCTACTCAGGAACCAGTTAGGAGAAGAACCGGCATTATCATGCCAAGCTTGAAGGCAATAAATTTCTCCCAGGTCATTCTTAGTAGTCAGGAGGAAGGTATTGATGGACCCACGGAGGAAAGGCACGTGTTCAGGGTGGCTCAAGCAGTGGACGTCACTGACTGCTTCGTCCCCTATCAATTGGATGAAAACGGTGGCTGTGGTTCCTGCCCCAACGCGGCTGCCTGTGTAGATGGTGACCAAGTAGCAAACCTTATCAAAGGGGTCGTTATCAGGCAAGACAATGGTGTGGGCTTTGCTTTCGACATCAGCCATATCTTTCCTCATTGCCCAAATAGCCAACATGATATAGGTAAGAAAAATGAAAACTACGGTCAGGATTGTCACTGGGTTTTTCTGGATTTGAGCTAGCTGGATCTTTCTCATCTCTGCTGGATCAGGATAGATGGTCACCTTCCCTGCTAAAAATGTGGTGTTTCCTATGGAGGTTCTTCCTGTTGGTGGGTCAACAGTCCTCACAGTGCGTCTTTTGCCTGTGCAGACACAGTGTAGCTTTTGCCATGTAGTCTGAGGTCCGAGATGACACGTGTCTTGCCTCCAGTGTGTTTGGACATCATCCAGATACAAGCAGTCTGCTGTAAACAGCGCGAGGCCAAGTCTCCCTGAGTTGTTGTGGCCCCGCAGAAAGTGGTCAGACCGGAAAACGATGGAAATGTTTCGTTTTTCAGCTCTGCTGCCTTGGAATACGGATTTGAGTAACTTTTGTGAAAGGCAAAAAATGTACGGCCTCTGAAATACACAATCATGACCTGTGGAATTCTTAGTCTTTGAGACCACCGGCTTATTGTGGGAAACATTAAAAGTAGCTATTGGAGGATGACTAGGTTTGAGACCCACGTATATCAAAACCTGGAAAGTGACCTTTTGTTTTGTCACTATCTGGATTAAGATGTCTTTGGAGTTTCTAGGGACTTCCAAACTGAGTCCTCCAGATGCTTCAGGGAAGTTTTGGCTGCGTTCCACCAACATCTCAAACACAGCTGTCGTGTCCTCATTTCTGGTCAGGATCATTTCCACCACATCAGGCACGATTTCAATCACTTCGCCGTTAGATTTAGTTCCTGCCATTTTGAACCCCCCTACTCTTGTGCTTATGTCGTCCGAAGACGGCAGCCCGAAAAATGGACTCTTGTCAAAGTCATAAAGTACTGTAGAAATTACTGCGTCATCGGGCAGCCGGTCATATTCCACCTGCTTCATTTTGGGATAGAAACAGTTATTTCGGCAGTCTCTCCTCCTAGCAAAAGTTTCAGAAAAATCACGCTTTTCCTCTTTCCTTAATGTGATGGTCCAGTCATCCGCTCCTATGGTGGTTTCTTTTTCTCCTGGGACTTTGCCTTGTAAAAGGAGGTCTGCTAAAATTTCAGTGGCAGAGACGGTTTCCCCAGCCACAAGTCTGTGGCTTTGTGGGTTTTTTGTCAGAGAAGCTTTCAGGACCTTGGATAACCCAGCAAGAATAGCAGTTCCAAGATCATGGATCTCCTTAGAACCCCGCTTTTCTCTGGTATGTTTTCTCAACCCATCAGTCACGTTCTTGAGCTTCTGGACCACAAGAAGCTGTGACTTCCTGTTCATTTCCCCAATTTCTTGGGTTATCTGCAAAATACTTGAGATCATGTGATTTGCCTCCATTATATTTGTTGTTGGAATCCCAGCCAAATGATTTAAAAGAATTTCACGCAGTTTGGTCTTGGAGGAACGAAGTCTCGGAAGCACTTCTAGATCATTTAAAGCAGAAGCCACCATGTGGACAAAATATCCCGCGCTGAAGTAATTTCCGCTGTTGAGAAAGGATGTGATGGGAGCTGATGTTCCACTGGTTAAGCTATGCAATTCCTTTAACGCAGCCTCTGGTTTCTTGGCTTTCAGTGGACTATGCACCATGGCGGGTAATGTAATTTGGGAATAAGCACCAAGATCATCATATATTTGGACATACAAGGTCAAGAGATATTGCTTAGAAGATACACCAATGGGTAAAAAAGATGGCGGACTTTTGGATTGGTCACCAAAATAGACAATGGTGCCCAGAGTACTGTTTTCTCTAATAGGAATTTGCATGGCATCTAATGCCACTTTGACCTTATAAGTAAGAGGCAAATGTTGATCTCTAAACCCACTACAGTGAACAGAGAATTTTGTCAGAAACGCCGTTCCTGTGGGAGGGTTAAGGCTGCACTTTCCAAGTGCTGGAGGTATATTTACCACAAATGAATAGACATAGAGCGATGGTTCATATCCCTCCAGGCTTACTTTAAATACAAGTCTAAAGGAGGATTCTGCCATATGCATCAAGCTCAACGGTTTCATACAGAGGTATGGATTGCTTCTCCCTGTTGAAGTTCGGGAGGCCCAGTCAAATTGGAGCTCGGAGGAATTTCCCGAAAAAAGCGACCAGTGGGATCGAGGCTTATTAAACCTCCTGCAATTTAGGCATTTGCCAAAAAGGCAAAATCTTTCCGTGGGGTTCACAGATCTTCCACAATTCTCAATGCAGGTGACGTTCAGTGCTGGCCAAGCATCAGGCTGCACACGGACCCTTTGCTCAACCTGAGCCCGTCTCCTTCCTTTATGCACCACCAGGAGAAAGTAGTAGGTGGCCCTCCCTTGAAGTCTTCGAGGCGGAACTGTTTGCACTGCCTCTGAAGAAGCGGTCCACTTCAGATCTGCCTGATCTGGGCAGCACTTCCCAGTCTCGCTCAAAGTCATGGAAATGTAGTCTGCTTTTTGTTTGGAGCAGTACCAAGTGAAGGTGAGGCCTTGGAAGGGTTGGGGGGCATCCGGATCAGAAGAGGCAGAGCCATCCAGAATCCACCGGTCGGAAAACCTGACTGTCTGCAAATCACCTCCGGCAATAACCGCCCAAAGCCGGTTGGGTCTAATCTTCACAAATACTGAATCGGAATCCTCAACTTTCTCTAAAGTGTCCCCCGTGATTAATGTTATGGTCAAATTGAATAAATACAAGCCTTCATCTAGGCTACCAGCAGGAATGTTTAAGGCTGAAAGATCTTTTTTCCCAATTCCAGAAGGGTTCAAAGGTTTGGACCAGTCTGGACCGGTCTTCATATCTGGAACTTTATAAATTCTCCAGGCTGTATGTGTTTGCCTTGGTTCCGAACAATTCACCTCAATATCAGCTGAGAGAATGAATGGGTCATTTTTACTGTAATTTAAAACAAGATTAGTATCATGGGATTCCTGGATTTTTACTCTTTTAAGGAAACACAATCTTGGAAGGCAATCCACTATAGTCTTCAGGGCCTTTGAGGTATAAGTACTGACTATGGTTTCTAAAAGGATATGTATTTGGCCGATTCGTCTGCAGTTGACTTGTGCTATGAAGCCTGCATATAAAGCAGGGTTAAGAGGAAGATCAGATATAAAACGGGCAGCATTTTTGACACGATCTCTGTAACTGTAAGTAGCATTGCAGAGAAGATCTTCCTTCTCTACATCCAAACATTGTAGGTTGAAGGTCCACTTACGCTGTAGTAATGGGTTCTGCAGAGGAATGAACCAAGCGACATAGACCAAACTTGGCACAAACGAAGGGCCACTGTTGAAAATGTGAATTTCTACATCTTTCTCTGAATAAGACTTCAAAGGGACTCCTTTTTGGTTAAGATACAGATGGATGCTGAATCTGTAGCAGCACCAGTGGACAAATTCAATGGTGATCAAGTAAGAGAGGCAGTGCTGTTGGTAAAAAAGGTAGTAAATGCTGGAAGGAATGTGCAAGTCATTAGAAGAGCCTTGGATAAGATAGGAGAACCCCTGTCTGGGGGTAAAAAGATAGGTGTCTGCCTTGATTTTCCGTGCGTCTCTGAGAGTAAGATAAGCCAGAGGCTGATTCCTGATCCTTAGACCTAAAATGGTACCTGAGAAATCTAATGCCCCACTCAAATTTCCAGAGGCTGCCTCTTCAAGAACCAAAGAGAAATGAGCCACAACTTTGTTCCTGAAAGATGGTGGACTAGAAGCAATGGAGTAATTGTTCCGTAAAGCATATGGATTGTATGTGGTAGACCAGAACCGTCTGCTGTGAGCGTCCACCAGGCTGTAGGTCTTTCGTTGGGAGTTGGCTGAGGAGACATTCCAGAACAAATTGATAGTCCTATGAGGGAAGCGGAGTAATTTGGAATGGGCACTGTAAAGATGTAATACAATGGGTTCTACCTGCATGTCCAAATGAGGCCTGACCAAAGGGCCTTGTCTGACATGGAAGGAAGGAAGGCACAGTCCTTGGTGGGTGCAGTGTGCAATTTGACAATACCTGAAATAGAAGCACCTGTGGGGCCGCTGGCCATCACAGCAGTGGTTACATGGTGAAGAATTTGGATGATGGATGATGGGAAGGAAAAGGGCTGGAGGGCCACCCCGTCTATAACTGTAATGATGGCACCATCTTGTTTTATCAAGGCATGCACAGCAGCCTAGCCGCATTTGTTTCCAGTCGTGTTTGGGGAATGTGGATGGCCAGAGCAGGAACAGAGGAACATCTTGGCAGAACAACTTAATTCTCAGATGTTGGTGAAGACGACAAGGCACGCTGTAGGAACAGGAGACACCCTGGATTGTGATGGGGGTGGAGGTTGAAGAAAGAGGGATGTCACGTTCTTCAAAGAGTAGTTCCAGCACCACATGTCCTGAGCACGGAAGCATATTGTGCCTCAAAATGGATCTCCAAACACAACAATGCTGTAGAGAAAACCCATGTCTCAGTTGCTTCCAGGTTCTTGAAAGAAGCTCTACAACTCTGAATGAGCCATCCTCACCACTAGTGTCCCACGCAGACGAGGTCTGGGATTTGTCTTCTTCCGGCCAATAGGTGTGGTTAGATGTCACCAGTGATGGGGGCAGGCATAAAGAAAGGGGCACAATTACAGCCCATGGGAAATAAGCCCTAAATATGGAGAAGAAATGCATCTGGAAGGGCTTGGATAAACAGCCTTAACTGCTGCAGATGGAAGGACTGGGTGGATTCTAGAACGTGGCACCTGGGCAACCTCTGTTGGAGTTCCGTTAGGTTGTAATTCTGACCACCCTTTGATTATGTAGCTCTGTGTCAGTGTTTCCCAACCTTTTAAGATGTGTGGACTAAAAGTGCTGGCTGGAGAATTCCGGGAGTTGAAGTCCACCCATCTTAAAGTGGGCAAGGCTGAGAAACGCTGCTCTAGGTGGCAGGAATTCCTCAGGACCCACGGCAGAGTTTTTTCCAATGTGCTGAGAAACAGTCACAAGAATGTTTATCATTGAAGAAATTAATATGATCAACATCAGAATTATGGGCTTTACATCAGTACACTAGATACTGATGATATTTTAAGATTTTTTTCCCCAAATTCTATTTTTTAAACATGACATCACATTAAACCATACTTAAATCAGGTAATGCCAATATTTATTCCCATGAAATCAATCTAGGACCACTTATGACCTGATCAGACAACCTGAGATTATTGGTTCGGAAAGATCCATACATGCCGCGTTCAGAGAAATGATGAAACTTGGAGTCTTCAAAGATTCCCTTAACCGTCCAGGTGAAGTTAGTACAATAATCTTTTTTTAGAGTCTAGCTCCATCTCGGTTGCTCTTGATAAATTTATGACCAACTTCTCTGCCATTGAGAACTTTGTACTGAATGTATTAAAAATAGGATGGGCTGCAATTATGCCATAGGGTTCCTGAAACCCCATACATAGTAGCCAACAGGAGCAATTTCCCTGAAGATTCATCCCTCACTTATGAAAAAAAGGGTGCTATGGAAGCTTGTCAGCGTTTTGGGAAACAAATATGATTCAAAAGTTGTAAAGTTAAAAAAAAATCACTGTTGGAATATTGTATCCAATTTTGGTCAGAAAAGATGTTGAGACTCTAGAAAGAGTGCAGAGAAGTGTAACGAAGATATTTAAGTGGCTGGAGGCTCCAGAAAGGCTTACCTCCTGAAGTTGTGGGTGCTTCATCACTGGAGATTTTTAAGGACAGCCCCTTGTCCAGGATAGTATAGGGTCTCTCGTTTGAGCAGAGGCTTGGACTAGAAGACCTTAAAGGTCCCTTCCAACTCTAGTGTTCCGGTGTCTCTCAACGTCAGAAACTTTTAAAATGTGTGGTGCTCAATTCCCAGAATTCTCCAGCCAGCATGCTGGTTGCGGAATTCTAGGAGTTGAGGTCCCCACCTCTTAAAATTACGGAGGTTGAGAAACACTGCTGTGTACCAAGAGCCATAGTGGCGCAGTGGGGGGAATGCGGTATTGCAGGTTAATTCTGCCAATTGTCAGCAGTTTGTTTCTTACCACTGCAAGGTTGACACAGCCTTCCGTCTTTCCGAGGTCAGTAACGTGAGGACCCAGGTTGTTGGGGGCAAGATGCTGACTCTGTAAACCACTTAGAGACTGCTGCGAAGCACTGTGAAGCGGTGTATAAGTCTACGTGCTACAACTGTTGCTATTCCAAACTGAATACGGAGGCAGAAATCAAATCAAACTAGAAATATCCCAAAAAGGTATAACAAGAACAGGCAATGTTAATATCAATGAAAGACTAACTGAACCAAACTATGTTATTTATTCAGATAAACAGAAGTTTTAACACAGAGAGATGCTTATAACTGACAGATTAAAAAAGAACTTTCACTTCACTCGGTTTCATACATCACATAAAAAGTGCAAAAAAAGTGGCAATCCGGGGAAAGTCTCCTAAGATGAGAAAATGAGGATAAAGAAAGGAAATATAGGAACCGGGCAAGGCAGTGAGGAGGAAAAAGTTCAAGATGTCAGTAAGGAATTACCCCAACTGCATAGCATTTCTGGGAACCTAATTCCACAAAAGAGAGAGACGTCTGGGGCTATTGATAGGGAAGGGGATCAAAAGCATAAGTGAGAGGCTGTTGAAGCCTCATCTTTCTTTTACGTGGGCATTAAAAGGGGTCAGGTTTCAATCAGATAGTCTCAGCCACCATCTTAAATTTCTTGATCGCTACATCTCCATCTCCCCTGCAGACACCCCCCCCCCCGTGAATATTTCTACTCTGGGTATCCAATGCATGTCTGCACGTTCTGCAGGTCATCGTGTGATGGTGTCTCGGTTCTCTGTAGCAGCTGATCTTGATGTGGAGAACTTTCCACCACTGTGTTGGCCTTCCAAAAGGGGTACAGAGTGGATTGGCCCCAGTGAAGGATCTAGTGGCCAAAAATATACCTGGGTTTTCTCACTTTTTGTTGTAAACCTTCTTGTGGTTTCTTCTGCTTCTTCTGAGTTGGTCAGACCACAGTTAGTGCCTGATGTTTAGGAGGTCCTCATTCTGAACAGATTTTGAGCAAGCTGAATGTCTCCCCAGCAAGGACTTCACTCCTATCTTCTGTTATTTGACCCTGTTGCTGATAAAAATCGGGTTGGTCACTAGCCCAGAGCTAGGAACTCATCTGCGGTAGGGCTTCCGAAATAAAACAGAATGGCCATTTTAAATCAAAGCAGCGGAAGACTAACTGGAAAGGGTTGGGAAAGGGTTGCCTGGAGGCGGTTCGGGTCTGGATGGGGAGGAACAGACTTCAACTCAACCCTGACAAGACTGAGTGGCTGTACATTCCGGCTTCCCGAGACACCTGGGATGTTCCACCTCTTTCTATGGGGGGTGAGCTTTTACCCCCTGTGGATAGGGCTCGCAACTTGGGAGTCCTCCTAGATTCACGACTCACTTTGGAGGATCACATAGTGGCCGTGACTAGGGGGGCTTTTGCCCAGGTTCGCCTGGTGCGCCAGTTGCGGCCCTATCTGGATCGGGAGGCCTTGTGTACGGTCACTCATGCGCTCGTGACCTCTCGCCTAGACTACTGTAACGCTCTCTACATGGGACTTCCCTTGAAGACTACTCGGAGGCTCCAACTGGTACAGAATGCGGCCGCGAGAGTTGTCTTGGGAGTTTCCCGGTACTCCCATGTTACACCTTTGCTCCGTGAGCTGCATTGGTTGCCAGTTGTCTTCCGGGTAAGGTTCAAGGTTTTGGTTATGATCTTTAAGTCCCTACATGGCATGGGTCCGCGATACCTCGAGGACCACCTGCTGCCGGCGTCAACTCCCCTCCGCCCTGTGCGCGCCCACAGAGAGGGCCTCCTCAGGGTGCCTCCTGTCAAGGAATGTCGACTGGTGGCCCCCAGGGGGAGGGCCTTCTCTGTGGGTGCTCCGGCGTTATGGAATCAACTGCCGGTCGAGCTCCGGATGGCATCAGACCTCCGATCCTTCCGTCGCGGGTTGAAGACCCATTTATTTGAACTAGCGGGTCTGGCCTGATGGGGGTACTTGGGTTTTTTATTGGTTTGTTTTAGTATTCTGGTTTTAACTTGGGCATTAATTTAATTATTTTTTAATGTTTGTATTGGTGTTTATATTTATGCCCTGTGAACCGCCCTGAGTCCCTTTGGGAGAAGGGCGGTATAAAAATCTCAATAAATTAAATTAAATTAAATTAAATAAATTAAGATGGGTTGGGAATTCAGTATGATCCAAAATAATAATCCAGGGAAATAATGAACACCTGCTTCTGACTGTTTTCCTCAAATAACAACATAAAGCATTTCTTTCCTTCTCAAGTGTTTTCTCAAGGGCTGTTTCGTATGTTTCTTAAATTTCCCATACAGTACAGTGTTAAAAGTATCAGTCTCTGCATTTGTATAGGTACCGGTGCTGGCAAAATACCACATTCTGTAGATCTTCTGGAGTATAAAATACATTACCTCTGCTTCATTGGAAGCCTCGTTGCAAACAATTTCCTTCATGTCTATGTGAGCTGACATGATGATGACTTGACTTAAATTGACAAAAATACAGATCATCACCAAAAGAAAGGAGCCTAAGAAAAGCCCCCCTAGAAATTTGGAAGACAAAAATTCAGTGTTCCTAAATGCTAAGACACAATAAGACAACACAGTCGTGAAGGAATACATCATGCTACGGAAGTTCCACTCATGCTGGCCAAACCCCACGTACCCAAGTGCTGTGTATGCATTGAAAAATATGCCACCCATGACGGCTATGTTGATGATCCCAGGGAGGGCTGTTCTTAGGGACTTTTGGGCTAAGCGTAAATCATACAGAAATCTGACATAGCGATATGTTTTCAGAACCAGGAAAAAAACCAAAATACCCAGAATGCCTCTGACTGTTTGGTCAAATTCGGAAGCTGTATGGAATGGGATAAACTCTTGGGAATGAAGTAAGTAAAATTGCACCAAGTCAGAAGAAAGCTTGAATTTGCAGACAAGCACCACCAGAAAGATGATGCAGACAGTCTTTATCCCAAAGTTGATCAGGTTGGTAGCAACGGTAAAATATCTCAGACGTTCTCGGTGCACCATGCGACATTCATCAGCTATATAAAAAATGAGCATGTGTATCGTTAGACAAAAGAAGAAGATCTGGCTCACGCTTTGATGTGTGAAAAACGGGAGTTTGTAAGAATGCACGGAGACGCTGGCATTTACAGGGCCAAGTAAAGAAAGCTCAAAGATGACAGAAATGCTGCAGAAGATATTGGCATCAATGTTAAAAGTTGTTAATTCAAAAATCACTGCCCACGTCTTGTTGTCAATCCAGTTTTTCATTTCTAAAGCTCCCAACCTGTTTGTTGAATTCACTTGTGGTTCTTCGGGGAAAAAATAAAAAGTATATCCCCCGGAAGCATATTGATTTAATTGTCCATAGGAGTTGTAATCCCATTGGGTGTTACTTGGCTCATAACTGAAGCCTAGAAACTCAGCATGGTTCTTGGGAACTGAGGCATTGGTAGGAGTTGACCAGGAGCCCTCATAGTTAGTTTGATCTTCTTGGCTAAATCCATATTTATTCTTGCAATGAATATTATGCAACAAAAATAGGTTTTTCAATTCATGAGAAAGTAGACATCTGTCAGCAGTTTTCCTTCTTATTTGCCTCATTCTGGGCAACCCCAGCATCGTAGACCAGGTGTTCAGAAGATAGCCTGGGTGATAGGGGTTGTGTATCAGTGGCAGAAATCTGTTGTTTACCCATCTGTAAACATCCTGTACTCCATTCAGAGCAGGTAAATTAGGAGAAAATTTTCTAGACATGGCTCGATTGTAAAAGAAGGCCGTAGTAACGTCTATTGGATGTGAGATTGTAAAAATTAAAGTCAAGAAGATAAAGTGGCAAATCATGTCCTTTATGTATTTGTAAGCTAGATATCGAACCATCTGCTTCTTTTGCAGGGCTGTAACGTCTTCCTCTTTAATCGGTTGGTATTTATTGGAAGCTCTGACGTGAACAAGGTCGTCGTGCAACTTCATCATCTCATCAGCTTCCATCATTCTTGGTTCGTACTTCGTATCTCGATAGCTTCGCCATGGGATGTTTGCACAGTATTTTTCCAAACAGATATTCCAGCTTGAGGAAATAGCAATTTGTAAGGTCTCAAAGAAGCTCACGTGGAGACAGAACGATATCAGAGCAGCTATTAACCATTCAGAGGATGTTTTGTCATCAAAAGACAGGCCAATGAATGTGATGAAAAATGACGCTACCCCAGCTATGAGGAAGACAAAGAACCACGTGCTGCAAGACAGGCATCTGCGCCATTGCAATTTCTGAGTTTTACCCAAAGTTGCTTTCTTTTCTGTTGCGTAATTATTACTAAAATTGTTATCTGTGGCTGAAAACTGCTCCGACTTTACCTCTGAAATTTGGGTCCCTGCCTGAGGAAGACTTCCAGGCAGGCAAGCGAAACTCTCCTTTCCCTGACCCTGGGAAGATCCCTTCGTGGAGTACTTAAACAAGCTCACTGCGATCCATCCCACCGGGACTGAGATGAGGGCACTGAGAACGCCAGCTGTCACGGATCTCAAATACTGCAGTTCTAGGAGGTGGACCTGTTCTTCTTTCTTAGCGTTGAAGATTATCGTGTTGATCAGCAGGGAGGTTAAAAGTATCGCCAAGCAGCAGGAGAGCCTCTGAAACCGGGTCAAAGAGCAGTCAAGGCTGCGAAAAAAGATGGAGAACCAGAGGTGATCGTGGAACAAGCGATAGCTAAACATTATCAATAGATAATCAATTCTGCTGATGGGGACTTGTGGATCAGTGACCTCGAAAGTCCATTCTATTTGGTACTTATTCCTGCCAAGGGCCAACCACCTTCTGCACAGAAACAGCCAGGACTTGTTTGTGTCTATGTTCAGGACTTGGATTCGGCTCAAGTACCAGTTCGGACCGAAGCCACAATAATTGTGCCAGATGTGGATAGAGACGAGGTCTCCCAAATCTTTCTCGGTAGTTAGCATGAAAGTATCGATGCAGCTGCTCTGAAGGATGTCTGGGAATGCCGGATGCTTTAAGAGATGCACATCACTTGACCCGTTCTGGCCAATCAGGTCAATGAACACATCGGCGTTGGTCCCTGCACTTGGGCGGCTCCCAGTATAGATGGTCACGAGGTATCTCCTGGTGTGAAAGGGGTCGTTGTCAGGCAAATCTATGATCTGCTCTTCAATATCAGTTCTGTCTTTTCTTCTCACCCAGACAGCCAAGAAAATGTAGATTAGGAAAACAGCAAACACAATCAGCCCCGGGACGGGATTCTTTCCTGTTGGTTTTAAAAGGAACATTTTCATGTCAACCTGATTGGGAAATAAAAGTACCTTGCCAGCAAAAAATCGGATTCTGGGTCCCGAGGCCCCTCTTGAACTGAATCTAGCGGACCTTGGGCTGTGTTTTTTGGCTTTGCAGACACAGTGGATTTTCGACCAGCTGGTTTGAGGCCCAAGGCTGCAGCTTTCTTCTTTCCACTGATCGTGCACGCCTTCAAGAGCCAAGCAGCCTGCTGCAAAGACAGCGACCCGGACAAATGTTGTGGTTTCGCCTCTCACAAATGGATGCGACTGCAGGACAATGGAAAGTTTGAGCGTGTCTGCTCCCCTGTTATAGGCCGGAGACCAAAGCAATGACTTTGGAAGGCAAAGGAAGTAGGGGACTTTGATAGCACATCCAGCGATAGTTGTATCCTTCTGGATGACAGTTGGAGGACTTAAATGAGAAGCGTTATATAAAACTAAGGGGGGATGGCTCAAATTGACACCTAGGTAGATAAATACCTGGAAAGTAATTTTCATTTTGGGCACAAGTTGAATAAAAATGTCACTGGTGTTTCTTTCAATGTCCAAGTTGAAGCCCCCTGTTGTTTTAGGAAGTTTTTTATCTGGCCCTAAAGTCAGGTCAAAGATGGCCTTCTCTTTTCTAGTCAGGATCATTTCGAACACATCAGGGGTGATGCTGGTTGGGTCCCCTTTGGAATCGGTCCCCACCATTTTGAACCCTGTCACCATTGTGCCAATATTGTCAGCAAAAGTCAGCCAAGGGAAAGGATTATGTTCAAATTCATAAAGAACCGTGGAAACGACATTCTCTTCTTCTAGCTCCACATGAGATCCCTGCTTCAGTTTTGGATAAAAGCAGTTCCTACACTGCTTCCTGTTTGAGAAAGTTTCAGAAACGTCCCATGTTTTGTCTTTCCAAAGGCGGATGGTCCAGTTCTGGGCTGCCATTTTAGTTTCATGCCCACCAGGGACTTTGCCTTGCAGAATGAGATCTGCTAATATTTCTGTCACAGAAATCACTTCTTTAATGGCATCCACGTTAGG
Source organism: Vipera ursinii (assembly GCF_947247035.1). Lineage (NCBI taxonomy): Eukaryota > Metazoa > Chordata > Lepidosauria > Squamata > Viperidae > Vipera > Vipera ursinii. Next base: position 651,844 of record NC_139515.1, read on the forward strand.
ATTTCTGTGATTCAAGAGGGAAGCACCCAAGATGTTGGACAATCCTGTGAGAATCCCATTGCTAAGAATCTCCGTTTCCTTTGAGCCCAAGCCTCGATCCCTGTGTCTTCTCAGAGCTTCGCTGACTGTTTTTAATTTTCTTACTGCAAGCAGCTGGGATGCTTTAGTGACTTCAGCAATTTCATGCGTTGCTTGACTAATACTTAGAATCACCTGATTGATTTTCCGGATACTATCAATAGGAATCCTTGAGGTTATATCGAGGAGGCGTTGACGCAAATCTATTTTAGGAACCTGATTGGAGGGTGAAGCCTCGATATGGTTTAAGGCTGAGGCCACCATGTATACAATATAGCCTATATTCACGTAATCCTTGGTGATGAGCAGCTTGGCCATAGGGGCACTTGATCCATTAATCAAATCATGTAGTTGCTGGTGGAGGATAGCATTGGACTTTGGCAGTCTTGGACCAAGCACCGTTGCTTGCAGAGCGACTTGAGAAGATGCACCAAGGGCATCGGAAACCTGAACGTATATAGTCAAAGTGGAGTTCTGGGAGGGTCTGCCCGGAGGGAGGAAAGACCAGGGCATTTTGGCTTCATGTCCAGCATAGATGATTATCCCCAAAGTATTATTTTGAATTGAGGATATGGAACTAATTTTAATTTGATCTGACGCTGCTATTACTTTATAGGCAAGAGGCTGGTTTCTGTCTTCAAATCCATTGCACTGGATAATGAATTTTGTTAGAAAAGCTGTCCCTACCCTTGGATTAAGAACACATTTTCCTATCTGTGGTGGAGCATTAACATAGAAGGAATATTCACAGATAGAGGACTGTCCATCTTTGGAGGTGACTTTTAGGCTCAAAATATAGGACTCTTCTGCAATGGAGACCAAAGCAAAGGCTTTGAAATGTAGATATGAGCTGGATCTTCCAGTAGTTGTTCTGGAAGACCAGTCAAGTTTGATTTCATTGGACTGGGCTGAGCGCAGTGACCAATAATATGAGGATTTGATTTCCCTGCAGTTCCGACATTTACCAGACAGAGAAAATCTTTGTGTTGAAATTACTGAAGTGCCGCAATTTTCAATGCATGCAATTTTCACCATGAGGGCACCACGAGCCTCCACGTGTATGGTTTGCTGAGCATGAGCTATCCTGCTACCGTTTTGAACTACCAGGAGAAAATGGTATGTATTATTGGCTTGAAGAATTTCAGGAAGTACCATCTGAATTGAATCAGAGGATGTGGTCCACTTCAGATCAATCTGATCTGGATAACATTTCCCATCTCTGCTGAGGGTCATCGATGTATAGTCGGTTTCCTGTTTCGTGCAATACCAAGTATAGGACAGTCCCTGAGACATACTAACTGGCTCACCATTGGACAAGACAGATCCTTTTAGAATCCACCGATCAGAAAATCCAACAGACCGAAAGTGGCCTCCATTGATGACAGCACCCCATCGATCCGACCCAACTTCAACCAGGACTGCATCCGAGCGCTCTATCTTCTGGGGGAAAGTGGATGAAATTAATTGCACAGAAAAATTAAAAAGATACAGGCCAGTATCCAAGCTGGAGCAAGGGACTTTTAAAGTGATGAAATTTCTTCCTTCAATGCCAGGTGGATTAAAAGGCTTTGACCAGTCTGGTGTATCTGACAGATCAGACACTTTATAGATGTTCCAACTAACTTTCGTTGCTTTGGGGCCTGGACAACTGACCTGCATGTCTGCCGCAAGAGTAAATTCTCTCCTCTGTGTGTAATACAGGATGTGTTTGGTGTTAACAGCCCGGTGGATCCTAACTTTGGGAATGGTGCAAGCTTTTTGCTGGCAAGCAAGTTGGAATTCTATGACTTTCAACACGTAAATATTAAACCTTGCCGTGAATACTATAGGAATTTTGGCACTCTCTATGCATTCCACTCTGGCAACAAATCCGGCATACGAGGCAGGATTGAAAGCGAAGACAGAGTCAGGAAGGAAACGGGCTGCATTTGGGGTCTGATCGGCGTAGGCAAAACTCTCGTTTTTCACAAGACGCCTGCCCGTGGGATCGAACACTTGCAGACTGAAACCCCACTCACACTGCAGAAGTGGATGCTGCACAGGGATGAACCACACAACGTAGGCCAAACTACTGTCAGGAAAAGTGCTGTTGAAGACGTAAATGTCCACCTCCTTTTCCCCTAGACTTCGGAACAGAGCCTCTTTCCGATTCAGATAAATATCCAGGCTGAATCTAAATAACCGCAGCTGCACAAATTTAACTGTAATCAGGTAAGAGAGGCCCGCTTGCTGATAAAGTAGATAGCAGAGGCTGGCATTCTCAGCAAGGCCGTTGGTCAAGTTGCCCTTTTGGGTGGAATAGTAGAGGCCTTGGGCACGGCTAAAAATGTAAGTGCTAATTGTGTTTTCCTGTAGGTTGAGTCTTACGGAAATTGAGCTTCTCCTGCTTGTCTTGAAAATTAAGGTCCCGTTTGAGAAATCAAGTCTTCCTCCTACTCTCTCTGCTACCCTCTGGATGGTACGGAAGTACACACTGGCCACAACTGTTTCCTTGATCTGGTGTAACGTGGGCACAGTACAGAAATGGCTGTGCAGACCAAACGGGTTGTAATCATAGGAATGGGACCACTCTAAGTATCCCTGTGTCTCCAGGAGTTGGTAGGCTACTATTTCTGGGCTGAGCTGTTGCAAGTTCCAGGAAAGGCTCAGGGCCCCTTGTGACTCTCTCCGCAATTTGGAGGTTACCCTGAAAACAAACAGCAGAGCAGGCTCCACAAAGAAATCCAGGCTGAGGCTGCTCTGGGGTCCCGGCTGATAGCTGATCGAAGCGATGTATGATCCACGGAGAGGGTACTGCACAGTCACGTGGTAGCTATAGTAAGACATGCAGAGCCGGTACAGTTCTGCGCTGGGGTAGTCACTAAGTAGGAGGGTCTCATTGTGCTGGTTGGTGGGAATGAGCAGGTCCTCAGGATGACCCCCATGGCTCTTGAAGTGGTAGCGCCAGGCCGAACTCTTGAGGCGTGCACACCAGCCCACGCGCACCGGCTGCCTCTCCAGAATGGGGAGTATGTGAGGCTGGAGCAGGAAGAGATGAATGTCTTGCCCCACGACCTCAATGCTCAGGTTGTGATACAGGCACAAGGGAGCCAAGCACGAAACGGAGGTGCACTGCATGGAGATCTGAGTCCTAGCCCAAGGTGGATGGGGACCTTCCTGTGGCAGGCCTGGACCGAGCATTAACTTGCCTGTCCAGGAAGTCGTCTGGTTGACCAGGATGGCATCCCGATACCAGTGGCAGAGAGGGGGCACTGGAGACTCTGCCCCTGCCTCCTTGGGGTTTTGTCTGGGGGCTTTTGAGTAGTGCAACACCACATATCTGTCCCAAAGACACGAGACCCGGAAAGGGTGGTCCTGTTGTTGATAGACACGGTTCTCAGGCCTGGCACAGGTGACCGACAGTGGTGGTGGCATTAGGTGACGTTGTGCTGCCCGGGTGCTGGAGCAGCCCCCAGACCAGCGGGAGAGGGAGAGCAGAGGCCAAAGGAACGGCAGGGCTCTCGCAAGGAAGGAAGCGGCTTTGGTAGGGCCAGGCATCTCAGCTGCTGTTACCTAGTAACCTTAGCGATCCCAACGGGAGGAAGTGAGCAAATGGATTCTAGAATCTTTCTTCGGTTGCCCTGGGTGGCCCGTTTATACTTTCACTATGGCCACCAAAATTCCGGTCCATGTTTTAATGGCCAACTTAAAGCAAACCAAGTAATTTGGGAAAATTTGAGGGCAGTAATTATAAAATAAAAATAGCAAAGTATACATTAAACAGCATCACTAGGTATTTCAATATTTCAACTGTTTGCATTGATTTAACTCATTTGATTCGGACTTCCACAATTATAAAGTCCAAATACTGGAAATACTATGCTATGTCCTCATGTTATAATGGCCATATCTACTGGTAGCATTTGATGGGTATTTTTGGAAGATTGTGGGTGCAAATTTGGTGAGCAAAACAAATTCTTCAAGGAGCATGTTAGCAAAATAGAAACACGGAAAGAATGCATACTAATTGGCACATTAAAAAAGGCAACCTTCAAATGTCTAGTTCTGATAAACCCTTTTGTCTAGCCCAGGGGTAGACAACCTCGGCTCTTTTATGACTCATGGACTTCAACTCCCAGAATTCCTGAGCCGGCTGGCTCAGGAATTCTGGGAGTTGAAGTCCATGAGTCATAAAAGAGCCGAGGTTGCCTACCCCTGGGCTAGACTCTATAGGATTTCTGCCCCCCCCCCCCAATTCCTTCTCTGTCAGGAAGTTCGGTAGGACACACTGTTCAATGAATAAATACTGCCGTGAGTCTTATTTGCTCTGGGTCCTACATTTTGATTACACAACTTCAAGAGCTGACTTTTTTAACAACTATATCAGAACTTTTACAGTCACACAAAATACTGGCAATGGTTTTAGAAATAGCAGGTTAAAAACTAGAAAAGTGGTAGCACACTATCAGTTCTGTTGTCTTGCACTGACTTATTTGTTCGTTATTTGATTTTATTTTTTCAATCTGATTGCAAATGCAATGCAAATAGAATTTGCTGCAATGGCAGAATTATCTAATCTTACTAAACCGCCCCCCCAAAAAAAACACTTGAAAAAGCCCATGGTTTAAATAGATTGTTTAGTAGAATAATAACTGGAATATAGAATAGAACAGTTTAAAAAAACACGGCAATGTGTATGAAGGAATGGGCTGCTTGTTGTTACAGGAAAAATAAGAATCTGAGGATTGCATCAGAGATGGAGATAGTTGCAAGATAACCTTTTGAAACTGGAAACTTTTGGGGACAGAAGCAATTAAAAAATGTACCTGATTTTTACCGAAGCCTTTCTCAAACGGTAAGAAAAACCATTTTCTTGCCTTCTATTTTACTGTATTTCAGCCCTGGCTGTTGTGTATCCTTAATTACAGATTTCCCAAAGATTGTAACATTGGCATGATCCTCTCCAGAGTCTGGCTGGCGGGTTAAATTACGCCATACGCTTCTCAACTTCAGATACAAAAAGTTTATGGCTTCCGCTTCATCCGAATGTTGCTCATAAACGGTCTGTTTCATGGATGTGTAAGTTGATATTAAGAGGCTTCTCCATAAATTGATGAAGATGAACATCACTGCAAATAGAAATGAAGCTCGGAAAAATATTGTGAGCCACCATCTCGATGCAACATCCATCTGCCTAAATCCTGAAAAGCAATAGGAAACGACGGTCTGCAGAGAGTGAACCCACGTGCTGAAAGTCCACTCATACTGACCAAATATGAGATATCCAAAGGACACAAACGTGCAGAACAACAGAATGGCGACGCCTGTCAAATGAAGGAACACAGGGAAGACTGCTGACATGGTTTGTTCTGCAAGACGCACTTTGTACAAGAACCTGAAGTATCGGTAGGGTTTCAACACCAGAAGAAAACCTAAGATACCTGCCACCATTCTGTAGAGTTGGTCGATTTGAGAAACAACGTGGAAGGGGACAAATTCTTCTGGATTAAGCAGATAAAACTCCAGCAAGGTAAATGCCATCTTGAATTTCAGAGCAATGAGTAATATAAAAAACATACAGATGGTCTTTATGGCGAAATTATTTAAATTTGTCGCTGTTTGGAGATAACCTATCCTTTCTTGGCGTAACATATGAAATTCATCCGCTAAGTAGAACACAAGAATGTAGATCATGATTCCATAAACCACCATCCGAGATGTGGTTTCATACTGGAATTTAGAGAGCTTATATGAATGAACTGACAAAGTTGAACTAATAATGCCAAAGCTGGTAGACTCAAAAATGACTGTGATACTGCAGTACAGCTCCACATCTGGAGTAAAGGTTGTCAGCTCAAAAATTAGAGCCCGGGTCCGTTTATCAAGCCATGTGTTGCGTTGCAGCTCTTCCAATCTTATTGTTGTATTTGCCCGTTGTTCTCCTGGGAAAAAATAAAATGAATATCCCCCTGGGCCATATGAAGCCACCACACCATAAGACTTATATTCCCATTGGTCAATATCTGACTGATACGTGAACCCTTGAAAATTGGCAATGTGACTGGAAACGGACATGTCGATTGGGTTGGTCCATGACCCAAGGTAGTGCTTTTGATCTTCTGGGTCATTAGCGTAATCATAATGACAGGTTTTTTGGCCAATTGGGTACTTGTTTGCAAAGTGGCCTGGAGGAAAACAACGTGTTTCAAGATGCAGTCCTCTCACCTGCCTCATTCTGGGCAAACCAAGGATTTTGGACCAGGAGTCTGAAAGGTAGGTGGGCTGATAGTCATTGTGTATCAATGGTACAAAAGTTTCACTCATCCAAACGTAAATGTCCTCGAGTTTTGTTACTTTGGACAGACCAAGGGAAAATTTATTATGGATCACTTTATTGTGATAAAATGAAACGGTGGGTACACTAGAGTAAGCCACGGTTAAAACACAAGAGGCAAAGATGAGATGACAAATGATGTCCTTTATGAAAACAAATGCCAGGTGTTGTGCTCGTACTTTTTTCCTTAAGATGACGACTTCGTCCTCTTCCAAAGGCTCATATTCCTTGCTCTGCCTAATCCTCATCAGTTCGTGGTGGATCTTTCTGAGGTCCCTGGGATCGATATTCACTCTGATCAGCTTCATCTTCTGGTACTGCTCTGCCGATATCCAGGAGATGTTCTTGCAGTACTTCAGGCTGATGGTGCTCACCCCTGAGATGAGGACCATCTTTAGGGTTTGCAGCAGAAAGACGCTCTCAAAAAACGACGTCATGGACGCTATGAACCATTCTGTGGAGGTGCTGTAGCCGTAGTTGAGGCCGTATAAGATAATAAACACGGCGGAGGTGAAAGACATGAAAAAGACGATGACCCAGGCGACGTATCTCCACCACCAGGCAAACTGTGGCTTTCGAGTAAACACCTTGATCAGCATAATCAGCCTTTTTTTGGTACTAATTTTGGGGGGCTCCTTCTCTGTGACATTAGCTGAGCTTCCCCCTGCTTTGGCCTCATCGTCTTCGTCCGTGGTAGACGAGGAGGAGCTCTCCTCGTCTTCCTCACTGGTCTCTGAGGATGAGGGACTGTAGTCAGGCACCATGTCGTCCTTGTCGTCTGAAGGCTTGTCCTGGGAGTATCTAAATAAGACAGTCATAGTCACCTGTAAAGGAACACAACACAGAGCACTGAAGAACCCGATGTACATGGACCGTATAATCCGGAATTTTAGTGAGATAACTCCTTCCTCTTCCTGACCACTGAAGAACATGATGTTCAGGAGCAGAGTGGAAAGCATGATAGCCAAGCAACAAGACACTCTTTGTACTCTGGTGAAACTCCCAGTGACCACTTGAGAAAATATGGAAAGCCAGAGGTGATTATCTTCTAAGTCTCTGGCCAGGCTTATCAAAAAGAAATCCATTTTCTCTAACCTTGATTTCACATTTGAAGAAAAAATGTATCTCTCTATTTTGCCATCCGCCTTGCCCAGGCCTAGCCAGTTCCTGCATATAAACAGCCACGATTTTTGAGTGTCCACATTAAATACCTTGACTCTGCTTAAGTACCAGTTTGGGGAAGAACCAACGTTATTGTGCCAGATGTGAAGGCAATAAATATCCCCTATGTCGTACCTTGTACTTAAAAGAAAAGTATCAACAGCTGCACGATACTGGGTTGGGAATTTGGGGTGCTTCATACAATGGACATCGCTGTAACCATCCTTCCCAACCAATTCAAGGAAAACATCTGCCGTGGTTCCGGATCCCAAGCGACTTCCGGTATAGATGGTGACCAGATAATGCATCCTGTGATAAGGGTCGTTATCTGGCAGGACAAAGATTTTGTTCTTTCTCCTCATGTCATCTTTATCTCTAATTATGGCCCAGGATGAACAGAAGATGTAGCCGGCAAAAATGAAAAACACAGTCAAAACTGTCACTGGATTTGTGTCAAAATCTGCTAAGAGTATTTTCTTGATGTCCAAAGGATTGGGATAAATAACAAATGTGCCACCAACAAATCTGACTTCAGGTTTAGGCGGCTTTGATAATTGGCGCTGAGCCTGCTTGGGGTTTGCTCCACAGACACAGTGGAGCTTGGACAAGCTGGTTTGAGGGCCAAGCTGGCAGGTCTCTTTGGAGGGTTCAAAGTTTGGAAGGTGACCCAGATCTTGGCAGCTTGCAGTAAAAACCACAATGCGAACGATCTTGGTGGTCTGCCTTCTCACCAAGGGTGGCGATCTTAGGACTACGGAAATATTCCACTTACTTGCAGCTTTGGCTAGGACCTGAGACCACAGCAAGGCTCGTGGAAGGCAAATGACATACGGAGCCTTAATTGCACATTTGTTATTAGTCCCCCTTTTCTGTGGGGTGGGAAGTTTGTCAGAGAAAGCAGTGTAAGACACAACCGGGGGGTAGCTAAAGTTGAGTCCCAAGTAAATGGAGACATTGAAAGTAATGTTCCTATGGCACAAAATCTGGACATATATGTCTGGAGAGTTTCTACTGACTTCTATGCTAAACCCACCAGCTGTTACAACACGCTTTTTATCCAGCCCTATCGTCAGATTAAATGCGACAGGATCCTTATCTATTCTATCCATGATCACTTCGGCCACTTTAGGGATGACCCCAATGATGCCACCATTTGCTTTGGCACCAGCCACTTTGAACCCCATCACGACCGTGCGATTATCTACTGCCTTCATCAACCAAGGAAAAGGATTCTCCTCAAATACATAATGAACCATGGAAATCGGAGTATCTTCTGGAAACTCCGCCTGGCTTTCCAACTTCACTTTAGGATAAAAGCAATTCTTACAAGATCTTCTCTCAGTGAGAATCCCAGAAACGTCCCACTTTTCATCTTTCCATAAATGGATGGACCAGCCTTTGGCTTCCATATTAACGTGACCTTCTCCAGGGACTTTGCCTTGTAAGACTATGTCTGCCAATAATTCTGACACAGAGATTATTTCCTTAATGGTGTTCACAGACCCTTTCCCGGGGTTTAAGAGGGAAGCTCTTAACACATTGGACAGCCCTGTAAAAATGCCACTGGCAAGGACCTCGGCTTCTTTAGAGCTGAGATCGGCGTCCCTGTGCCTTTTCAGAGCTCCAACGGTCTTTTGGAGGATTCGGACTGCCACCAGCTGGGATTTCCTATGGACTTCATTTGCATTCTGCGTTATTTGACAAATGCTGGAGACTATTTGGTTTAGTATCCCTGTCTCGGTCATGGGAATCCGCGAAGATTCGTTTAGTAGCATTTCTCGTAGTTCAGTTTTAGAACGGTAAAAACCGGGCAACGACTCAATGTTATTTAATTCAGAAGCCACCATATAGATAAGGAAGCCCGTGTGAAAGTAATCTTCGGTGTCAAGGAAGGCAGAGAGAGAGCTATTGGGCTGTCTGATTAGGCGATACAGTTCACTGAGAACCACATCTGTGGGCTTGCTGGTCCTTGATTCGTACACCGTTGCCTGCAAGCTGACCTGAGAAAAGGCATCATTGGTATCATAAACTTGAACAAGTATGTCCAGAGCATATTTTTCAGATGGTATACCGCTGGGAAGAAACGAGGGCGGGGTGTTCTGCTGGTGACCAAGATAAACTATGGTTCCAAATGTATTGTTTTGCAAAGATGATACGTTGGCTATTTGGGCTAGATCAGAACGGGCGATGACTCTGTAGAGGAGGTGTCCTTTCCTGTCATCAAAGCCAGAGCACTGGAGACTGAATTTGGTCACCAGCGCGATGCCTTCCCTTGGTTCGATGAAACATTTCCCAACTCGAGGGGGGACGTGGACATAAAAGGAATAGCCACACACAGCCAACTGGACTCCCCGCATGCTCACTTTCAGTTTAAGGATGTACAAGTGGCCGGCCATGGATCCAAAGGCCAAAGAATTTATATGCAAATATGGACTTGTTCTCCCAGTGGTTGTTTTAGAAGCCCAGTCAAAATGTATCTCCTTGGAATCTGCTGAAAGGAGGCTCCAAAAGTAAGCCAAGTGGGCCTTTGCACAGTTCAGACACTTTCCATACAGAATCAGTCTTTCCGTGGCTTTGATGGCTTTCTCGCAGTTTTCCAAACAGGTGATGCGCAGGAGAGGCCCAGAGCCAGCAAGGACGTGAACTGCTTGAAACGCCTGTGCGGATTGGTTTTGCTGGGTAGCAACCAGCTTAAAATAATACGTTGTGTTTTCCTGGAGGGTCTTCACTTCCACGACCTGCATTGGCTCTTTTGAGCGGGTCCAGGACAGATCACGTTGCCCAGAGTGGCATTTCTGACCTGGACTTAACTTCATAGCGGAATAGTCTAATTCCCGTTTGCTGCAGAACCAGTGAAACAAAATTCCTTCCAGAGGCTCAATCGAATCAGGATCTGAGGATACGGACCCATCCAAGGACCACTGATCCGAAATGCCAACAATCCGGAACAGGCCTCCAGCTATGACTGCCCTTAACCCACTTTCTAGAATTTGGAGGAAAACCGAATCAGACTGAATGAATGTTATATTTTCTTCAGGTAGATACACGCTCATGGTCAAATTAACATGATAGAAGCCATACAACAGGGCATTTCCGGGTATGTGCAACACCACACCGCTTGTATTCATCCCTTCAGGGAGGGCGAGAGGGTTGGGCCAATCTGGAGTAGACCATGCAGTGCTGAGCTTGTATATTTTCCAAAGGAAATCTGGATCTGGATGGCTCCTACATTTCACTTTGGCTGTTGCTTGCAAAGTGATGTCTTTCTCTCTCCTATAACGCAGCACAGGATCCAACGGGCTGGGTTTATGTATTACAACGGTCAGTTTACGGCAGTAACTTTTTTGGCAGGGCACAGCGGGCTCCAACACCCTCAAAGCGTAAGTCCCAAGAGTGGCTTTTAAAACAGCCCGTACGAGTCCATTTTGCCTGCAGTTCACTTCTGCCACAAAGGCTGCGTACTGCGTGGGTCTGAAAGAGAAGAGAGAATGAGGAAGGAAACGAGCGACGTCTTTAACCCGATCCCTGTATGTGTACGTCTTATTCCAGAGGAGGCGTTCCCTTCGGGAATGAAAAAGCTGCAGGTGGAAAGCCCAGTCACACTGCAAGTGGGGGTGCGGCACAGGAATGAACCACACCACATAGGCCAAGTTTTTATCGGGAGAATGTCCGTTAAAAACGTGAACTTCAATTTCTTTCTCACCTAAGGATTTGAAGAGACTCTCCCTTCGGTTCAGGTATAAGTGCACGCTGAACCGGAACCCTTGTGCCTTCACAATTTCAATAGCAATCAGGGTAGAAAGGGTCACTTGTTGGAAAAAGAGGTGGTGGATACTGGAGGGCCCACTGCCTTCTTGGGTGGAATACGAGAGCCCGTGCTCCTGGCTAAAAATGTACGTCCCTACTTTGGTTTTCTGGGGGTTCAGCCTGATGGAAACCGGGGCAGCACTGCTTCCTTGGAAAATTAGAGTGTCATTAGAGAAATTGAAGCGTCCTCTCAGCTTCTCGGAGAATGTTTTACTGGTGCGGAAGTAGATTCTGGAGACCACCTTCTTCCCAGAAGCCTGAGAGATGGTCGGAGCACAGAAATTGCTTTGTAGAGCAAAAGGATTGTAGCTGTGGGAGAGAGACCATTCCTCCAGCCCCTGCAGGTCCTCCAGTGTGTAGGCTGCCATACTGGAGCTCAGAGGCTGGAGGCTCCAGGAGAGGGCGAGAGGCCTCTGCGTTCGGCTAAGCAGGCCAGAAGCAGCACTGAAGACATGGAGGAGAGCAGGCTGCACCTGGATGCTCAGGCTGAGGCTGAGCGGAGGCCCGTTCTCTAGGTGCAGCAAAACTGCATAGAATCCACGCTGGGGATAACGCACGGTGACGTGGTAGTGATAGTAGACTTCGCAGACACGGAGCAACGGTGCGCGGAGGCCTTGAGTGGAGGCAAAGGGTTCACTGTGTTGATTGCTGGGAATGAGGCGCTCTGCGGGACTCCCCCCTTCACTCTTCAAGCGGTAGCTCCAGAGGGAGCTTTTAAGGCGTGCACACCAGCCTAATGTCACGGGCTGCCATTCCCAAACAGGAAGGCTCTGTGGCGACAGGAGGAAGAGGTGGACATCCTGCCGGGAAATTTCAATGCTGAAGTTGTGGTGAGCGCAGGGAGGCTGACCGCACAGGGCTGACACACACTGCATCACAATTCGAGTCAGGGCCCGAGGTGAGTAGGACCTTTCTCCATCCAGGCCTTTGCTCAACGCAAGCTGACCTGACCATTCATTGGTTTGCATGACCAAGGTGGCGCCTTGGTACCACTGACAACGAGGAGGAGGAGGAGGGGAGGGAGGGGGAGGAGAAAGTTGGGGATCTGGCTCTCCTCTCTCGATCTCTGCGGTCCCTTCCGGCATCCTGGAATACTTCAGGTCAACTTGTCCATCCCAAACACAGGAGAGGCTCCGCTCACTGTCGTGCTTCTGGTAGACACGCTGCTGGGGGTTTGAGCAGGTCACCTGCAAGGGGGGAGGCCAAATACGAGGGGGTGCGGTTTTAGTACACCGACCCACGTACCCCAACAGAAGAAGCAGGAGCTCTGCACAGTGCATTTGGAGGGTGAGAGCTCTCAAGAAGAGCAGCTTGCCACCGTCCTGCCCAAGCCAGACACGTGGATTGTTTGGATCCTAGAACCCCCGAGCGGAGCGGTTGCCCTGAGCAACTGGAGTTCCGGGCCATTGTGGAAGATCTTGTCAATTCCTGAATGTTTGAAGCGTCCTGCCTGCTTCTCTTCATTAAGAAAGAAAATAAAATAGCCAAGTTTTTAGCGCTTGCCTTCAGTTTTGTTTTTAATTGATTTTATGGCTGGCTGTTTTATTGGTGTTATGAGCCACCCAGAGTGGTGACAGTCGACATAGAAATCTTTTAATTGGATTCATTAACTGGCTGCAGACCAGCCCAAACATTTTGTCCTGGTTGCGCCTTGAGTCTCCTGAACCCAAAGCAAAGCATACGTATCTTTTGAGAATCTGATTCAATCCCTTTTGAGAGTGAAGGGATTTTATTATGCTTAAGGTTGATGTTAGTAATATTGATATTAGTAGTGATACTTTGTCATCATCTTTGTTTATGTGCAAGCAGCTTTGAAGGTGCTTTATATTGGGAAATTAGTTCTATAAAAGCAAATGTTTCGTGCTTTAGGTACAGGGGATTGCTTGCATGAAAAGAGCATGGTAAGGGGAGGGGGAAAAGGAGTTATGGTGGAACCTGGGTTGTTGTTGTGTAGGAGTCATCATCTAGGAATTATTTTTCTGTACCTTTTGGCTCCTAGTACCAAGACCAGATCTCTTAGTTCTGAAGGGGTATAAAAGGCGGAAGACATCTTTCCTGGTTGTGGCCTTCATCTCTCTACCAGCCACGAAGAGAGAGGTGGCCACCCGACTCTGTTTTGATCAAAATAAAAGGTGTTTGCTTGCTGAAACCTCCGTTTCTTTTGGCTCTCTTAAATTCCCGAGTAACGCTGGGGCAATTGTGAGGCTAAGTGTAAAACCTTACAAGAGTGTTGTTTTGAGGCCTCCAACAGCTTCCCAATGTTTTCACTGTTGGTTTACACGCAATGTGAGGGTTCCTGTTTTCCAGATCTTTTCCAACTTCACTGGGATTGCAGCAATCCCGTCTTGGTCCTGTAGGTTTAGACTGGAAGAAGGGATGCGAGCCTGGAAAGCGAAGAGGAAAGAACAAGTAAGACAGTGTTTCCCAACTACGGCCACTTTTAACACGAGTGGACTTCAACTTCCAGAATTCCCCCATCCGGCTGGGGGAATTCTGGGAGTTGAAGTCCACTCGTGTTAAGTGGCCATAGTTGAGAAACGTTGAATTAAGGATATGGTAGAGCCTCACAAAGATTGCTCTCAGTTTGTGTATTTTTGTTTTGTTTGGGTTGCACACTGTTGTAGCATTTGCTTCATTTTGCTAGCAGGCTGGTAGTGCAAAGTGTGTGTGTGTGTGTGTGTGTGTGTGTGTGTGTGTTCGTGCACATGCATGCCTGGTTGCCTACAGAGGCTACTCTGTTTCATGCACAAGGCTAATGCTCCGGAAGTAGAAAGAAAAGTACAGTGTTGGTTTGCCTTGCTGGCTAGCCGAGTTTTGCCACGTTCTGTTGATGCCTTTTTTACCTTTGTTTAGTGCTTTGTGCAATTGCAACTGCCAGTCTGAGTTTTTGACCCTCCCCAAAGGCACTCCTGGTTGCAAGGCTTCTGGCTCTCGGACCATGGCGGAAAGCCCACCCGGAAGGAACATGGGCTCCTTTAAAAAGTTAAGAGTCACATTTCTGACTCCTAGAGGAGTTTATGAACAGGTCCGATTTTCTTGGTACAAAGGTGAGCAATTTATCCTTGTCTTTCCTCGGGAGGTTTTCCTTAACTCTGCCGTCTAGAGCTCTGGGATGGCCAAGACCAACTAAGTCTCTCCTAACTAGCTGCCCAGGACTGGCAGAGCTCAACGGCCAAGAAGAACGGGATGGAAGCTTAGTCAGGGAGAGACGCAACCTGGAACTCAGGAAAAACAACGGTGAGGACAACGGCTTAACTCCAGAAGGTGTGGCTGCTCCGTCACTGGAGGTTTTCAAGAAGAGACTGGACAGCCATTTGTCTGGAAAGGATTGGGTCTCTGCTTGAACAGGGGAGGTTAGACTAGAAGACCTCCAAGATCTTTCTTTCTTTCTTCTTTCTTTCTCTTTCTTTCTTTCTTTCTTTCTTTCTTTCTTTCTTTCTTTCTTTCTTTCTTTCTTTCTTCTTTCTTTCTTTCTTTCTTTCTTTCTTTCTTTCTTCTTTCTTTCTTTCTTTCTTTCTTTCTTTCTTTCTTTCTTTCTTTCTTTCTTTCTTTCTTTCTTTCTTTCTTTCTTTCTTTCTTTCTTTCTTTCTCCTTCCTGTTATTACTATTATTACTATTATTCCAAGACACTCTTTCCCGAGTGAAATCTTGAAACATTCAATCTTCTGCCCGGCAAGAAATCATATAGCCTAACAGAGTCGGAAGGGACCTTAGAGGTCTTCTAGTCCAACCCCCTGCGCAAGCAGGAGAGGCTATCCCATTTCAGCCAAATGCTCGGGCTCCGGAGCAGCCACAGGGGCTGCGGCTTCGGGCACCTCCGAAGGGACCCTCCGCGGGACCGGAGGAGCTGGAGCTCCGGCCGAGGAGACGGGGGGGGGAGCGACGGGCCCGCTCGCCCCGCACCGCCGCCAGGGAGCCCGGCGGGCCGGGGCGGGCCGGTTCTGCCTTTCGAAGGCGGCGCCTGCCCGCCCGCCCCTTCCTGGCTCCGGCTCGGAGCTGCCGGGCAGCGCTCCGCAGACGGCAAGCGGGGCGGCATGTCGGCGCTGCGGGACTGCAAGGTGAGGCGGGGGCTCCGGCTGGGGGGGGTCCCGGGGCGGCCGCTGGGGCTCTGGGCCGGGCTGCCCGCCCTTGCGGCGCCCCGGAGCCTCCCGGCCGGCTGCAGGGGTGGGCGGCGCCGGCGAAGGGGCCGCCTGGAACCCGCCGCGGGTCTCCGGGGCCGGAAGGGGTCCCGCTCCCGCCGACGCCTCCCCGCAGCTGCCGGACGCGGCCCGGGGGGCGTGGGGGGCCTCTCCGGTCCCGCCCGGCTTCCTTGCCCGCCTCAGCGGAGGGAGGCCGGGGGGCTCCGGGCCGAGCAGGGCCGAGCGAGCAAGGGAGCCGAGTTCGGATTCAGCCTTTTAGCCCGGAGCTTTCCGGGGTGGCTTCGGGCCGGTCAGCGCCCCCCGGGCCGCCCGCCGCGGGGTCAGCTGAGAGGGGAGGGCAACTTGTGGGCCACCTCGGCTGCTGAGCAGGTCAACGAGGCTCTCGGTTCGGATCCGGGCACGGCGGGGTGTGAGGAGGCGGACTTTGATCCGAAAGCAAGCCATCGCCAGGCAGCCGTAGCTACTCACGGGCCAGATTTTGTTTTTCAGGGCTGTGTGTGAAGAAAATACTTCGAGGGGGTGATTGTGTGTGCACGTGCGCTCCTGCATGTGCGTGCCTGAGCTCGCTCCCACGCTCACCTTCAAGTTAGTCTTGACCCCTGGAGACTCCTTGGAAATTTCTTGGCAATGTTTTGAAGTTTGGAAACCATTTCCCAGATGGTTTTCAGACTCTGGCTGGACTAGAACTCAGGGTTTCTGGATTTCTAGGTGAAAACCGGCTGGGTGACCTTTGGCCAGTCACCCTCCCTCAGCCCAACCCATAGGTTTGTTGTGGTTGAGTTATTTATCGAGAATAAAAAAGGTGGGATGGATATGTGTGTGTGTGTGTAAATTTTTTGGCTTGTTAGCAAGCCAAAAAATTTACACAAATATGAGCTGCCACTGCTGTGGCTACTGCCTGTAGATGAGATTTCGTCGAAATGTTGCTCTTATACCTTCAATTCTAGTGGGGAAAAAACTCGAATGACCAAAGATCTACATACAAACACCCGCGAAAACCTCAGAAAAAAAATATATATAAAACCACTACAACTTTGAGGGGAGAGGCCAATCACTATTTGCTAGTTATGGAAATTATGGTTGCTACTATTGATTGTAGCAACAGTAGATCAGGGGATGGAGCGGAAGATGGCGTGAGTTTCTGAACATATAAAGCTATGCAAGATTGGGGGTCTCTAAGTACTTGGAGGGGAGATTACCAGGAGATCCCAGACCTGTGCTAATTGGAGAATCAAAAGACCATCCTAGAAGAAGGGAAGGGGGAGGCCAAGAAAGCAACATGAAGTGAGCAGGCGTTACGCTCAGGTCAAAAAAAGATTTATCGCTCTTCTGCTTGCCGTGTCTTTTGACAGGCCTGGCATCCCCAGTGAGAAATAGCAGTGGTGTTATGAAAAGCAATTATGTCTGTCTTAGCTCCCGAGGGAAGAATGTCAAAAGCCGAGTTGTGTAATAATGATGAATTTTGTCTTAGGACGTATTCTCACAGTGCTAAAAGCCGGTGGCATTTGCAGGGCTGGCTATGAATTAAAGCTCTTTCAGTAAGGCATTCGACAATGTAGACCGCAACCCACTTCTTGGTAAGCTAAAACAATGTGGGATAGACACCATCATCAATTGCACTCAACCTGTGGTCCTCAGTGGAACTCCATCTCCATGGAAGAAAGGAAGCCGTGGGGAACCTCAACGGTTCTGTTTTAAGCCCAGTACTCTTCAGTAGCTTCATCAACGATTCAGTAAGGGGATAGAAGGAAAAGCCATCAAATTTGCAGTTGACCCTAAACTGACATCCCAGAAGACAGGCTGAGGACCCAGGTGGACCTTAAACTTCAACACTGTCTAACAGAACGAAATTCAGTGTAGAGAAAAGTCAGGATTTACACTTGGACAAGAAAAAAACAAATGTACAGGTACAGATCGGGTGAAACCTGGCTCAATTGCAGTATCTGTGAGAGGGATCTCAGAGTCCTAGTGGACCATCACTTAAATATAAGCCAGCAGTGTGTGACGGCAGCCAACACAATCATAGGTTGCATTAACAAAGGGATAGAATCAAAATAATGGGAAGTATTAGTACTGCTTTACAAAGCCTTAGTAAGACCACGTTTAGAATATTCTATCCGGTTTTGGCCACCATGTTATAAAAAGGATGTAGAGATGCTGCAAAGAGTGCAGAAAAGACAACAAAGATGATTAGGGCAGGGGTCCCCAACCTCTACTGTGCCATGGCCTGTCCGAAACCGGGCCGTGGGAGAGATGGGCAAGCATGCATGCGCGAAGCCCCAGTCATGTGGGTGGCAGGAAAGGGTGCACGTGAACCCCCCTTGCACGAGCAGAGAGCAGTTGCCCTTGTGTGCATAGCTCCACTCATGTGAGTGGGGGGCCTGCCCACCGGCCGCTCACACAGACGGAGCTGTGCGCCCGCCACTCCTAAGTGCCTCCCCTGCCCGGCCTGGGCCACCAAGCTGGGAAGGTTGGCGACGGCTGTGCTAGAACATCCATCACTTTTGTGGCTGTGTCAGAATCTTTGATTGCAGTTCTGCTCAACCTGTAGAACAACCTTCCATAATTAGTAAATGATGAGCACAGATGTAAGTATCCAAAAGTTGGTACAGGTAGTCCTCAGGGTACAAAGGCACTAAAAAAAAGTGACTTATGACCTTTTTCACACTTAATGGCCATTGCAGCATCCCCAGGGTCAGGTGATCAAAATTTGGATGCTTGGTGTGTGTTTATGATAGTTGCGTTGTCCCGGGGTCTCGAGACCCCCTTTTGCAACCGTCTGGTGACATCAGCGAGGAAAGCCAGATTCACTTAACAGTCATGTTACTAGCTTAACAACGGCAGCAAGAAAAGTTGTAAACTGGGGCAAATCTCACGTAACTGTCTTCCTTAGCGACAGACGTTTTGGGCTCAGAGGTGGTTGTGAGTTGGGGACTACCCATACTGTATTTTAATCCATTGAAGGTAATGAAAAAATACAACATTTCCCAGAGTTGCATAGATTTTAAGCCTCTTTGTTGTTAAAAAAGAAGCAGCATAAACAAGAGCTTAAAAATGTCGTTGTGTGTCTTCTGAATTTTGTGCTTCAGTTTTCCATTCTGCATCTTTTCCAGGCCTGGCAGGATGCAGGACTTATCCTTTCGACCACCAATAATGAGGCTTCTAAACTGTTCGATGCTGCGTTGAATCAGGTGGGAACGAGGAAGAGGTTGCTGAAGGGACGGGGTGGGGGTGGGGTGGCCATATAAGCATTCTTATCACTAGTGGTCAATTGCAGGACAAGGGGAGGGGGAAAAGGGGAAATGGCCAGCGGTTTTATACCGTATAGAGAAGCAAGTTGACGGTCGCCCCATCACTGGAGACTTTCAAGAAGAGACTGGACAGCCCCTTGTCTGCAACGGTACAGGGCCTTGTGCTTGAGACTAGATGACCTCCACGGTCCCTCCCAACTCTTCTGTTATTCTGATTCCGGTTATGGTTTTTGCAAACTTCCTAGCACTTCATAAATGTAGAGAAAGATATTTTGTGTGTGTGTGTGTGTGTGAGGATGCCTGCTTCTTCTCTCCTCCTCCCCCTCCCTAGCACAAACTGGTGTCTTGGGTACAATTTTATCTAGATTAGAAATATACACGTGTGACATTTTGGAGAAGGGGTGAATGGGTAGCAAATGCGAATTCCCCCCTAAGAATTCTCTTTATCAGTGGCTGCACACACAAAAGGAAGACAAGTCAGACAGATCCGGGCAATAACTGGGGAACTTTTTTTTCACCAAGGACTTGCTATTGCTGGCCAGATGGCAGCCCTTCTTGAACAAACAGATTTATTATAATGAGTTTGGGTTGCCGACGGCTAAAATACAATTTATTCAAAAGTGCCTGAAGGGAGAGAAAGGTTTAATTCCTAAACAGTGGCTTGTGTTCATTAACCGTTCAGAAAAAAGAGCAAGTTCTTGCCAATAGCTGTTTCCTGAATGACTCTTTAATGCTATTGGTTACTGACTGTGTTTGACCTGTTTTATTTCCCTTGACCCTCGTGCTTCACAGATCCTTCTTTCATGCTTAGATTTCTTAAGCGTCACAAAACACATTGCAGAAAAACTGGTACCACAATGCATTGGTTAATCTGCAAGAAATCACAAAATACTAACTTCGTAGCGACCTTTTTGGCAAACCCCAAGACATCTCTTGTGACATCTCTGAGACAAACCTTCTCTTCTGTCAGGTTGGGCAGATCAGACCCCTTTTAAAAAAAGACATTTAATTTGTTCGGGTGCAAATTCCTACATGCGCTGAGCAAAATCAAGTTGAATAAATTCACACTGAATTTGTGCGTTTTTCATGGAAACCCTGGAAGCAAATTAATTTAATGTAATTCCACCTAATACTTGTGACATGGTTGGAAGGCTTTGTGAAAGCAGTCCAAAGACTAGTCTTCAGGTTAATGACTGACAAAGCAGAAGCCAAGCAAAATCCACTCATAATTTTTTTTAATAAGAATAGAAACAAAAAAGGGACCTTAAGAGTATCTTGTTGGGCTTCCATATTTGGAAGAAGTGGCCTTTTAGTGAAAGTTGTCATTCTGGACCTCTTTCTCAAAAGGCTTCCTTTACAGTTTTTTCCTTCATTCTTTCCTTTCTTTCTTTTTCTTTCTTTACCTTCATTCGCTTCTTCATTCCAGTATGTGACTTGGACAAACGACCAGAGTCTCGGGGGCCTGGAAGGAACCCTTTCAAAACTGCAGGTGGCGGATCCTAACTTTGGTAAGCAAATTTGAGAAGAGTTCGGGATGTGGAATTGCCCAGAATTCTAGAGAAAAGGAACGCGGGATGTCCTCTTCTGAATTTCAAAACTTCAGTACAAAATGGAGCAGGAGTCAGGGCCAGCAGAAGCGCCTTGGGAACATGAAGGGAACACGAAGGTCTGGAATAGTTTTCTAGTGTGACAGCAGAGGTAGCTTCTTGACATGGGAAAGGTTGCCCATTAGCTTTCCATTTTTTACCCATTTATTTGGGAATGGGTTCCGGTTGACACTCCTAGAGTTGCACCCTGCATGGCTTCAGCACGGCTTCCTTCAACCTGGTTCTGCCTTGAGTTTGCAGCTTCTTCCTGACTGTTGATTAGTCATACTAGGGTTGGAGGCGGGGATGGGGTAGGAGGAGGGATACCCAGGTTCTTCTCCATCCTCACGTGAGGAACATCCCTGGAGGACTTTGGGTCAGCCCCCCCCCTTCTCTCTCTGTTCAATGTTACTTCATAGGGTATTTGTTATGGAGGAAAATTCAACGTGGAGTGCTATGCGTACTGTCTTGACTTCCTTCCTTCCTCCCTCCCTTCCTTCCTTCCTTCCTTCCTTCCTTCCTTCCTTCCTTCCTTCCTTCCTTTTCTCCCTCATCTTTCTTTTTTTCTTCCTTCCTTCCCTCCCTCCCTCCCTCCCTCGTATTCCTTCCTTCCTTCCCTCATCTATCTGTCTGTCTGTCTGTCTGTCTATCTATCTTCCTTTTTCTTTCTTTCTTTCCTCCTTCCCTCCCTCTCCCTCCCTCATATTTCTTCCTTCTTTCCTTCCTGCCTTCCCTCCCTCTCTCATCTTTCTTTCCTTCCTTCCTTCCTTCCTTCCTTCCTTCCTTCCTTCCTTCCTTCCTTCCTTCCTTCCTTCCTTCCTTCCTTTCCTCCCTCCCTCCCTCTTTCTTTCTTTCTTTCTTTCTTTCTTTCTTTCTTTCTTTCTTTCTTTCTTTCTTTCTTTCTTTCTTTCTTTCTTTCTTTCCTCCTTCTCTGTCTTCCTCCCTCATATTCCTTTCTTCCTCCCTCCCTCCCTCCTTCCTTTTTATCTTTTAAACATTTACAATATAATAGGCAAATATAACCTGTAGTACAGCCGCTCTTTTTAAGCTTAGCATAAAGCTTTTAATTTTGTAAAAATATTGTTACTTGGCTGATTCATTGGCTGGTTGATTGCTGCTCAGCTGCCTATAGACTTGAAAAACCCTTCTGACCTTCCTTTGCAGTCATGGGCAACGTGATGGCCAACGGCCTGGTTCTGGTTGGTACCGGGAGTTCAGTGCGGCTGGACAAGAAACTGGATGATGCCATCAAGAACACGGTGTCCCTTTCACACTCTCAGCCACTGACTGAGCGGGAGAAACTGCACGTGTCTGCCCTGGAGCTCTTCGCTCGTGGGTAAGTTGTTCTTTGGATGAATCGCATTTTGCACTTGCGGTCAAATCTCGGTCTGTAGACATCCATAGAATGAGTAGCTTCTCTCCGAGGCCTCCGTTGCAGATTTTACAACTTTGGGGTGGATTTCTGGTTTGCGGTTTTGTGCTCCATTGATTTTTGCCCTTGACCGATAACAGCTTGACCGTATCTCTTGACCGTTGCACTAAGCTCTGTGGTTTTGAACTGAAACTTCTGTCTCCCAAGGAAGTGCAGGCCGGGCACTTTCTCCGCATGCTCTAAGGGGCCGTGCTTATCTGGACGTTTTGAACTCAGCTCTTTCTCCAGCAAAGCCTGTTTGGAGTGTTCAGAGTTCAGGCCGTCTCTCTCCTCCACAAAGGGTTTGCAGTGAGGGGCTCCTGGGTGGTCTCCGAGCCTGCCTGTCTCCTTGCAGACGTTACCCTAACTAGGTGACATCATCAGGGCTAGTAAGGAGCGGGGTTTGCCGTCGGTTTATATTCTGGTCTCTTGCCTGACTCACATTTAATGATGGTTGCAGCGTCCCAGAGACAGGCCATCCCCTTTTGCGACCTTCGGATGAGCGAAGTCAACGGGGAGGCTAGATCCACTTAACCACCGTGTTATTAATTTAACAACTGCAGTGATTCGCTTCACAAATGTGGCAAGGAAAGTTGTAAAATCGGGCAAAACTCACTTAACAAATTTCTCACTTAGCAACATCAGTTTTGGACCCCATTGTGGCCGTAGATTGAGGACTACCTATACTTACAGCCTCGCGTGGACACTCATTTGTCAACTTTTGTCCTCTGCAGGCAGATGTACCAAGCCTGTGATACGTGGGAACAAATCCTGCAGAGCAATCCGACCGACATGCTGGCCTTAAAATTTGCCCACGATGCGTATTTTTATTTGGGGGCCCAGGATCAAATGAGAGACTCCGTTGCCCGGGTTTATCGTTACTGGACTCCAGATATTCCTCTTAGCAGGTGAGGCAGTTTTGCTTCTGAACTAAGGTGTTCCTTGGCTTAAAAAAACAATTAAGGCCTTTGAGGTTTCCCACTTCTTAATCCAAGAGTGCAAAAGTGAATCGGTGGGATTCCGGTTTAGAACCGAAACGCCATTCTGGCTGCACGTGTTCCCCAAGCTATTATTTTTCCACTGGTGTTGCACAAAGGGCTCCAGTGTGGAAGGGGTTCTGTGCACAGTTTAAGCCTCTTCCGTTTTCTTTCCTCCCTGCTTTTTCCCCTGTTTCCCTTCCCACATTGTTATAAGCCCCAGTGATGTTGCATGCATTGTGACATCACAACCTCACCGCCTGCATTGTGCGACACGGTTTCCCTTTCCAGAAATGCCCCTTAGCCCAAAGTTCTCTAGCTTCCCCTCATTAACAGTGTGTGTGTGTGTGTGTTAAACAAACACAATGGAAGATGAAAGAATTGGGGAGAAGGTCTGGGAAAGAATGGAATGAACCAGGATTCCATTAGGAAGACTGTGGCGAAGCTTGTGATGAAACACAGAAAAAAAAGTCCATCTACTCAGCATTCATCCTGGATGAATATATTAACCGTGTTAAATTAACCCACGTTCAGACAGAACATGGGCCCTAAACGGACAGTGGCCCAGGTTCACCCGTCTTGCTAAAGCACAAAGAGTAGAATGCAGAATAAGAGAGTTGGAAGGGTCCTTGGAGGTCTTGTAGTCCGACCCACGCAGAGACCTGTCCTTCTGCCTTCCTGCCATCCCCGACCTCGGGGGGCTTCCTGAAGGGGCCACCTGCTCACCTTCAGCAGACTCCAGATTCATCCCCCGGAGGGGGCAGGGAGACACACCGTGGCCCCTCAAGATAAACCCCAAAGTTAAGATATTGTGCAGTTGCTTAACTTGATCTGGTTTGGGAATTCAGGGACCTCTAACCCAGAGCCAGATGGACTTTGCCTCTCAGCAAAAGTCAGAAATGTTGCTTTGAAGAGGCGTATCCAAGCGACGCTGATCAGCCTCTGTGTGAAACTTTCCCCTTTTCCCTTTAGCTACATAAAAGGCATGTACGCCTTCGGCCTGGTCGAAACCAACTTCTATTTCCGTGCTCAGAAGATGGCCTTTGAGGTAATGGAAAGGAGACGCAGACCCGTGCCAATGGAGAATCCTGCCCTTCATTTTTTGACAGAGAAGCTGAGGGAGGGGGGGGGAATCGGAAGAGACCGGTAATATCTCTCTGAGCCACGCAGTTTATTCAAAGGCCGAAGTTTCCAGGAATTCCATCCTCGGATGCAGAAAGAGCTTCAGCCTTTAAATAAAATCTGTTGGCGGCACTATCAAACATGCTCTGATTTTTTGCTACCGTGGGTGCGTGAGCGTGGCTCTTGGTGGCAGATGTGGCCATCTTAATTTCCTAAGAGCTCAACAGAGGAGATTCCTTCGAGATTTCCAAAATGTTGATGCCACCCAGATTTTTGCTCCCAGGAGCAAAGAGGAGACAGAACTGATGCTCAGCTTTAAGAAGATTGTCTCAGCATTGTGTCTTCTTCTCTAACTGGAGCACGTCACCCTCCTCTATAGGGGGGAAAAAAGTCTACGGGAGCATTTGGAGGGATATTATGATCCCAGCGGGACTGACAGAGAGGGAGAAAGAGTGACATCCTAGTAACTGACCAGGTGGAAGGAGGATGGGATGGAAGCTTTGCTTGTCCTCATTTGAGGTTTTGTTGCTGAGTCCAAACTTAATGGTTCTCCTTGGGGGAAGAGGGGCCTTCAGAAGTCCTCCAGGAGAGGACCCAGCATTGCCCAAGGGAGCCTCTAGAGAGGACATGCGCAGAGTTGGGTCTCTCTTGAGCTGACCCAGACTTGGCTTATTCTTCTCTTCCTCAGTTTAGAGGGTTTTCTGAAGTCTCCAGCTGCATTTCTTCCTGGAACCCTGAGGAACTTTCTGCTAATATACTAGCTAGCCCAGGTTAAAGGAACGTCAAGATGATCTCTGGCATGGAGAAGGCGTGAACAAGTTTAAGGGGACTTTTGCAATAGACTTGCACAATATGTTACACAGTCGTGAGAAAGAGGGAAATGTGAGAAAGGAGTTCACCTTAGTTCTGTACGTAAGAGATGGGAGAGGAGGAAACCTGGAAAGCTTTCAAGATTGACGTTAGCACCGTGAGGTGGCCCAGGTTAAGAAACGTACGCAGCAAGGATTTAAGCGATGCTTTTTATTAGAATAAGGCTTGGCCTGACTGAAAGCTTGGCTGAGTTCTGCTGTGTCCCATCTTACAATAAACAAAATCAAGATGGAGTTCTTACGCATTTCTCTTTTGTGATTCTGTCTGTCTCAAGATTTGTGATCTTTTTCGCCACGCTCCCCTTAATGCTTCCTTCCTCATCCCCAAACCCCAGCTGTGCCCCCCTTTACACCTTGCTCAGCTGAATCTGGGTTTGGGGTTCTCCACCGTGTCACTCATGAAAAATCTAGCCAAGTCTTACACGAAGTTTCCTCAGAACGCACCATTTTCTTTCCCCTGCATTCTTCAATTAGGCTTTAGCCATCAATCCGAGGGATGCTTGGTCTGTCCATGCTTTGGCTCACGTGAATGAAATGACAGCGGATTATAAGGGTGGGCTGGCGTTCATGAAGCAAACGGAAGACAACTGGAAGGTAACCGTCTACTTATTCATTTTTTTCTAAAATGGCCACCAGCTTCCTCTCACCCTGAAGGGTTCGTGGCACTTTTTGCCACGTGTCGCATTATGTGGCAACAGTGGCTCCTTATAGGGTAGCTGCAGGTTGGTTGAAAGAGTCAGGGTGGAGACTGAAGCACCGCCTCTCTTTTATGCGTATCTTCTGCAGTGCCTTTTGGAGAGCAGGTTCAGTGGTAGATGCAGACCGCTAGCAGATTTGGAGTGATTTTATCAATATCCTAGATTTTTATTGCACTTTGGATGCTTGGCTTATTATTGGCGTCTTGTGTGTGATCAGCTTTGCTGTCCCTGGATACTTCACAGGAGACAGATTGGTAAACCAAAATAGGCAAGGAAATGAAATGGTTGATGTTTGGTGATCCATCAGGGAAGCAGCCAAAGGATTGATAGTGAGAAAACTCCATTCGGATCTCGTTACTGTCGCCACTCTGGGGGCAGGTCTTGGCCAAGACGCTGCTTGCTTAAGCCAGGGCTAGGATGCCTTGGCTCTTTTATGACTCGTGCACTTCGACTCCCAGCTATGCTGGCTGAGGAATTCTGGGATTTGAAGTCCACGAGTCATAAAAGAGCCAAGGCGGCCTAGCCCTGGCTTAAACCTATTCTTCAGGAATATGGAAGTTTACATCCTGTTCTACCTTAGCAGACTATTCTAAGAATGAATATTGCAACAGGGACTGTCAACATCAGGAGAGGGATGGGGGAGCGTATCACATCTGGAACATCAGCCTAGTAGACCAAACTCTTTGGCCTTGGGTTGGTCATCCAGGCGTTTCTCTAATGATAGCTTCCGATAATGTACTTCTGGAGGGCGTTTCTCTTCTGCTTCCACCAGAACAACTTTCTATCTTACGGTGATTGTGCTTTCTCCATTCCAGGACTCTGACCTGCTTGCTTGCCACAATTATTGGCACTGGGCGTTGTATTTTATTGAAAAGGTAAGTGGGCTTTTCCACCACTATCTCTCCTTTCAGAAGGGGTCAAATGCATATGAGAAGGGGAGAGCTGGTATCATCTCAAAGTAGTAGAAATAGAACAAGATGTTAATCATCCCCTTTTTGTGAGAGTCAACCTTGCTTTTGATGCGCAACTGGGATGGAATCAGGGCATTCGCCAGCAGTTCAGAAAGCTCAAAGGGGCACCACAACCGTGAGGGTCAACCATGGGTTTTGCTTTGGCTGACCTTGGGGCAGATGTGGCATCTGGTTTGTGTGTTTTGCGCTGAGTGCACTGGTTTAGTATTTCTAGTGGGATGATGGGAGCTGTTGCACATGCGTGGCTAATTCCTGAAGCTGATGGTGGCAGTGATTTCAGCAGCCACAGTGCGAGTAAGACTCGCACCCGGGGCTGAACCGAGGAAACCTTCTTCCCTTGGCCAGAAATGTGGTGTTTACAAATCATTGTTTGTTGGGCTTTTTATATTCTCCATTTTCTCTCGGATGCCAGTGCTCAGTAATTGCAAGTAGGACAACGGGTTGCTGGGGTTGGAATATTGAGAAATTAAAATTCTGATGACTCCTTCCTCTCCTTCCTCCCCTTCCTCCTTGCTAATATTATTGTCTGTGCAGGGTGATTATGAGGCCGCTTTGACAATTTATGACACCCACGTAAGTACTAGATTCCTTGCTTTAACCTTATTCTTATCGGTTGCACTCAAAGCAGGGAGTTTTCTTCCTGCAAAATAATTACATTTTTGTACAAAATAAAACTGGATCTGCAAATTGAGCATGCCAATATGATTTACATGATAGGTGCTGCTTTTTTAAAATAATAATACATGCTCCTGAGTACGTAACGAGAGAGTTCTTCAGAGTTAAAGACACACTTCTGTGTACACCAGGTTACACAATCTCTTGTCACAGGGGACCACTGGGGCGGGGAGGGGGGAGGTTAGTCTTTTGTTGAGTTGTTAAATCAATCTGGGGTGTTCGACTTCTCTCTGGAGTTGGAGGTCTCCGTATCTCTACTGCCAGTTAGAGACAGTCCAGATTCAGCAGTCCAGCTCTGACAGTCCTACACTACCCTGCGGTCGGTTGTGTATGAGTCGGTGCTTGTTTAGTCTGAGAAAAGTGGGAGAGAAGAAAAATCTGTGCTGCAGCAAATTGTGGTTTTTGTGGCTCTCCTGTGCACTTCATATACCGAGGCCCATTTTCTTGTGGGTACACGATGTTTCTTCTCCCTAAAGTGCATGTGTGCACTTTATTGGTTATTTGGGGTTGCAGTAGCCTGGGAAAAATAACAAAATTTGTGCACTGCCTAACTCTTCACTTAAAGGGCTTTCTGCCTTCTGTGAAATCCTTTCTTTTAAGCAGGAATCATCGGGGTAGAGGAAACGCAAAGTAGGAGTAAGGATACAGGAAGAGGAAAAAACTACCTTTATTTTGGTAGCTGTTGAGGAAATCGAACAGTCAAAGCAATGCTATCCTCCCCCCCCAAAAAATAGCCCAGTCTAAACTCTTAATGATTTGGGGTTTGCAGGTTGCGCCCAGCTTGCAGCTGAGTGGGACCATGCTGGACGCGGTTGACAACTGCTCCATGCTGCGTAGGCTTGAATTAGAAGGTAAAAAAAAAGTGTTTTACTACATATATTTTCTAAATGTCTTCCGGA
This sequence comes from Vipera ursinii, assembly GCF_947247035.1. NCBI lineage: Eukaryota > Metazoa > Chordata > Lepidosauria > Squamata > Viperidae > Vipera > Vipera ursinii. The sequence goes on from NC_139515.1 coordinate 679,801, forward strand.
AGAGATCTCCTTCGTTTTGCTTCACCTTCTTCCTGACGGTTTAAGTTCATATTTATATACCCTGTCAAACGAAAAGATTTGTTCAGCTCAGTGTGTTGAAAACTGTCAACTGGGTGGGACCCATTGGTGAGTTGTGTTTAATTGGACAAGAGTGAGCAGCTGAGGAAGGCTGAGTTATGTTCTCTTCTGTTGGAAACTGACCAAGGAGAGAAGCAACCTGGAATTCAGGAGAAACTTCCTGACAGTGAGGACAATTAACCGGTGGAACAGCTTTGCCCCCGAAATCCTGGGCGCTCCATCACTGGAGGTTTTTAAGAAGAGGCTGGACAGCCATTGTCTGGAATGGTACAGGGTGTCCTGCTGTAGCAGGGGGCTGGACTAGAAGACCTCCAAGGTCCCTTCCAGCTCTCTTCTCTTCTAATCTGTTCTGTTCTGTTTTATCCCATCCCATCTCGTCCTATCCCATCCCAATCCAGTCTAGTCTATCCCGTCCCATTCTATGTCTTTCCATTCTGTTCCTGTTCTGTTCTATTCCTGTTCTGTTTTGTTCTGTTCAATTCTAGTCCTGTTCTATACTATCCTGTTCTGTTATTCTACTCTACTCTACTCTACTCTAGTTTTATTCTGTTCTGTTATTCGATTCTATTATTCTGCTCTTATTCTATTCTGTTTTGTTTAATGAAATTAATCAAAACAATGATAAAATAACCCACAAAATAATCACAAGGTGGCAGTCTGACAACAAAGCAAGCATGACCTCTGCCTTGAGCTTCAGACATGCAGCGGGTGGGTGGGGGTGGGGGGGGCAAGAGGAGTGAGCACAGTTCTCTGGGGGGGGGGGCAAAGGCTGGCAGTTCTTGCTTGCCAGAAAGGAGCAAGGGGAGCTCCTGGCTCCCAAGTGGGGAGGGGGCAGAGCGGAGTCCATCTTGGGGGGAGGGAACCGGTTTTCACCCGGAGTCTGCTGAGCCCAGAATTGGCCCCCAGCAGACGGAGGCTGCAAAGTGTACAAAGCGGTGACTTTATAAGTGACTTTATAAGTGACTCAGACACTTATATTGCCCCCCCAAGCTCGCTCACGGGGAGGCTGGCCAGTTCTCAGACATAAAGTCCTCCTCTCTTCCTAGGGGTGCAGGTGGGTGACAGGTGGGAAGCCGTAAACCAGGTGACGAAGAGACACGCGCAGGACCACACCTTGATCTTCAACGATGTCCACTTTCTGATGGCCTCCCTGGGTGCTCAGGATGAAAAAACCTCCCGTGAGCTTCTCACCACTTTACGGGACCTGGTCCAGTAAGTGACCCAGCCTCCGTGGCCTTAAACGTGGGCTGTTTAAGAGGAGCATCTTCATAAAGCCAGTGGAAGGAAGGGGGGCTGTTTTGGTTTCCTGGACTAGTCTGCAAATGGGGGTCACCCGTTCTTTTCCAAGAACTACGGGACGTCTTTGACTTCAGGTTACAATGGGGAGTAGAATATTGTGGCTAACCAAGGCGGCCGTTAAATGAGTCGCACCCAATTTTACAACCTTCTTGTCCTCTACTTAGAACCACAATTGAGCCCAAATTTTCTGTCGTTAAGTGAGATGTTTGTTAAGTGAGTTATGCCCCATTTTACGACCTTTTTTGTTACCGTTGACGAGAAAAAAGCCTGCAGCTTTTCACTGTGTTCAGCTTCTTAATGAGCTTGAAGTGCTGTTGATATCAAGCATGGCTGCCCATAAAAATATAAATTCAGTCTTAACCTGCCAAATCTGAGGAATGTTGCCCAACCATCAGGCAAAAGAACTCAGTGGGATCTCTGATGCACTTCCAGCAACACGAGGCAGTCGTTCAGTGAGTCACGAGTAAGTTTATGACCTTTTTTTGCCATGGTTGTTAAGCGAATTGCTGCAGTTGTTAAGTGAATCATGTCATTAAGTGAAGCCAGCTTCTCCCATTGACTTTGTGTGCCGGACGTTGTCTGGGAAGGTGACAAATGTCAATCATGGTGACCCTGAACCATCTTAAATGCATGCTGGTTGTCCAAAGTTTTATCATTTGACTTTTGGGGTGTTCCGCTGGTTGCCTCTTTTTTCAGTGAGGCAACTTCAAACGGTTGCTAAATGAATGGCTGTAAGTCAAGGGTTGCCTACAGTGACAGATTTAAACCTTCTTCGCTTGGGACTTCCTCTGGGCTCTCTGCCCTTGCAGTGCCAGTGAGAAATGTTTTCCTTCGGGGCTGTTAATGGCCCAATTTCACACGGGTCGCTTCCCATCTGGGTCTCTTTCCTAGGACGCCCAACGAAGATGACGAGCTGCGCCTGGTTCCCAGTCTGGGGCTGCCTCTTCTCCAAGCCTTTGTGGAGTTTGACCAGGGACATTACGACAGGGTGGTAGAGCTGCTGTACCCCATTCGATATCAGGTGGTTAAAATAGGAGGGAGCGACGCCCAGGTGAGGAGGGAACCAGGTTTTGCTGGCGTTTCCGTAAGTGTTTTGTCCCTTTATCCCAGCCTGGGCCACTTTAATTAGGCTGGCTGAAGAATTCTGGGAGTTGTAGTCCCACGCACCCCAAAGTGGCCCCGGTTGAGAAATTTACTGGTTTATCCTGTTAGGGGTGGGGGACCTCAGGAAGTTGTATCCTACACACATACACAAATCAAGAGTGACTGAGAAGCGCAACAGGTCCATAACTTAGGTTTGGAAACTCAGTTAGTAAAGACCCAAGATGTCATTTGAATAAAGTGTCAGATGGGCTCCTCGACCCTGGGCCCCCCACCTCCAGGGGCATGCCGCGTGCAGGATGGAAGGCCTTCAGCTGGCTGGTGGGACCGGAACACCCATTTTGCGATCTTCCTAACACTTGGGTGCAGTCTTCCAAGTGTGGCCTTACCAAGGCATTGTAAAGTGGTATTCATACTTCACGTGATCTTGATTCTATTAGCCTAAGTAGGGGGGGTATTCATGGGGGGGGGGGAAATCAAACAGGTCCAGAGGGTGGCCGAGACCATGTCATCAAAAGCCCACCTCTTTTTTCGTGTATACAACGGATGTCAAAAAAGAGGCGGAGCTTCATCCTGGCCAATATCTTGACTTTTTCCAACCTTCCGCTGCAGATGTTGCAGTCTGAGGGTTTGCCAACCTGAGCAGCAAGCATAATTCATCCTGAGCACCACTTTCCACCTTAGAGCCCAGAGCAGAGGCCGTTGATTTAAAAATAAAATTTTGGAAAGGCAGACACTCCTTTCCTTTCTAATTCTATATTTGGGTAACTGCTGCAAGCTTCCTTTGCCTTTACACCTAATCGGTTCCAGACGCTCACCCTGCAGTCACCTTGCTAGGAATAACTAACGTCTCTTCTACATCTCCTTCTCTTCCAGAGAGATATTTTTGCCCAGTTCCTGATTCACGCTGCTTTAAAAGCTGAATCTAAAGCCAACCAAAGACTTGCTAGGTAAGTACAACATGTGCTGGATTCTGGGTTTTACCTGGCTGAAAGACAGCAATGAACGTAGAGGTGAATCCTGGTTGCAATCAGCAAGAGGATCAGGGATTCAGTTTCTGAATGGTTGACGTGGCGGAAAGTTCTGCAGCCACCACCAGATAGCAAGGAAGTCCATTTTCTTTGGAGGAGACATGAACATCTGTTATTATATGAAAGAAGGCAAGAACTTTTTGCTTTTATTTTAAATGCCTACAGTTCGTTACAGACTCCCATTAGAGAATGATTATTAGCCCATCCCCTGCTATTAATTAACTTGCAGTTAAATTGTATCTGCCCGGAAATGCAATCTAAACCATTTTGGTATTACCAAAAAAGCTAACAGCTTTCCTCAATTCCAGCTGGAGGCTTGCGACTGCCTGGAGACGCCTTGTTCTCTTTTATCATCTTGTCCCTATTTCAAGATGTTTTTCTGATTTCTCTGTGTGATCCACAGATGTGGGATTGACTGCTGGGACCAAACAGTCCTGCTTAGTTTTTTTTTTAAGATGAACTATTTTGTAGTTTACTCTGTAGTTTTTATTTAGTCCAGATCACTGACCTGTAATGGGGAATTTGATTTGATTAACCAGGACTAGTAGGTGCGGTCATTTATTAAATTATTTTTGAAGGTGTGATAAGGTGATTTGGCTGAAAAATTAAAATGAGTTTTGAAAAATTCTCCAATGATGGATACTTGTGTTGAATTCTGTTGATGTTGATTAGCTGAATTGGCAACAGTTAGTTTCTTCATGGAATCAGAGTTGTAATGCACTTTTAAGATATCCTTTAGTGTTTAGTCCAACCCCATGTTCAGCCAGGATCCACTACAGCAGGGACGGGCAACTAAGGCTCCCTTACAGACAGTGAACTTCAACTCCCAGAATTCCTGAGCCACCATGAAGGTAAACGGGTTGTAAGGGGGCCGTAGTTGCCCAGTTGACAGATGGCTACCCAGCCTATTCTTGAAGACCTTGTAATTTTGAATGGCCACTAAACAAATGGTTGCAACTGGAGCATATCTCTATGGATTTCCAGCTGTGGAATTCTGGGATTTGAAGTCCACCCATTGAAAGTTACTGAGGTCCAGAAACCCTGGGCTAGCTAGACGGTTCATGAAATTCCTCCCAGGTGTGGTTTTATAGCTACCTTTGAGGTCTGCCAAGAAAGTTGCACTTCTTTTCACCCGGCCCTTCCAGGTCTTATCTGGGGAAGTCTGAGGAAGCTTCGGGTTTTAAGAAGCTCTTCTGTTCAAGATAAAATGTTTCAAGTTTTGTCCCTTTGTTCTTTAGGTGCCTCCTTATAGAACGTGATGAACTCAGACCAAACTCGCCACTAACTGAGCGACTGATGCGAAAAGCAGTAGCTCTTCACGCCGTGGGATAAATCCAGCTTCCAAGTTAAGGAAATTGTTGCCCAACCTTGCATAACTCCAAGGAATTTGTGTGTTCTTTAGTAAATAGTATCTGGAAGATTCACCCTTGCTTAATATTGCCCCATCTTGATCTTATCCTCTGTAGTTTATTGAATGTTAGTTGCTTCCATGCAGCTCTATAGAAACAAAAAGGCAGCCAAATAAAGAAGGCATCTGCTTGGTGCTAATTTACAAATTCTATTTAAAAAATTAATGGGGTACAATTTGGGCTGCAGGGCTATCAAATAAACATTTGGTTATTCAGAAAGTACGAATGTATTGCCTGTTTTTTTTTTAAAAAAGGTTACATTCTGGATCTCAAAACGTGTACATGCATAATAGACAGCCCTGTGAAATTTAGGTGTCCAGCAGTGATGCCACAAGGGGAAAAACTGTCCCCACGCCTAGGCCATCCCCAGGGGAGGAGTTGAAAGCGTTTCGTGTCCAGGAGGTGAGGGGTCTGCAGACATTTTCTCAGCCCTCCTTCTGACCTGCGCAATATACAGGTCCTTCCTCAGTGGAAGGCAGGCTGGTTGCGGTCCTAACTATCCGCTGGAGTCTGGACCTGCCCCATTTGGTTGCTGTGCCAGAACAGTTGTAGACGTACAAAGGACGGGCTCAACAATTCCTCTGTAGAACCGTATCAGCAGCTTCTGGGACAGTCTGAACTTTCTGCGGGAAGAAAATTCTTCATTGTGCCTTCTTAATGATGGTTCTAATGTGAGGTGTCCATTTCAAGTCTTTGGAGATTATAGAAGCCCCAAATTTGAAGGGCTCTGCTGCTGATACTGCCCTGTTGAATATGGTCTAAGACAGGGGTAGGCAACCTCGGCTCTTTTATGACTCATGGACTTCAACTCCCAGAATTCCTGAGTCAGCATAACTGATTCAGGAATTCTGGAAGTTGAAGTCCACGAGTCATAAAAGAGCCGAGGTTGCCTACCCCTGGTCTAAGAAGTGATTTTAAAGTTCCTCCTAAAATTCTCGCGTCTCTAGTTTTAAGCCTGCTTATCTCCAGACTGTCCCAGCTGCACCACAGGGCCAGTTGATCAACCTCCCGTCTATTAGGCGGACTCCTCCCCACCTCCAATCAGGCCCACGGCCGTTGTATCGTCTGCAAATTGCCCAGACGTACACAATTTACAGATGAGGAGCATAAAAAAAGACGACTGCATGCTAAAATTAACGTTTTATTCATGAAGCGTTTTAGCAGGGAGGTACAAATACAGAAGTACAAAAATCACTACAGCAATCCTCAACTTATGACAACAGGAGCAGGAACCTCTGTTGCCAAGTAATGTGACCACACCGACTTATGACAGCAATCCTGACTCTCCCCCCTCCCCCGGTTGTGGTCATTAAGCGACTACCCACCCAAGCGAAGCCCAGCTGCCAGGCGTGGGAAAGGAAAACCCCCATGCCCAGCGCCTGGTGCGGCGTGATCTGGTTTAGGCTGGCTTTTGGCTTTTTCCTTTCCGCAGCCAAAGTCCAGCGCAGCAGCCAGGCCCGGCTCCCTGCACTGGCGGTGGGTGCCAGATGGCGGGGGCCAGCTAGGGCGCTGGAGTGCCGGGCAGCAGGGGGCCAAAGGGCACATAAATTTTTTTGGGGGGAGAGAGGCCGGTGTGTGTGTGGTGGTGGGGAGTTAAAGTGCCCCTATAGTCGTAATTGGGTGTGGGCTGCCAGTCCCCAAATCCCGGTCAGGTGAGTGGCACTGCAGCAGCTTTAACTTCAGATCTGGCTCTTAAGTCTCTTTGCTCAGGAACGCTGTAAGTTTGAGCAGCCACTGAACAAAGTGTCCTAAGTCAAGGATTATCTTTACAGAGCAACAGAGATTTTCTTTATAAGACACAGCTAGATGTTTCTTGATATCGAGGTTAACTTTTATTCCTGGGTTTAATGCCAACCCTGGTCCCGCAATGATGCTTTTCAAGCCAACCTGCAAAAACAACCAGCGTCGCATTTTCCCAATTGTATAACTGTTACGTAAATATGAAAAACAAGGAAATGTAATACTAATCTTGCGTAAAATGAAAAAGCGAGGATCACACGCTTGCTAAACTGAAAATATGAAGCTGCTGAAGCTGGAAGCCAGGAAGTATTACATCAAATCATTTAAGAGAAAACAGGAGGGGGAGGATGGTGTGCATGGAATCATGATTGTGTTAGCTGAAATAGAAAACGAAGAACTTTAATCACGGACTCAGAACCACAGGTGGTATTTTCAAACCACTGGATCTTACAGCTGACGCGAACTTTCACTTGTACGCAGAGCAAACAGGAGTTTCTTTTGATAATCACTCACTGTATGTCTTCAGTATTAACAATTTGCATCCGTCTAGGAGGACAAGAGTATAAATATAGTTTGTCCAACCTTACTGATGGATTAAACACCCATCCATAATAAACATGATATATTAAAAGCTAAAGGCTGAAGAGAAACAACTTGTTTACTAAGAAACGAGATTAGTAAAAATTGATTAAAAAACCCTAATCTTTACAAATTTTCCGTATTCTTAAAACATCTGTGTGATAAAAGTAGAGTAGGGTTTCTATCCATCAACAATAGCGATTCAACTTTGCATACTCATCTGAACGCTTCCATAAAATCGGATCGATTTGAGAAGAAGGGCCATATGCATTTAAACTGCTAAGATTATGAGAACATAAAGCCATTTTTTTAAGATAAAATGCATTTCTTTTCTTCGCTGTAAAAGATAAGATACGCAGGATAAGCCTGATGCTTCTCAAAAATGACAAAGACAGATGGGTTTACTGTATGATCCACACAGCTGTCGTAGGTGTCAAGCGTGCCGGTCAGTTTCGCTGGAGGGCGAGTGTACATCGCGTGCCCCACAGCAAATTCTCCTACGAGGACTTGCGCTACGAACATCACCTTCTCCTCGTCCTTCGCCTGGCAGTAATTGTCAGAATAGCTGGCATCTCTAGCAAAGTAGCTTCCTTGAAGGCAGCACAGGGGAGAAAAAAGACATTTAAAATGCATCCCACAGACAGGAGAGTTCCTTGAGTCTAACCCACGGCTCTTCAAACTTGGCCTTTTTATGACTTGTGGACTTCAACTCCCAGAATTCCTCAGCCAATTGAAGTCCACAAGTCATAAAAGGGCCAAGTTTGAAGACGCCTGGTCCAATCTAACTAACCTTCCTTCCCACACACAGTACATGGCTGGGCTTTGCTCCTAGCTAGCCTATGTGTTCCCGCTGACGGAGAACTTTTAACCCTACTCATCGCTTCCACTGAGTTGCTGGGAGGTTGCGGAGCTTACAATTTCGAAAGAAGGCCGCGTGAGTGAATCCCACACTTCAACTGAAAACTCAAGAACGGATGTTGTGGATTTCAAGATTTTCATTTTTTTTTCTTCACATCCTGCCTTTATTATTCTTGGAAATAACTCAAGGCTGCAAACATACCTAATACTCCTTCCTCCTCCTCCTCCTGCCCCACCACAGGCACCCCCTGAAGCGGATGGGGTCTTGAAAGAGGGACTGTCCCTAAGACCCCTGACAGTTAGAACTCAAGACTTTCAAGTTCTAGTCTGGGGCCTTCATCACAAGACCAAACTAAGATGATTGTCTGAAGAGCTTCATCTCCGGGGGAGAAGTGATATAATTTCAGTAAAAAATTTAATTACAAGAGTAAAATCTAACATAAACTAAAAAGAAAGAAAAATGAAGAACAGAAGGAATAAAATTTGTTGGAAAAGAAAAAACAGGAAGGAAATAAGAGAAAAATGGATGAAAAAGCGACTTCCGATCTTCAACACAAGTACAAATAATTTTTGCAACTCAGCTTACAACCAATGTTCATTCCTAAATGGATGATAACCCAGCCACCTAGGCACAAATGACCAGGCTGTATGGTCACAAAGGAGAAGGCCCTAATGATGGGAAAGGTGGAAGGAGAGAGGCAAAGGACATGGACGTGGTTGCAGAGGTGATGGGGAAGCCATTGGAAAAGCTGAAGTACCAGGTTAGAAACACGGCAGAGAAAATCAATCTATGTGGTTGCTAAGAGTCACCTTGTAGGGGAGATGGGTGGCACAGAAATTTAATAAATAACAAAATAAAAACAAATAAAATAAAATATAAAAGCCAACGACGACTTGGGGGCGTGCAACCAATCACACCAATGTACATCACTAAACTTTGGTTCCAAAATGAAAATCACCCACTTGCTAGAATTCTTGTAACTTCTATTCTGTCCATCGGTTCTAAGTCACCTTTTTCAGACTTTTGAACGGTCACTACATGAACCGTGCTAAGTCGAGGACTACCTGTATTGCAGGGAAGACCAGGCGGTATGTAACTCCGTTCCCTGAACTACCCAACTCCCACAGGGAGATAATATGTAAAAAGAACCGTTTCTTGTAGAAGGGGATAGAGGCAGCCCAGTTAAACTGTGGGGTCCTCGGTGCCTTCTGAGCTGGGCTGTCTGCTTGCAGATGTTTCACTACCCAGCTAGCTAAACAATCAATTTATTATTACAGCCAGAGGCCAACGCATAAATCAAACCTTCAAATAAAACTAAAATAAACAGAACCAACACAAGAAGACACTGCAATATATTACAGTTCATGATGCAATCAACGGGCGACCAAGGTCTACAGACAGTAAAACTAGCCAGCTTCAGAAAAACTGAATCATACTGACCTGGCAATAAAAATACATTGAGTATAGTCTAATGCTGGATAAAAACAAGTAATAAAATCAATTAAACAGATCTAAAAGGATTATTTATGTTCCTGGCGAATCCCCAATGCTGCTGCGCAGAATCTGGCCACCTGCGCCGGGATCTCTGCCTGCGCGTCCTTAAGCAGCCCCTGGAGATAAAAGACTTCTCAAACGACCAGGATAGCTGTCAATTATTTATTTATTTATTTATTTATTTATTTATTTATTTAATTTATATACCGCCCTTCTCTCAAGAGACTCAGGGCGGTTAACAGGGCAATACGTAAAAGACAAATACAAAAGTTAAAATTATTAAAACATGATTAAACAATGCCCATAGTACAAATAGTACAAATTTAAAATTAAAGTCATAATAACAAACCCACCCCATCCCATCAGGCCAGGCCCGCTTCCTTAAAGAGATGGGTTTTAAGGTCGCGCCGGAAGGAGCGGAGGTCGGGCGCCATCCGGAGCTCTACTGGAAGATGGTTCCATAAGTCCGGTGCACCCACAGAGAACGCTCTCCCCCTGGGGGCCACCAGTCGGCATTCTTTGACCGGCGGCACCCTGAGGAGGCCCTCTCTGTGGGAGCGTACTGGGCGGAGGGAAGTTGACGCCGGCTGCAGGTGCTCCCCAAGGTATTCTGGACCCATGCCATGGAGGGCTTTGTAGGTCATTACCAACACCTTGAACCTCACCCGGAAGACAACTGGCAACCAATGCAGCTCGCGGAGCAAAGGTGTAACACGGGAGTATCGGGAGACCCCCGACACAACTCTCGCGGCTGCATTCTGTGCCAGCTGGAGCCTCCGAGTGGTCTTCAAGGGTAGCCCCATGTAGAGAGCGTTGCAGTAATCAAGACGAGAGGTCACGAGCGCATGAGTGACCGTGCGCAAGGCATCCCGGTCTAGATAGGGCCGCAACTGGCGCACCAGGCGAACCTGGGCGAACGCCCCCCTAGTTACAGCTACAATATGGTCTTCTAAAGAGAGCTGTGAATCTAGGAGGACTCCCAAGTTGCGAGCCCTATCTACAGGAGGTAATGACTCACCCCCCATAATGAGGGGTGGGATATCCTGAATATCCCGGGATGCCAGTACGCACAGCCACTCCGTCTTGTCGGGGTTGAGACGAAGCCTGTTCCTCCCCATCCAGACCCGGACCGCCTCCAGGCACCGGGACATCACGTCGAGGGCATCACTGGGGTGGTTTGGGGTCGAAATGAAAAGTTGGGCATCATCAGCATACTGATGATACCCAACTCCAAAACCACGAATGATCTCACCCAGCGGCTTCATGTAGATGTTGAACAGAAGGGGCGAGAGGACCGACCCCTGAGGGACTCCACAAGCGAGAGGCCTCGCGGTCGACCTCTGCCCCCCCGTCAACACCGACTGCGAACGTCCCAGGAGATAGGAGGAGAACCACTGAAGAACCGTGCCTCCCACTCCCAATCCCCTGAGACGCCGCAGCAAGATACCATGGTCGATGGTATCGAAAGCCGCTGAGAGGTCTAATAGGACTAGAACAGAGGAGTATCCTCTGTCCCGAGCCCTCCAGAGATCATTCACCAGCGCGACCAATGCCGTCTCCGTGCTGTACCCAGGCCTGAAGCCCGATTGGTACGGGTCTAGATAATCCGCTTCATCCAGGACCAGAGGGAGCTGATGTGCCACCACACTCTCAACAACCTTCGCAAGGAAGCGAAGGTTGGAGACCGGATGAAAGTTATTCAAAACAGCCGGATCCAAGGTAGGCTTCTTGAGGAGAGGTCTCACCACCGCCTCCTTCAAGGCGGCGGGAAAACTGCCCTCACTCAAAGAAGCAGCTATAACCGCCTGGAACCAGCTTCGTGTCCCCTCCCGGGCTGCATAAACCAGCCAGGAAGGGCACGGGTCCAATAAACATGTGGTGGAGCTCAGCCTCCCCATGATCCTGTCCACTTCCTCCGGAGTCACAGGATCGAACTCCTCCCAGATGACATCGACAAGATCACTCGTGTCCTGATCATCCGATACTGCCCAGTCGGAGTCCAAACCGGTCCGAATCCGAGCGATTTTGTCCGACAGATGTTGACTAAATTCCTCGGCACGCCCCTGCAAGGGATCCTCACTGACCTCCTGGTTGAGGAGGGAGCGGGTCACCCTAAACAGGGCGGCCGGGCGATTATCTGCGGACGCGATGAGGGCAGCGAAATAATTAGATCTCGCTACCCTCATCGCAGCGAGATAAGACCTAATATGGGTTCTTAGTCGCAATCGGTCGGATTCAGATCGGGTGGACCTCCAAACGCTCTCTAGGCCCCGTCTCCGACGCTTCATCTCCCGGAGCTCCGCGGAAAACCATGGAGCCCATTGGGATCTGCGCCGGGTCAGGGGCCGCAAGGGTACAACTCGGTCAAGTGCCTCCGTGGCCGTCCTTTCCCAGGCCTCCACTAAGGCATCCGCCGAGCTGTGAGCTGGGGAGGCAGGTGGGGCCCCCAGCGCTGCCTGAAACCTCTCAGGGTCCATTAAGCGCCTGGGGCGGAACCATCTAGTTGGCTCAACAACCCCACGGTGGGGGGTGGCAAAACGGAAGACCAGCCGCAGGAGATGATGGTCGGTCCATGACAGGGGCATAACAATTGGGGAGCCCCCACCAAGATCATCTAACCACCTACCAGATAAGAAAACCAAGTCAAGGGTGTGGCCTCCCTCATGGGTTGGTCCATGAATTACCTGCGTCAGGTCCATGGCCGTCATGGAAGCCATGAACTCCCGAGCTAACTCAGATACTCCTCCCAGGGATGGTAGATTGAAGTCTCCCAAAACCATTAGTTTAGGAAACTCAATCACCAGCCCTGAGAGGATATCGAGAAGCTCAGGCAGGGCTGCTGCTACGCGACTAGGCGAAAGGTACGCGAGCAGCAAGCCCAACTGCGCCCTAGGACCAAACCTCAATAAGAGAGATTCACACCCGACTATCTGAGGAACGGTGGCCTCCTGCGGACATAAGGTCTCCCTCATAACTACAGCCACTCCCCCACCCCTACCCTGAGTCCGAGGCCGGTGTAGCACCCGGAAGCCTGGTGGGCAGAGATCCACCAGGGGGATACCACCCTCTGGGCCCAACCAGGTTTCCGTAATGCAAGCCAGGTCCGCTTGCTCACCCTCGACTAAATCCCGGACGAGGGGAGCCTTATTAACAACGGACCTGGCATTTAGGTACACCAGTCGGAGCTCAGGTGGCTGCACATCCCCACTCCCAGAGCCTTGGGTCGAAGACAGAGGGTCGGAGCGTCTCACCGCTTGGAGATAGCGGAGAGGCCCTCCCGGAGGTCGATACGGCCCTCTGATCTTACACCTGCAGCCATTCCCTATCGTCGTGGGAATTGGCATTCCCACGACCCGCTCCAGAGCACCAGAGATGACCGACCCCGGCTCCCTCTCAACGCGATCTCTACTAGGCCTGGTCTGAACAGCAGTTGGCAGAGTGCCCCCTCTCTCCAACCAACCACAACCCTCCCCCCTGCCTAAGGCTACAAAAATTTTAGCTAAAAAAGTAATCAGGGGCCTCTTGTTAAATTTATATCTTAGGCCCCTGTTTCTGCCCGGCCATCTCTCAGGGTCCCAACAGTCGGACCCGTCATCAAGAGGTAAATTAAAAGGTAAGGCGGGTCGCTCCCAGGATGGGGGGGCACCCCTGAGAGCGAGTAAAACCGTGCTGGAGTATCTCAAAACCATGGTAAAATTGGGTAATACAGCAAGAAACAGACCCAGATCGAATAAATAAAAAGGGAGGATCTTAAAAATGGAAGGGGAATATCCAGACTGCAGACCCAGACTGCAGACTCAGCAATTATGGGCAGGAGACGGTTTTCCCGACTGGCTTGTAGGAGGAGCATCGAAGGAGTAGGTGTCCAATGGTCTCCCCCTCTCCTGAGCCGCAGGAGCAGAGTCTTTCAGACAGCGGCGTCTTCTTGTACTTGCCGTACAGGACGGCCGATGGAAACGCATGGCACCGGGCGAGCGAGAATGCTTTCCAGTGGTTCACTGACTCCAACTAAGATACCTGGCGGGTGTAACCACCTTTAAGTACCCAACTAGCTAACATTATCAGTGCCAGTGAGTTGCTCCCTGTTCATACATAGTAGTTTGCCTGCCCACTGGGGGTGTGGTCATCTCCTTAATAATTCCTTAACTAGGTTGTTTTATGCTTGATTGGTTGTCTGGTGTTAATCCCGCCTTATGTGGGTGGCTGGAGGGACCCCCTTCTACTCTTTTGTTTCCTTCTTAGCTTTTTTACTGCCTCTTTTGAATGGCATGTAAATTTTGTTTATTTCTATATTAATAGATAATTTGTCTGAGCGCCAAGCTTCTAGGAATTCCCTAGCATTTTCGGACTTCGCTCGGTCGAGGACGCGGAGTTTCCAGGTTGAATTTGTGGCTAAATTTGTCCCTGTGTTGCGAGATTTAAGTTTTTGTCGTGTCTTCTGACTGCTAATTGGAAATATAGGGATGCGATGTTAATCTTCTTCCTGTCTATACTACACAGTGGCTATTATAGTCCTTACATTGTTGTGTTGCAGATTTCTTCTGTTTTTTTTTCTTTTTGGGCTACTGGATCTTTTTTCTTTACTTATGATGTTTTGGAGGGCTTTAGTTGCTTTGTGTGCCACCAGGATGCTGTGTGATTGCAACAGTCTGTTTGTTATTTCTGACACATTATTTGACATAACTTGTGTTGACTGTGCTGTGGTGGGCTGAGAAGTCATGCACTTTTTGATGAAGTTGCCTGGCTTCGCTAGAAGACGTTGTGTAGATAACCTGTTTCCTTTTTTCTGATATTCTGGGTTGATGCAGTGTGCTTCTGCTTCTCTGAATGTTGTTGTCACACAGCTCCTCTTAGGGCAGCTGGGTTGTTGCTTTGATAACAGAGCACTTGATTAGTGTGTGTTGTTTTTTCGACAGACCTGCCTTCGCCATTATTTCCTCTGCTGATAAAAATAACCAGGAAGGCTGGTGTGTTGTTTTCTTCTTCTCTTGCCCTCCTCTGCCCTTTGTTGCCAGAGGAACAAAAGTCACAAGGGAAGAAGACAACAGCAACACACCACCCGTCCTGGATAGCCTCGCCAGCCAAGCTCAGAGAACAACTCATCCTTTCTTAGATGGAAAATATCTCGGTCACAAATCACAGCATAGACAAAAGCAGTGGGAAAAGTCTTCAGTGGTTCCTACTGACTTTAGGGCAGGGGTCTTCAAACGTGGCCCTTTTATGACTTGTGGACTTCAACTCCCAGAATTCCTCAGCCAGCGTCATAAAAGGGCCACGTTTGAAGACTCCTGCTTTAGAGACATCTCTGTTGTTTCCTTGGCAACTTTTCTTCATTTATTTTGTCCCCTACTCTCCAAAGGAGGCCACTGCCCTAACATTTCTCATAGTTCAAGTACCAACCAGATCTCCTTCCTAAGCTCCAAAGTCAGCCAAACGCTGCCCCCTAGTGGGGGAATAGAAAATGCACCTTCCTTCCTGGGAACAGCGTTCCTTCCTGCTTTGGTTCCCAGCTGCTCCAGGACTTACCTTTCCCGTAAACGGTCCCGTTTGTGCCACAGATTCTCCAGTCAAAGTTGTCCGTGCAGATGGCTTTCAGCACGGAAGGGCTTGTCCCATGGAAGAGGAGCCTTTCGTCAATTTTCTGCCCTCCCTTCTTCTTCTTCATCTGCTCCTTTTGCCTAGACAGAAGGAAAGATGTACGCTGCTCTACCACCGCGGAGGCCGAAGGCAACTCCGTTCCTCCAGAGGGGACGGCTCTCTCGGCTCAGCGCCACGGAGAAAAGAGGGCACTTAAGAGGGCATGTTTTCTGGGGCGATAGAAAGAAGGATGAAGCAAGACACCATTTCTGACGAGAATCACTTTCCATCAGAGAATGAGCTACTGTACACAAGCAAGCGAAAACAGCTGCCTCTTTCTTCACAGCCCTCCTCTTTTCCCTGGGTGAATGTGCGCTGGGGGGGGGCCTGGTGGCGCAGCGCTGAAGCACGCATATTGCAGGCTTTGTTTACTGAGAAACGTTGCTGTCTATAGGGCCATGTTTCTCAAGCTGGCCCACTTTTGAGAAGTGTGGGCTTCAACTCCCACGGAAGATAGCATCTAGCTAGGGAATTCTGGGACTTGATGTTCACCCATTTGAAAGTGGCCCAGCTTCAGAAACACTGCTCTAGAAGTATAAAAATTAAAGATATGCATCTAATTAATTTTGAGAGTTGACTGATATGCCCTGGGTAATGGAGGTAATACGCCTGACTTCTTGAGACATTGACAGCAATGATGTAATAAAATAAAATACAAACCATTGGTAGACTTGCCAAAGAGACGGGTTCTGAATTCGTTCTATTTTGCGAATTTTATTGTTTTTCATCGTCACATGAAAGAGATTCTCAATTTTCATGAACTCCGGAGAGCCTTTGTTGAGTTCAATGGGCTAAAACCAAGAATATTACAAGGTGCTGAAGACATTCTTTGTCGTGACTCCAGAAAGAAAGAAAACAATCTCTTTAATTTAAATTCCCAAACTGGAAGACTTGGAATCCTATAAATTTGGGTTCCCATTGGGGTTTGAAAGACTACGGAGCATTTGCACCCCACGGTGAGCAATGGCAATATATCATATTTTCTCCTCAGGTTGTACTCTCTTCTCCTTCTCGTATTTTGGCTTTTTATGGAAACCACAAGAGACCACAGGAGGAATGAAGCTAAAAATAAGCACCTCGTCTTCCCCAGAACTTCCACCAATCAGCCCTGTAGCAGGCCTTGAGGGAAATAACTTATTTTACAATTCAAACTTACACATTCTAACGTACGACTGGATATTTTAATGCAAGCCTAAAGAGGAAATATGCTTTTCAGACACTTATGTACTATTTTTCAAAACTTCACCTAGAATGTTAGATTTTATTCCAGTAAAAACCTTTCTGGAGTACTGCAGCGCGATGCAATATATAGTTTCTATAAAATAGGGGACATGGCAGTAAGAAACATACATGGAAGAGATAAAAACAACATCGAGAAATCTATTACCTTGTATCCAATAGCAGGTAAGGCTGTAAGATCCCAGTTTGGAGGATACACTGGAGCTACCACGGGAGAGGGTGTGGGTGCAGGAGTTGTCGTTGCTGTGTGTCTGGGTACAAGCAAGAGAAAAATCGTGAGGGACGATGGTTAATCTGTTCCATCTAGTTCCAACAAGAACCACCACTCTGGGAAAAGCAAGTGGAACAATTTAAAAAAAACAGTCTTCAGGCTGGCTATTCATCATTAAAAGTGAGGCCAGATGGCTGATAATGGGAGACTTTGGCCCTTTTTCCTAGAACAGTGCTAGGCAACCTTGGCTCTTTTATGACTGGTGGACTTTAACTCCCAGAATTCCTCAGCCAGCCTGGCTCAGCTTGGAAACCTTTCCCTTTCCCCTCAGCGTGGCTGGCTCAGGAGTTCTGGGAGTTGAAGTCCACCAGTCATAAAAGAGCCAAGGTTGCCTAACCCTGGCCTAGGGGATAGTCCTCGGCTTACAACAGTTCATTTAGTGAGTGTTCAAAGTTACCACAGTACTGGAACGAAGTGACTTATGACCATTTTTCACACTTACGACCGTTGCAGCATCCCTGTGGTCACGTGATCAAAATTCCTGCGCTGGGCAACAGGCTCATATTTATGACAGTTGCTGGGTACCGGGGGGGTCACGTGATCCCCCTTTTGCGACCATCTGACAAGCAAAGTCAACGGAGAAGACAGGTTTACTGAACAACCGTGTTACTCTCTTAACAACTGCAGTGGCAAAGGCAAAGGCAAAGGCAAAGGCAAAAACTGTGGCAAGGAAGATGGTAAAATGGGGCGAAACTCAGCCTAACAAATGTCTCACTCAGAAACAGAAATTTTGGGCTCGGTTATAGCCGTAAGTCAAGGACTGCCTGTGCCGTAGTTGGCCGGAGATGGTTTCCTCCCTTGGTTGACGAGCATCCTGCCCCAAGAGGGTCCCTTCTGACCCCTACAGCAAGAGGCTCCTTCCTTCCTACCCATTCAGTTCTCCACTCTTCCCTGCCTCTCCTTCAGGTCTCCAGCTTTGCAAAGAGCTTCAAAGAGTTCTCTCCCAACCGGAAGAATGAAATTCGGGGTGGGCGGCATCCAATTTCGGTAAACAAAGACAACAATCTTACCAGATGGCACTTGGCACCTAGACCAGTGATGGCGAACCTTTCAGAGACTGAGTGCCCAAACTGCAACCCAAAACCCACTTATTTATCGCTGGGTGCCAGGTGGGTGTGGCCTACTGGGTGGGTGTGGCTGCAGTGGTCATGGAAGATTGGATGGGTGTGGCCAAGGTGGCTGTGGTTACCTCAATGTCGCTCGTGGGGAGGGACACCTGTGGGGGGTGGCTGGTTGAAGAGGGACAGTTGCCACTTCTGAGGCATGGTGCGGGTGCCCACAGGGAGGGCTCTGAGTGCCGCCTCTGGCACCTGTGCCATAGGTTCGCCACCAATGACCTCGACTTATACACCGCTTCATAGTATTTCACAGCCCCCTCTAAGCGGTTTACAGTCAGCCTGTTGCCCCCCAAGAATCTGGGTCCTCATTTTACCAATCCCGGAAGGATGGAAGGCTGAGGATCGAACTCCTGGCAGTGGGCAGAATCAGCCTGCAATAATACTGCATTCTAACCACTGCGCCACCACAGCTCTTCAATCCTAAGTAAATCTGGTTATATTACGGCTTGTCAAGACAAAGTTCGGGTTTTGTTTTAACTGTATATATTGCACACGCTGAATAGCAGCTCAAGAGTTTTTATGATAATCAGCCATCAAAATGGAACTGGGCGATTTCTCATCCTGAAGGTCACAGCAAGGTCACCACCCTCACACTTAGCGACCAAAATTCTGTTCCACTTGTGGCCATAAGTGAAGGACCACCTCTGTTTGGAACAGATGTTCTTTAATTTCAGAACAATCCACTGATAGAGTAATAATGCCAAATTTCAACTGCTTTTTACATTATTTGTTTTTCCCCCAACTACACATCGTTTGTGGGCCCTTCCTGAACCTTTTTTATTTTAGAGATACCTCAAGCGATTCAAATACTTTGGCACAAGAGACGGTTGCCGTATCTTTTTTCTTACGGTGGACGTAAAAAGACTTCATGCTCCTGTTAAAATGCCTGGTTTTTAAGATGTAAAAAAATATATATCCTATTCCCCCCCCCAAAAAAAATTTCAGTCTGTTTTTCAGTTGAATTTGTACACCTTGTATGTTAAAGGTAAAGAATTTGAAGTAATATATCTTGGTCCATTTTTTTTACATCTGGAAAACATGGCATTTTAACAGTGTGTGGAGACTTTTTATACCCATTTTAGGTCTTTTTGCCATTAGCAACAGGTGATTTTCTGCCCTCTGCTGTTGCTTCAGGTATAGAAGCTACGCTAACCAAAATGAAGAGTCCAGGAACTTTTGTCAGAAACAAAAAAAAAAAACCCCTATTAAACGGATGTGTGTGCAAGCCATGATGACATCACAGCCACAATGCATGCAAATGATGCAAATCACCAACTGATGCGGCTACATTATTTGCATCACTTGCACAATGAAATCATGTTGTGTGTGTCATCACGGTTGTCTAGAATTATATCCTGGTTTTTGGAACTTTGTATCCCCACCCCTGAAGGTCCCAGACAGGACTTCCTTAGCTGAACCGTTGATGCCGTCTGAGAAATATTAAAGCAAATGATGTTAGATACAGAAGGATAAAGGGAAATGGCTGCTTACTCTCATAATTGCAAATAACCGAATATGGGACTGCGTGAACCAGTCTCATATTTGTATTGTATTGCAATCCTGAAATACAGCCATATTTTTAGCAGAATTTTAATGTTCTCCCCACAGCTGCCTGGAAGGGAATATAGCAAAAAGCCGTAAGAAACCTGATATTGCCCTTGTGACACGGGCCCACTTTCTACAGGGACATTCGTCCCCAATTCATTACCCCTCTTTTATACCTCAATTTCTGGGGCAGTTTTATTTAAATAATTCAGGAAATTATTTATCCGTTAAATAATGAAGATAAATGTATTTCTCTAAACGTAGCAAAATTTTCCTATAAGCTTTGCCCACTAACGGTGGCTTGTAATTCTTGTTGTTTGGGATAGTTTTATGTTGTTCATTTTATTGATTATATTTTTATTAGTCAACGACTGAAATAAAGTTCTGTTTCTCTGAAGTTATGTTGTCCAAAAATTTGAGGGCTTAAGCAAGCCATCGTCTGATACTGAAGTCTAGAATGATTCAGGGCCCCCCACACACACACACCTCTCCATGGGAGGAGATCTCTGTGGGCCCAGACTGGTCAGCCTCAATGCAGACAAGCCAAGCCAGTCTACTGGGCAGTAGGTCAAGGAGAGGAAGCTCCTTTACCCTCAATCTCTCCAAAATGGTAAAAAAAGAAGAAGTCTGTAGCAAGATTCCACCTGTCCTCAAACATAGCCCCTTTTCAAGAAATTAGGAAAAGGAGGAACAAAGCAAATTGAAGCATGGGTCCCCTCCTCAGTACACCCCTACTTTACCCTTTCTTTGTCTTGACATCTTCAGAGGAAACAAACTTGGGACGTCTTCGGACCTCCCGTTTGGTAGGATAGTTCAAATTTCTCTGGGTCATATCTTCAGAAAGAAGGTAGAAAGGTTTTAGATTAAAAAAAGAAAAAAAAACCACCCCAAGGTCACCAACTATGCCTAGAGAAAAGATGCAGAAAGGATGGGGCGAGGCTCATTCATATCAGATCTGAATTCCTCGCTCCTCTTCTCAAAAGCCGGGGGGGGGGGGGGGGGAGGCAACCTGAGCCCTGCAGAAACTTGCAAACTCCCATTTTTGGCCTGCAGGACTTTCTTCTTTTTAGAGGGGCAGAAGACGGGGAGAGAAGTGGGTACCCTAAATGTTACGGAGGATTAAGGTCCCCATTTCATCTCCCCCCAAGAGGAGTGATTTTAGTCTTCCTCTCCCCCTTCCCTCTGGGAAAAAGAAAAACCAAAAACCCAACGGGCAGTCATTCTGCCTCTTCCCACTTGGCCCACGAAACCGTTGGAAAACACGGGTGCCCCAGGAGGCACTAAGCCAATTACAGCTGCTGGCTCAAAACTCAATCGCTTCTCTTATTCAACGGGAATTTGAGAGCAGAGCAGCAACTGTAAAACTCTTCTGCGCGTAGCCAGCTGACAAAGACAGTTCCCGCTTAATGTCAGGATCGTCTCGGGGGGAACCAGACTGAAGGATATTTTGAAGAGACCCGTGGAAGTGGGATTCCTTACTTTTAAAGCTCAGCAGGTATTTCTGAGAGCCGGCTTCAAACTGGATGCTTCCATCTGGCTCGGCCAGGTACAGGTTCTCCAGATCATCCGAAGTGAGGCTGGCAGGCTGGAACTGCCCCTGCTACAGAAATCAAATATTATAGGCCACTTATTCTTAGAGGATAAGGACCGGCTGCTCCCTTCTCCACACACTTTCTTGAACGGAACACTTACACAATAAGTATATATTGTGGGTTCACAACGTCAGGTAGTCCTCGACTTACGACTGTTCTTTTAATAATGGTTTGAAGTTACAGCCTTGGAAAAAGTAACTTATAATCTGCCTGGGAAGTTATGACCCTTGTACCACCCCACAAATCGCATAATTGCAATTCCCACGCAGGGCAAGCAGCCCACATTCACAAAGGCTGCTGCATCTTGTGCTGATGTGATCACAATTTGTGATCTTCCCAACTGGGAAAGCTGCATTTATTTGACAACCAGATGGTTCGCTTAATGAGCACAGTAAAAATGGTCGTAAAATCAAAAAATGGTCGTAAAATCAAGTCCAGTCACATTTGCTTATCAACCAAAATTCTGGTTGCAATCATGGTCACAAGTCAAGGACTACAAGTATTTAGAACAGGCATTAACACCAGAGAAATCCACTGACATGGTAATAATGCTGCGACAATCTGAACTGAAGCCATTTTCATTTCATCTTCACTGCCACAATATTAGTTTAGAAGAAGGAGGGTGTGTGTGTGTGTGTGTGTGAGAGAGAGAGAGAGAGAGTGTGTAGAGTTTTCAGTTAGCCAAAACAGTTCAAATGCATGGGAACCAAGGTCATTGCTGATAACATTTTGGCCACGTTTTCTAATAATTTGTGAATTGATTTATGACATCTAATTGGGGTGGGAATTGCAACTTGCAACTAAAGGGAGGGGAATTTAGTCCTGGGTTGACCTTTAACAGTTCTGTGAGGGGCAAAGCAATCTCAGCAAACGAGGGGATAGAAGGCAGTTTTCCATTCCTCTCCTCTCACAAAAGGGTTCCATTCCGTTCTATCGCAAGCTTCACTTTTTCCGTTATGTGTTTACGCTCGTCCTCTCTTCAAGGCAAGCGAGTCTTAGCCTCACCGCTAGCATCTCCTGTTATTCACTCTCCATCAGTGTTGTTCAAACTTGGCAACTGTAAGAGGGGCGGACTCCCAGAATTCCCCAGGGTAGCTGGGTGGGATGGGGAATTCTGGGAGTTGAAGTCTCCCCAACTTAAACCAATAATCCATGTGCAATGTCGGAAAATACCATGTTATTAATACGTTCTTTGCCTCTCCTAGAAACTGGGCCAGCAGCACGGAAAATGGCAACCTCTGGAGGGGGAGGAGAAATCTATCAGTCTGCCATAACCCCCAACCTTAACCCTAAATCACTGCTTCTCCTTTCCTAACATTGTCTGCAATCCGACAACTAAGGAGACAAGACCGACACAGAATCACCATAGCTAATAGTAACGTTGGGGAAAAGAGATGAGTTATGAAATCTTGAAAACTAGAGAGGGACACTCACCTGTTGGTGAGTACATTAAGGGAAGGTGTTTGTGTGTTGTCTGGGCTTCTTTCTCCCAGAACCCCGGTGGACCAATGCCTTACTTAAGAGCCAACGCTGAAATGTCCACCTGCTCTTGGTCCGATACACTTTGGAAGCTTCCCTTTTTCCTCCCCAGATGCTGAGAATGGATAACAACGTCATCATGGTGTTCTCTGAGCTTCGTTGTTTTTATGCAGAGGTTTCATTACCCAAGCTAGGTAGCATTATCCTAGTTTGGGTAATGAAACATCTGCATAAAGACACCCGAGCTCGGAGAGCCCTTCCCAATGTCCACCCCCAGCTACAAATGTTCTCCTTTATGGGCTGAGATTTCTCCTAGGACTGGAAGCAGCTAACGGAGCCCTTCCATGGACTAGCACAGGGACAGGCAACCTCGGCTCTTTTATGACTCGTGGACTTCAACTCCCAGAATTCCTGAGCCAGCCATGCTAGCCCAGGAATTCTGGGAGTTGGAAGTCCACAGGTCATGAACGGGTCGTAATTCCCCCATGCTGGCTCAGGAATTCTGGGAGTTGAAGTCCACGAGTCATAAAAGAGTCAAGGTTGCCTGTCCCTGGACTAGCAGTAGCCCAGTCCTTTACTGACCTGTTTCCCATATTCGATCCACTGGCCCAGGTCATTCTGCCAGTACCACAGCCACTTGGTTGTCATGACGAACTTAGCCTCTTTGGTGACAGACGACACAGTGGACAGGCGCCGAATGGGAGAAGCAGCAGAAGTCATGGTTATGAAATCCAGCTGCAGATCTGGAAAGCTGCAGAGGAGAAAGAGTCTGGCTGAGTTCACCCACTCTGCTCAATCAGCCGGGTTTTTCTCTCCCCTTCCCCGCCCTGAAGAAGCCATATTGGCTGGGTTCACTCAGGAGGCTAAAACTCGATCCGTGTCTGGCAAACTGCACAGAATTGGCTGGTCCACTTCTCGGCTGGTTCTCCAGGAATTCTGTGCTTGGTTTTAGTGAATTCGAAGCTATAAGCGAAATCTAACTTGGGTTATTCCAACACTAACTCTTTCATTTTTCTATCCCTTCACCATAGACCTGGGGGAGTTTTTCCAACTCCAGATCTAAATCCTGCAGTCCTCTGTGGAGAGGATTTTATTTATTTATTTATTTATTTTATTAGATTTATATACCGCCCTTTCCCGAAGGTCTCAGGGCGGTTTACAGGGCATTTTAAAATCACATCAATACAAAATACAAAAGTTAAAAGACTATTAAAAAGATTAAATTTTTAAATTTTTAACTTATTGTAAGAGTTGTGGGCATTTTGTTTAATCTTTTTTAATTTTTGTATTTTGTCTTTTAACATGTACTGCCCTGTTCACCGCCCTGAGTCCTTCGGGAGAAGGGCGGTATACAAATAAAATAAAATAAAATAAAATAAAATAAAATAAATAAATAAATAAATAAATAAATAAATATCCCTGAAAATAGAACCCCAGTTAAAATTCTCAGCCCAGACCCATTCCTTACATCAGGGGTCCTCAGCCTCGGCAACTTTGAGACTTGTGGACGTCAACTCCCAGCAAAGCTGGCTGAGGAATTCTGGGAGTTGACGTCCACAAGTCTTAAAAGTTGCCGAGGCTGAGGACCCCCTGCCCTACGTGCTCAGAGGGTCAGCTGTTATTATCAGCCACTAAAGAGTTTTTATTACCAATCAGAAGAGAACAACGCGGAGCTGAAAAAATAAGCAATTGATGCATTTGAAGACTGAGATTTGGGAAGGTGGAGCATTGAAAAGCTCTGTGTGTGTGTGTGTGTGCGTGCGTGTGTAAAAGAAAACCTCATTCTAATGATGGGCCATTCACAAAAAAACTGTGATGGGGGGGAGACACACACACCTCTCTGTAGATTAAATGCACTCAGTTGTTGTGACTCAGGGCCAGCCGGTGGGTCCGACAGCCGGCTCCGATGTATCGGATGACTCAGATGAGGGGGAGGAGGGAGACAAACCGGCTGATGATGGCTTGGAGGCTTTGCAGAGCCCTCAGCCGGGGACCTCTTCTCAGCTGCGTGAGCCCGATAGTGCGGAGGATGATGACCCACAGCTGGCCCTGTTCAAGGACGCCCGACGCAGGAGGCAGTCGAGCAGGAACAAACAAAGAAAGGCTGTGGGACTCCTCGGGAGGAGGCACAGGGAGACCACGCCCTGAGCTCCTAATAAAAGGAGTGTTTGGGGAGGGGCTGGTTGCTGAAAGCAACTCTCCCGCTTGAGGAGTCAAGCTCTAGTGTTTTTGTTAATTGAGTAATAAAACTTGGCAGACGCCTTTTAGCCTTGGACGCTCTCCAGTCTCTTCTATCTGAATAGGGGTTTGCCTTACTACAAGGCCAGAAGAGGGCTGGTTCAGAACATCAGTTTCCTTACCGCTTAATCATCATAAAATACGATGGGAAAGTGCAGCTGACTCATGAAAAGTAAAATAAATCTGCTTGCTTATTGGGAAATTAGCTTCGTCAAAATCAGCAAATATATTCGCAGGAATATTGGTTTGCTCCAAGAGTGACCAGGGCGAGTGCCTTTTCTGCCCTAACAATTTTAAAGTGCAGACAAGCAGTTCTCGACAATGGGGACCCTTGCTACGCAAAGTGGTTGCCATGTGTGTCACGCCTGATTTTACGACCTTTTCTATCACACTAGTTAAGCAAATCGCTGTAGCTCAGGGGATCCCTCGGTCGTTAAGTGAATCAAAGCTTCCCCCTTTGACTTTGCTAATTGGAAGGCAATTTGGAAGGTGCCACATGGCGACCGTAAGACCCTGGGATGCTGCAACTGTCACAAATGCAGGCTGGTTGACAAGCACCAGAATTCCGATTAAGTGACAGCAGGGAAGCTGCAACGGTTGTAAGTTAAGGATTTGCTACAAAGGAAATATTAATATTTGAGAGTTGGAGAACTTAAGCATCTATGGTTATCTACCAGATTCCAAAAACGATGGGAAACTGAAGCATCTATACCAGGGGTGTCAAACTCACACGTCACGTGATGTGTCGCGACGTATCGTGACTTTTTTGCCTTTGCCGGCAATGGGGTGGGCACGGTTTCACTATGATGCATCCGGCCTGCGGGCCGGCAGTTTGACACCCCTGCTCTGTAGGCTAAGGCTTCTTTTAGACCAAGGTGTTTCCTGCCAGCTTAGCTGACTCCTGGAACAACATGATGAGACGGCTACTTGAATGGCCAGCCCTGCAGTAAGTAACAAAGATATACACCATTTTCTTACGAGGCCTTCTTAAATCCTCCTGGCTGGCACACTCAGCTAGAGATCCGCTTGTTTCCATAATATCTCTAACGTTAGGCAACCTATCTTTCTTGCAATAAACAGCTATTTCTGTGAGCTGAGACGCAGAGCCACTGAATCCCAGGTGTCCTTGGGGTACCTGTAAAAATCTGCAGGGGGAGAGGTGTGGCTTTATCCCCCCCCCCCTGCATGCAAGTACAAGAGAGGGGGGCTTCGACTTCCGGTGGCTCCGCGGCGACGGAGACAGCCTTCCCGGGCTGCCCGCGGCTCAGCTGTTGTTTTTTCGCCCGAAACAGCGCCGATCAGCTGTTCGGGCAAATTTGAAGCCCCCTCCTCGGGAGAAGAGGAGGGGGTGAGCCCCCAGGTAGGGGTAGAGTTCTCCGGGGCCGCCTGAGCTTGGAGCTTGGGCGGCTGAAGGATTGAACTCCCCCGTAGCCTGGGCTGCTCCCAGCTGGCCAGCATCTCTGCTCCGGATTTCATGGAGCAGAGCCAGGCGTCTGCGACCATCCCTGCTTGAAGGAGAGACTATGAAAGGAAAAGAGCAGGCAGAGCAGTACAAGTAGGAAAGATAAAGAGATGAAGAGGATTATTTTATTTTACTCTCAAGCTTGATGAACTTTGCTTAAAACTTAAAGTGAAAGTGCGTCACAATTGTAAGTAAAAGATGGCGGCTAAACCTCCCCCTAGAACTTTTCGGAGTGCTGGAAATTCTCCGGTGCAACAACAATCATTACTGCAGGCGTTGCATTCTCCTGATGTATTGACATCGAAGGATCTTGAAAAACATACCCAGTTAATTTTGGAGTCAATGGGTGTTAAATTTGCACAGATGGAGGAGAAATTGGAGAAATTGGAGCAGAGAATGGAAGAAAGGATGGAACAGAAACTTAGAGAGATGAAGGTAGACATTTTGTCCTCAGTGCATAAAGTAGCTAAATGTGTGGAGGTGCTGGATGATCAAGTGGAAGATTTGACTCAAAAGAATGCTATATTAGAAGCAAAAGTATTGGAAATTGAAGATTTAAAAGACAAAATGGATAATGAACAGAGTTTGGCTCAATTTTACCAGATGCAGTTTGCTGTTAGAATTAGAGGCCTAAAAGAGAATATTAAGGAAGATTTAAAGCAGCTGGTTTCTGAGGCTCTTGAGGGGGTATTGAACCATCCAGCATCTGAAATAAAACAAGGTATGGACAAAGTGTTTCGTGTGAATTCGTGGATTGCTAAGCAGAGAAAGTTGCCTAGAGATGTGGTGGTCTATTTTGTAAAAAGGGAAATTAGAGATGAAGTTATACAAGCTGCCTATGATACTAAAGTTGTGATTGCTGGTCAAGAAGTTTTGGTTCTAAAAGAAATTCCTCCAAAGATTTTAAAGAGAAGGAAGGACTTTATATTTCTTGTGCAAGAGCTCAAGCAAAGAGATATAAGGTTCAGATGGGAGATCCCAGCTGGGCTGAGCTTCATGTATGATGGCAAAAGGTACTGTTTGGGTACTGTGAAGCAAGCGCATGATTTTTACAACAATGTTTTTTAAAAGCAACCCCATCAACACTTCTGGAAGCTGTAGAGGGATCTGGAGAAGGAGAATGTCAAGAGGATGAAGATGGACAGATGGACGAGAAGGGTACAGGAGGAGATCAAGCTGCAACTCTTTTGGATGATCTTAGAGAACAGAGGGTGACGCGTGCTGCCTTAAAACGCTCAAAAAAGACTAAAAAATAAGACCAGTAGAAATCTATGGAACTTCCACAATATACTTATAGTCAAGTGGTAGTTGAGTTTTTAAGAGTTTTGGGACGTTATGTATGGTAACAGAATTTTCAATTTGGAATTAATGGATAATTAACTATAGAGGAAGAGGAAGAAAGTTTTGTGGGTTAATGCGGGTTAATTTGTGTAAGAATTATCTATTATAGCCTATTTTGGCTAGAGAGGTTAATAGGGATAGGAGCTTGTGGTGTGTAAGTGAGAATATGTCTAGGTAATAGTGAATTGTGGAAGAACATAGATGGGAATGATGTTAGTTTTCTTTTATTTTAGTTCATATATATTTAGTGGCTTACTCTATATAAGCTAGAGAGTGATGGATTTTAGAGTTTATAATTGTTAGTATATGATTGTTTATGATTGCTTTTTAGATATATACCTTGTATTTTGCTCTGGGAAGTCGGGGGGGGGGGGAAGTAGAGGGGGGGGCAGGGGAGGGAGGAGGGAGAGGGGGGGAGGTAGGGGGGAGGTAGGGAGGGGAGGAGGGAGGGGGAAGGGGGGTTTTTCAAAGGAAAATTGTATTTTAAAACTTTTCAATTAAAAAAAAAAAAGAGAGGGGGGCTTCAACCACAATCCTGCAGCTGCCGCCTTGGAGATTCTGATATCTCCTCCCGGCAGAGGCCCCTGGCACTAGCCCACCCCCCTTTTCAAGAGGGAAGCATGCAGGCTTCAATCCCATTATGGAAAAGCAAACCTCCACTGAGATTTATTTATTTCTTTTACACAAAGTGTGCAATTTTATCTTCTACCTGGTAATATTTGGGTCACAGTAAGCCTTTTCAATTTCTTCTCTTCTGGGAAGATCCTTCCAGCCGTTGCTGGTGGAGATCTGCCACCGGTAAGGAAGATCATAATGGATCATACTGCAATTATCTACAAAGAGAATGAGTAAAGTAAATAATCTAAACCATGTTTATAAAGCAAGCTTACGGATACGCTTACTACAAAAGTACAGAGACCGACTGACCGTCTTTGGGAAGAGAAATACATTTTGGGTTACATTTCCGAGCCGATGGATAAAAGCAAAAATCTAATTCATAATTTTCTACACGATAAGAAGTATCGATGTAAATTCAAAGGCAACAGTCAGGTTCCTATAATAAAGCAGCAAATCTTTGGTTTTTCAAACGGTGTTTGTTACATAAGCTGGACTAGATCTCCAGGAGAAAGCCATGAAAATCTGTTTCTATAGAACTGCCAAGGAAGCTACCACCAGACATCTTGGGATCCCCCAGGAGTCATTCTGGATCCAAGAAACCCACTAGCTTTCCTTGCCTTTCTCTGCTCCCTCTTTCTCTTACTCCAGAGCGGTTTCTCCACCTTGGCCATTTTAAGATGTCTGGACTTTGTGGCTGGGGGATTCTGGGAGTTGAGTGGTGACATGCATTGAACTCAAAATACTGAACCAGACATGACTGATAGCTCAACCGCTGCTCTCTGGAAACAACCCAGGGTGGCCTTCACCCTCAGCCTGGGACTTGCAAGCCCACCTTAGCCTTTTGCTGCTTTATAGGTTAAAGAGCCTTTGTATCTCTTTCCTGAAAGGCAGATCATGCCCCCGGTCCATGACCTCAGCGGATCCCTCGCTTCATCTGAACATCCCAGGGACCTTGTCAACCCGCCTGCTGCTTCTAAAGCAGACATGTCAAACACAAGGCCCGGGGGCCGGATCCGGCCCACGAAGTGGTTTCATGTGGCCCGTGAAGCCATCCTGGAAACAGTGAGGGAACGGCCCCCGCTGCCTTGGCCCTGGCCCAGAGACCCTCAGACCTGTCCCACTCCTGCCCAGGCCCCCATAGGCACCCTGGATGCCAACGATGTAGAGCTGGCCACGCCCACCCAGTAGGCCATACGCACTCTAGCCACGCCCACCCTGGCCACACCCACCCGGCCCCCTGAGGGCAACTGCAATGCTGATGCGGCTCTCAATGAAATTGAGTTTGACACCCCTGTTCTAAAGCAAGCAGGGGCATAAAAAAAAAAGGTGAAAACGGGAGGGCTGAGGCGGGTGGAACCTGCAAAGGTATTACAACTCGCAAGGACAAATCAACCATCTTCGCTGTGACTTACTTTTATTTTTACAGAACTGCCAGACATAATACAGACAGATTTCATCAGTTTTTCCCTTCTCGGCACTTAGATATTTCGGAGGAGGAGCTCCTATAAATAAAAAGGGAGAAATTAAGGGGCACGGTATCCTGTTTCGGTAAAAACCACAGAACGGTGTATTTTCCCACCCAGATGCAAATGAACTGAGCCTGCAGAGCGGTGGGTTCCCACGTTACATGACCCAAGACCCACCCAAATACAGAAGTGTGTGCTTTGTTACAGACAGGCCCAGCTGACACCCAGGGCTGGCCTAGAACAGCCAAAGATGCTAAAAAAAGAGTTGGCTTACCTTGGTCAGGGTGGCCAACTTTCACAAAATTATTTGGGTTAATTGGTGGAGGTCTCTCATTTTTTGGACGCGTATTTAATCGTTCCTTATCCGCTGCAGGTGCACCATTTGAGGGTCCTACAAGAATGGAGATGGCGTCTATGGTTTTGTTGATGAGACAGGATGGATTATAGAAAGAAGTGTGTTGTAACATAGGTAGGGAGCAAATTTATAATAGTACATAAAACTGCTGCAAAGATTGGATAGCATTTTTTTTCTGCCCTATTTTTTTTGCACTTTTAGCTTTCTCTCGATTTTTCTTACACTTTATTTTTGTATTATTTTTATTTTCCTTTTAAAAAAAATTCACAAAAATTATGAAGGAAGGAGTTTCAACAAGGGAATGAGAACAGAGAGGTTCTGAAACAGAGAAACGGAGAATCTTGTGAGTGTGTAAAAGGTTCACTACCGCAGGAATTGAGCTCCTTTATGAAGGCAGCAATCCTGGCACTGCAAATGGTTTGGAAGTTCCAAATGGTGTCTCGATCCAGGCCCTCGGAAGTCAGCAGACTCATAGCATGGGGGTCCAGAAGGTTGTGAGACCTTTTGCAACGGGGGAACCGGCATTCTCCTTTGAGAAAATAGCGGCAAATGTGAAGCCGGGAACAATTATCCCTCTGAATGCAGGACCCATCCCCTTTGTTATAGGCACCGCACACCTGGAGAGAGACAGAAGCAGAAAGACGCCAATATTTGGGATTGCACAGGAAGCAGGAAAACATCCCAGGCATTAACTTGCTGGGCACCTGTTTTGAGATGCTAACTTAGCCTTATCTATTTAAATACCCTTCTTTTAAAAAAGCCACAGCAAAATTCGACCCATATTCCAGAATTAAAGTGACTTGCATTCATATCTGCTAAGATACCAAGACTGTGGAATTTTGATGCTTTTTAAAAGGGTTTTAGAATTCCTTCACAGAATCTGAGAATTGATGTCAGTTCCAGTTGGTAGACCAGGCTATGAAATCAACTTCACAGGAAGCTTGAAACTGCTTACAGGTAGTCCTCAAAGTAAATGGGGGTTTGGGGCAAAACCTGTCGTAAAATGCAGTCACATGCAAGCTGGTTGCCAAGCATACAACATCACTGCGCGAAAGTGCACGGCTTTCAGAATTTCAAATCCAGGATGTAAATACCAGCCAGGTAGGTCAGTCATAACTTCAAATGGTCACCAAGTGACTGGATTGTATGTTGAGGACAACCTGTACGGAGGTTGGATATAAGTGTTGTGATTCCTCGCCAGCCAGCGGATCCAGCAGCTGAGTCTGAGGAATCAGAGGAGGAGGAGGGCCCAGAGTGACATCAGAGTCAGAGGAAGGCTCTGAGAAGCTCCAAGACTTACAGTCGGACGAGGAGCCCGGCCCCTCTACTCGTGCTCAGGCCGAGACATGGCTGTGCTGGGAGCCTGAGTTGGACAGTGATGAAGCACAGCTGGGAAAAATCCAGGATGTATGAAAACACCGGCAACAGAAGCGAGTAGGACAGAGGGATGCAATGGGGCGGCTCCAAAGGCAAAGGAGAAGGCATTAGGAAGCCACGCCTTGGCAGAATTATAAAAAGGGAAGGTGTGGGATGTGCTGGTTGCTGAGGGCAACTGTTCGTGTTGAGGATCGAGTTTCTGTGGACTGTGTTTGTTGGCCTTGGACACTGACTCAGGTCTGTGAATAATAAAAGGGGTTGGTTTTTTCTTGTGGTTCCTGCCTGTTTCTTGGAAGAGGGTTTCTCCTTGTGAGCGTAACAAGGACTCACGTAGGCTGGGACGGAACAATAATAGGTACAATAGCAGAATCTGGCAAGGATTGTGCTGGACCTGCTCCCCCTCCTTATACGTCAGTGAATTAGGGAGGTGTCTGTAAAAGCTGCTTCCATGGATATTCCCAACTTTAAAAATATTTCAGACCCTTTTTGCCTAAGTATCAATGTCATCTTCCTTACTGTCTACAATTACAGACCTGGAACAGACTACCAGTTCATCTGGTCCAACACTCTGCAATGTGTCAGGAAACCAATTCTTACTGGAGACTGTCCAGCCTCTTCATAAGAAAAGCCCCAGAGATGGAGAAGCCAGAACTTCTAAAGATAGACTGTTCCAATGTATCTTTTTAAAATTATCAGGCCAACTCAGAATTTAGTAACAACCCAGTACATGAATACTAACCCTAAAAACACCCAACTTCAACAATGTTACAAGACCACATGTATTGTACATACATCCATAATTCAACATATGTCTTAACTTAGATCTGGCAGCTATGTAAAAGTAGGGTGGAATAGCTTAAACTATATGGGGGGAAAAACTGAAGCAGCAGAATACAGAATATTGATCTAATGGATAAGAGATGATACTAAATCATGATTTAATATGAAATGCAAAGCTGGTACTCCAGTGAGAAAGTAAATCGGAAAAAACTACTGTAGGATTTGGCTGGCTTGTCTTTTTTTTCCTCTTTCTTTCAATTTCCTACAATTTATCTTTCCTCATTTGCCTGCATTAGTAGTGTACAAACTACTTATGTAGTCCCCAGATGTGTGGGACCAAGCTTTGGGACCTTCACTGAATCTCTGGGAGTCTGGGGACATGTTAAGGGGTAACATGGAATCCACTGCATTATCCTTTATATCAGGGGATCTTCAAACTTGGCCCTTTTATGACTTGTGGACTTCAACTCCCAGAATTCCTCAGCCAGGCACAATGGCTGAGGAATTCTGGGAGTTGAAGTCCACAAGTCATAAATGGGCCAGGTTTGAAGACCCCTGCTGTATATTCATTGGCCATTCAAAAATAAGGACTTGAAAGGAAAGTTTGTGTATTAACACTTGTTAGCCATCTCTAGGTGACTCTTGGGACTGGCAGCTATAGAAATTGAATAAACAGATCCCACAAATAACATGTAATCTTCAAACAAGTTGTGTCTATATAACATGTGTCTGTATAACATCCCTAACTCCTTATATTGAGCAAGGATTTTATCTTTCATATCAGAAGCAGCACTCTGATATGATTATCCCAAGTCTGACCTAAGTCAACAAGATCTACTCTTGCTAAACCAATTTTAAAACCCAGGTCCCTGAGATTGGTGGCTTTGTAACAAATAACCAGGCTATAAGTTGGCACAACTTACATCAGGTAAAAGAAAAGGGTCGTTCTGTAAAAGTAAAACACACAGTTCGTCTTCATTAAGGCCAGAGAGTTCGTGATTTTTCAAAACTTTCCGGTTAGTTTCTGATAAAATGTCATGCGAATACTTGCAAGCACTAAAAGAGAATAAAAGAAACAGAGATAAGTAAACTACTCAAAAGTTCTTAAAATTATAGTTGCATTTACAGAAACTCTATATATCCCATAATCCTATTTTTTCCTTTCAACTCTGAAATGCTAGCCCACACTGAAAAAAATACCAAGGACTGAGTCTTAAGAAAACTTGAGAAGTATAAGGAGCAGTGACAGTCACACCTAAAAACACACACACACACCACCAAAACTTTTGGGGCTTTAAAACATAGTGATGATTCATCATGTATTTAGCAACAACCCTGTAAGTTAACTGTTGCAGAGAAATAGATCCATGTGTGGGAAAACTCTGCCTCAAACCCTAAGCATACAGAGTCATGACCAAAAAACAAACTTTTATCTTCCCTTTAACTTTGTTCACTTACTTCATTGAATCACATGATTGAAATCACCGCTGTGTCATTAAACTGTAATTCAAAGTTGAGGAGACAACCGGGAGTTTTTTTAAATATATATATATATATATATATATATATATATATATATATATATATATATATATATATATATATATATATATATATATATATATATATTATCCAGGCAAGTATCATCCTTATTTTGCAAGCTCTACAGAATAAGGGCTACTAGCTAAATGTGAATTGGTTCATTAGAGAGTGAGAAAAAGTGCTTAATTTCCACATACATGCAGGCAGTCAACTTATGACCACAATCGAGCACAACATTTTTGTTGCTAAGAAAGTTGCTAAGTGAACTTTGCCCCATTTTATGATCTTTCTTCATTGTTAAGTGAATCACTGCAGTTGTTAAGTTAGTAACACGGATGTGAAGTGAATCTGGCTTCCCCACTGACTTTGCTTGACAGAAGGTCACAAAAGGGGATCACACAACCCTGTGACACTACAAATATCATAAATATGAGCCAGTTGCCAAGTGACTAAATTTTGATCATGTGACCATGGAGATGCTGCAACACTCATTAAGTGTGAAAATCGGTCATTGTCACTTTTTCCGGTGCTGTTGTAACTTCAAATTGTCACTAAATGAAGTGTTGTAAGTTGAGGATTGCCTGCATTATAACAACATTTAAATACAAAAGTTACATTTTCAGCACTGTGGAACAAGAGCAGACTGGAAAAAAACCCCACACCTTTAAACTTCACCTCCTTCCGATTCCGAAGGCCTTTGGGGGCTTCGTGCTCATGGTTTGAGGCAGCCACTAACTAGCTGGCTGCATTCAGACACAACAATGCAGAAAACCCACCATCCGTAACCCAGAAATCCCCAGGAGAAGATTTACGGTCACTCTCTTAAACCAAAGCTCCGTGAAGCAGTTTACGGCTCGATGTGAAACTTTGCAAGTCTCCACTAACCCACTTTCATTCTCTCCTACCGGTTGCAGCCCTGAGTAAGTCCCTTGGGTGTTTCCTGACCCTCAGCATCCCCCCCCCCCCACAGGGTGACACTGGCACTGGGCTCAGCCTCTTGCCCACTCAGCCAAGGCACGGGCAGATGGGGCAGAAAGTTTTCCGTCTCTGCATCCTGCTTTTAACTGGGGGTCTGCAAGCCCCAAATCTTGGCGGTGGGACGCTGTAACCCATAAGCCCCTCCCAGAGTCTCTGGGAAGAGGCTAGCGAAGGGAGAGGCCAGCCACAATTGGCCCCCTCCGCCTGCACTTATCCGGTGCCAAATCAGATCAGGTTACGCTCCACCGTTCCTCCTGCAGCTCACAAGGAAATCGAAACCGAAGACCAGGTTTGTAGCTGGCACGGAGGAGAGATGGGTGACTAATACAGTCTTTGATGTCAGACTGCACAGCAAAAAAACAAACAAAAGGCTCCCTGGTGCCCAGGCCATCAAGCCCACTGGCACAGGACGCCAGTAATCATTTTTAAGCCATTAAAGGGGCTAAGGTGGTCCTTCAGTCCACAAAGGGGACTTATGGGAGCCCAATTGTGAAGGTAAAACAGGGCACAACTTAGTCTGAGCAGCAAAGCCTGGGACCTTTGTAAGCTAGATGCTCACCCACCCGCCGGCCTCACAACTGTTGGCTTTCCCAGAGTTTTCAGCAATTCCTTTCGTCCTACCCCTCCTTCCACCTCCTCTGCTGCTTCTTCTATTCCCTCAATCTGTAAACTGGCCAAAGAATGTCAGTTTCTGCTCCAAGAAATCAGCCAGCCTTCATCTCAGCGTTTTTAAGCTTGGCCCCTTTAAGATGAGTGCAGTTCAATACCCAGAATTCTGGCTGGGGAATTCTGGGAGTTGAAGTCCAGAAAAACACTGACTAAAATCAACTACTCTTTGATTATTAGCCCTTCCTGCATTTGCTTCAGTTCTATGCATTTCCGCCCCCCCGCCCGCCCCCTGCCTCTGAAGACCCTGCCCTGCACATTCAAGGGTGGGGGGTCTTCAGAAATCGGCCCTGCTTTCCAGGGCTTGAAATTGTGCAGCAATAATCTCTGCAGAAAACTTCTGGCCAGCTCCCCTCTGGCCTCTGTATCTTTCGCCGCTAGCTCCATATTTACAATCTCCAAGGCCAGCCACTTGGCAGTCCCCCCCACCCCACCCCCAACGCTCACGCTGTGCCGTTTTCCTAGCAAAAAGAAGTCAGCGTTTTAGAGAAGAGGAGCCTCGAAGGGCTGAAGAGGGGGGTGGCTCTGGAAAGCAAGGGGGACTAGATCAGAGGTCCCCAACCTTGGCAACTTGAAGACTTCAACCCCGGGAGTTGAATTCCACAAATCTTAAAGTTGCCACGGTTGGAGAGCCCTGGATTAGATGGTCTCAAGAGATCCCTCCTAGTCTTTATATCCTGTCAGGGTGCTGCAGGAGAGTTTTCCCACACTGGGGTAGAAGACCCCCCAATTCCTCCCAACCCGTGGAATTTGTGACATCTCCCTCTTCCTTAGAGAAATCTGGAAGTACCCCCAAAGTCTGCTTCCGATGCTGCTGGTTTCCTTTCTCGATCCCTGGCATTATTGTGCCCTTCGCCCCTCAACATTTCGACTCATTTTTTCCACAAAAATCTTCCTTCTCCTTTGCAGACAAAAACAGTGAAAACCTCAAGAGGCTAAACAACCCTCAAACCAACCATTCACGCCTGTTGGGAAGCTTCTTTTAATCTGCATTTTAATTTTAATTTTCTATTTTGAAACGCCCCAAGTAAAATGAGTAGAATTTGTTTGGTTTTTGACTAGTCCCCAGAAACTACTTTAGTATCTTGATCCTCCAGGCTTGTCGAACTGCCAGAAATGGGGAAGAAGTCGCAATACACTGCGCGATGTCACGAGTTTGACATGCCTGATGTTGTACTCTGTCCTTTTTTTTAAAAAAAAAATTCCTCTAGTAAGAAAATGTTGTAATATGCAGAGGGTAACCAAATTGAATTAAGCAAATATATTATCCACATTAGTGAAAAATCCCAGAATGCAAATCTAGAATAGAACAGAACAGAACGGAACAGAACAGGACAGGATAGGATCTGGAAGGGACCCTGGAGGTCTTCTAGTCCAGCTCCCTGCATGAGCAGGAGAATTTATCCCATTTCAGACAAGGGAAAAAAAAATCTCCAGAGATGGAGCACCCACGATTTCTGGAGGCGAGCTGTTCCACTGGTTGGTTGTCCTCACTGTTAGGAAGTTTCTCCTTAATTCCAAGTTGCTTCTCCCTTTGGTCAGTTTCCAACCACTGTTTCTCCTCCTTCCCTTTGGCCCTTTGGAGAATAACGTGACCCCCCTCTTCTTTGTGGCAACCCCTCAAATACTGGAATACTGCTATCATGTCTCCCCTATTTCTTCTTTTCTTTAGGAAGAAACAGGGGCAACATGATAGCAGTATTCCAGTATTTTATCTATTGGGATACGAGTTAAAGTCTGGCCATATCAGGACTTTGAGAAAGTCACCACTGATATAAAATCAGATTAACACAAACTATGGTCTAAAGCAGGGTTTGTCAAACTGCTGGCCCAAGGGCCGGAGGTGTCACGCAGAAGCCGCACCCGCCCCATTGCCGGCAATGGCAAAACCGTCCCAATACGTTGCGCGACGTCACGTGACATCGTGAGTTTGACATGTCTAGTCTAAAGAGTCAGTTTGGTCTAGTGCAGGGGTAGGCAACCTCGGCTCTTTTATGACTCATGGACTTCAACTCCCAGAATTCCTGAGCCAGCTGGCTCAGGAATTCTGGGAGTTGAAGTCCACGAGTCATAAAAGAGCCGAGGTTGCCTACCCCTGGTCTAGTGCAACATGGCTGGCTCAGGAGTTCTGGGAGTTGAAGTCCACGAGTCATAAAAGAGCCGAGGTTGCCTACCCCTGGCCTAGTGGTTAAGGGACCAGGATAGGAAGCAGGGGACCCCGAGTTCAAGTCCCATCTTAGAGATGAAAGCCAGCTGGACAACTTTGGGCCAGTCCCTCTCTCTCAGCCCAACCCACCTCACAGGATTGTTGTTGTGGGGAAAATAGGAGGAAATTGAAGTTCGTTACGTTGAGTTATTTGTAGAAATAAAGAGGGGGGAGACTGGGGGTTGAAGGCCACCCATCTTAAAGTTGCCAGGGTTGAGACAGACTCTTCTAGAACATACTTCTAAGCCTCACGGGAAAAGCTACGCTACTCTTTCCCAGAAGGGAAATGCTTGGTATATTGAAAATCTGAGTTATAATGGAGCTAATTAAGAACAGATTCCTACAGAGCTTCACGCATCAATAAAGCCACCAGATCTCCAGGAAACTGACTTGGGAGATCTTCAAGCCACTTCCCTGAACCATTTCACAACGTTTTGATCTGGCAAATAGCTTCACGCATCAATAAAGCCACCAGATCTCCAGGAGACTGACTTGGGAGATCTTCAAGCCACTTCCCCGAACCATTTCACAACGTTTTGATCCGGCGAATAACCAGATCGTCCAATTCTCCACCTGGAGATCAAGTCGGCCGTTCTTATAAGCGGCATTCAGCTAATTTTTTGCTGGGTTTGGCCGTTAAGCCATATAAATAAATAAATAAGCTGCCTTTAAAATAAAACAAAAACTACGTTCACTCTTACCCCCAACTCTTAGACCTGCTGACACCAATTCTTGTCCCTTTGAAGACAAGGTCGAGCCCCGGCTGGGGCAAATGGTTTTGTGTGGGCAGCACCCTTTTAATCCACCACCATTTTAATTCGCAGAAAGCCGCTTCTGGCCCCCAAACCTCCGGGGCCCGGCTGGGGTTTGGGTGGGTCCGGATTCGAAACGGTTCAAATAAGGCACCAAGGCCCGTTTCGGGGGGGGGTCCCGGGCGGCTCCCAGGGTCTCGCCTGGCCTCTGATGGGGCTCCAACGGGGTGGGGTGGGGGGGTTGGGGGGAAATCGCGATTAAACGAAGCCACAAAAAGTGCTCGGGGGTCGAGACGCGGCTTGTGGCCTTCTGGCCACTCACACGGGAGGGTTTGGAAAGGCGCTTCGAGTTTCCTTTTGGAAAAAGGGGAAGGGGCTTCCCGGCTGCAGAGGTTTCCCTTCTGGCTTAAGCGCAGCTGCCCCCCCCGTCTTTGGGTTACGCCCCAGTTCCCCTCCCCTCCCCCCTCCCGCGCCCCGGAGCCCCCCTGACCCGAAACAACCCCCCCCGTTCTCCCGCCAGCCCCTCCCCCCCGGCCAGCCGGAGATCACGAGGACTAGCGCCCCTCTCTCACCCGGCCCGGCATCTCCCGCGGAGGTTCAGCTTGCAGAGGTGGAGCCCGGGGCAGCCCGGGCAGGCCTGGCGGACGCAGAGGCGGACGGCCGAGACGGCCAGCACGGAGGGCTCCCCGGAGACCCCCGGCTGCACCAGGAAGCGCTCCGGCCCCGCGTCCCGCAGCACCTGCTGCAGCTGGCCCGCCGACAGGCCCGCCTCCCCGGGCAGCTCCGAGAGCGGCAGGCGGCCGCCCCGCGAGCACAGCACCTTGGCCAGGTAGCCGCTCACCGCCGGGTCCGCCATGCCTGCCGCCGCCGCCGCCGCCGCCGCGGAGCCGCCCGGCCAGCCGGAATCGAAAGCGAAGCGAGGGGCGGGGCCAGGAGGGGCGGCGTCCGCTCTGCCCCGCCCCGTTGGGAGGGAGGGAGGGGCTGCGGCCGGCCACGCCCCCCCCCCGCCCCCCGCCCGGGCAGCGGGACCTCCAGTCCGCGGTGGAAAGCGGAGCTTTGCCTTAAGGGAGGAAGGAAAAGAAAGGAAGGATGGAAGGAAAAAGAAAAAAGAAAGAAAGAGGTTAAAATTATGACTTTTGCCTTTCTTTCTCTCGGGTAATTGCCATGTCATTCCTCCTCTTCCCCTAATATTTTCTTCTTTCAACGAAAATTCCAAATAAGACTTCCATTCTTAATTTTCTTTTTCTTTTTTTTAAAAGAATGCTTTATTTCTTGTTCCTTCAAAAGAGAGAGAGAGAGAGAGAAGAGAGAAAGAAGAGAGAGACAGAGAAGTTTAGAGAGAGAGATGGAGAAGAGAGAGAGAGAGAGAGAGAGAAGAGAGAAAGAAGAGAGAGAAGAGAGAAAGAAGAGAGAGACAGAGAAGATTAGAGAGAGGAGAGAGAGAGATGGAGAAGAGAGAGAGGAGAAAGAGAAGAGAGAGAGAGAGAGAGAGAGATTGTACTCCAATCTGAAGATTGCCTCCATTTCCATCCCACCCCACCCAGGACCCATAAGCCAGCCTGCCCGGTGAGACTAAAAGCTTATACTCCGTTTCCCAATAAAGCCCATAAGTTGGTTTTCTTGCAATAATGATAGAAGGGAGGCAGAAGATGGAGGAAAGAAGAAAGTCTTAACTGAAGGAGCAAATCCAACGTTCAGTGGGCAAAATTCCTCTTCCCGGGAATCAGAAAAACAACCCACCCAAACATCTGCTCATTCAATCGGTGTCCACCAGAGGGCAGCAACACGCCATGAAATGGCTGTGCAAAATAACCCCGGCATTCTGCACATCTGGCTGGGGCCGTCAGTCAACTGTGCTCCAGCAATTACCAAAGTCATATTCAGAAGCTGTGTTCGTGTGATAGGACTTCCTAGCTTCTATTTCCTGCCTTCTGGGTTTCTTCTGGAGCAACAGGAGGCCAGAACTTCAAGGAGACCCTGTGGCCTTCTGGGCACGTGGGAGGTACTTTTTTTTAATACTGGTGCGGGATCACCTGTGACTCTCTCGTCCACCTTTGAGGTGCTTCAAAATAGAGATAGAAATCCAATCTCCTCGCCTCCCCCTCCCCTCAGCCATCAGAGTAACCATAAATTGGACCGTTGGGTATCCTAAGAAGACCAAGGTAAAGGTAAAGGTTCCCCCGCACACGCGTGCTAGTCGTTTCCGACTCTAGGGGCCGGTGCTCATCTCCGTTTCAAAGCCTAAGAGCCAGCGCTTGTCCGAGGACGTCTCCGTGGTCATGTGGCCGGCATGACTAGACACCAAAGGCGCACGGAACGCCATTACCTTCCCACCAGAGTAGTCCCTATTTTTCTACTTGCATTTTTACGTGCTTTCGAACTGCTAGGTTGGCAGAAGCTGGGACGAGTAACAGGCGCTCACTCTGTTACTCTGCAACAATTCTACCAGGTTTCTTTTCTGGACCATTTCATCCCATTTTGCTTTCAATCTGCGTAGGATTCCTGATGCGTGGATGGCCTCGGCCTCTCAAAAGCGAAATCCCTGAGAAATCACGACGCTTTGCAGTTGTGGATAAGTGTCAATAACATACCCGGATTTTGACCGACACTTGCTGTTCAACAATATTTTTCTTGAGGCTTTTTTTAAAAAATGTGGTTATTGGCAAAAATTGCATGATCTCTAGGATTAAGCTGGGAGAGCAATACCCAAATGCACTGCAATAGTTCAGACTATGTTTCTCTTTAATACCAAACCACCGAATTACTCTTTTTCCCACGGAACCGCACTCCACGGAGTCAGCCTTTGCAGGGTTCTTCCACAATTTCAGAACTGCAAAATGTACCCCCTGGTCAAACCCCCATTTTCCAATCTAAAAAAGAAATCACTTCCACCCCTTCTGAGGAAACGCTTTAGTCCTTGTGCGAATTGAACTGGGGCTGAGGATGTGGCCTCTGCAGTACCGTTGCATTTTCTGGCTTTTTTAAAATTTTGATGGTTTCTGATAAAAATGACTGTTATCGCCGTGTGCTACCAGAAGTGGTTCCTTTGCGTGTGGTTTTTGGTCTTGCATCTCTGAGGAATAAGACTGCATCTTCAGAGCTAACTCAGTGAAAGCTGAGGCAACTTCAGTAGATTTGTTGCCTTGAATTCGGTTTGCACTTTTTTTAATCTTAAAAGTCTGATTGGTTTCTCCTATAAGCGACACAAGATTGAAGGTAACTGTGAGAGGTCAGCAGGATGTAGTGGTGAAGGTGGTGGACTGGGACTGGAGGGACCTGAGTTCCAATTCCCCCTCAGCCACAGAGTCTTGGGGGGATTGGGGGCCGCTCCCTCCCTCTTGGTCCATGTGGTCCAGTCAGTGGACAAGCTGTTGGACTCACAGCAGGAGAGGCAAACTCTGGTCCTCCCTTTGCCTGAAGCCAGCTGGGTGACCTTGGGTCAGTATGTTCCTCTCGGCCCTAAAGACCATCAGTCCCTGGGACAACCTGGTGCAAAAACAAAACACCCCAAAGTGATGGCTGTTGTTGTTGGTACTTAGACAAGGCCAGGGGACTCGAGGCTCAGAGAAACAACAGTGTTGATCATTAGCGTGTGACTCTTCAAAAACCTCATTACTGAGAGAGTGGTCTCAATTCACAACCAAGAAAGCCGTCTTCATCTCTAAGAGAAGTTGAAGAGGTGAACACCGTGATTCCAGGCTCGTTTTTCCAGCTTTTAAGATACCAAGGAAGGAGGGAAGAACCGCGCTCACCCAGCAGAGGAACTAAAGAAGAAAATGTAGAGAAGAAGGGTGTGTGTGTGTGTCACTTGTTTTATTGTTCTATTAGTTATGTACATCTGAATCAATTGTCGTGACTTAAGCTAATTTTGTCTCTTAGGATTAATCACTTTCAGATCCAAATTCGGGTCTATCATCCCTAAACACACCTCCTTGGGCCAAAGTCATTGTGTCATTTTCTATTTACACGTGTACCAAACCTCCCCAAGAAAGGCAGCGAGAGGTCTGTTCAACTAAATAAGCAAGCATCTAAAGACCATTAAGCCAAAGAAAGCAGCAACGTTGACAAGGCCCCAGGGGAAAAGGCAAGCAGGTCACAAAAAGTCAAGATGTAGCCGCCATCTTGTCTTTTTGGGATACCGTCCTTCAGGCACCTTCTGGGAAAGGAGATCATGGCAGCCCGGCGTTCGTCTTCACGTCCCTGGCTCAACCACTTCTCTTTCCCTAAAGTGCTCATGCAGACTGAAGAAGCAAGGATGAGTCGCGTGCTTAACCTGAAGCCAAAGCTGCAAAATAAGTGGTTTCTTCCCATCCAAAGACTTCCGATCCCTCTGGTAAGAAGGACGCACGGCTCCTTCATCTCTTGCTCAGGTTGAGCAGGACTAAGACAGCATCAGCCATTGCAGACCCTCCCTC
Source organism: Vipera ursinii (assembly GCF_947247035.1). Taxonomy (NCBI): domain Eukaryota; kingdom Metazoa; phylum Chordata; class Lepidosauria; order Squamata; family Viperidae; genus Vipera; species Vipera ursinii. Next base: position 722,468 of record NC_139515.1, read on the forward strand.
GTCCCCTGACATCCAGTGCTGCCATTGCTGGTCTTTCAAAAGTTTCCATGACTCCCCATATTGGAGGCAATCATCTCCCCATATTGGAGGCAATCACGGGAGTGGCTAGGTTTGCCTTTTTCCTCTCACATCCCCATCACTTTCTCCGTATTAACCAACGCTCTTGAAGAAGATCTCCTTTCCTCATTCAACTTCTTCCTGGTCTGGTAATCCTAAGGCTTTCATCTGGAAGAAAAGGAGAAAGGGGGTCGGTGGGATTTATACGTGTTTCCAGGTTTCTTGCGAGTTGTGAGCCTGAAGCTTGAATACGCACTGACCGGCGTTTCTCAGCTGAGAAACACTTTGTCACGGATGGTCTGTGAGAACTCCCCTCTTTGTTATGCCTGCCTTTGGGGCGTGAAAGGAGCTACCGAGCACGCGAACCAACATGGCTGGTGGTTTGTGGGCCGTCTGTTCAGCCACACGTGTGCAGAACACACATCAACAGAACGTTTCTGGAACTCAATTAGAGACTGCTGAATATGAAGATGGCCTTCCTAAAGGACACAGAATTTACACGCTTATTCCTACAGCTTATTCCTACAGTTCAGTGGGCGGGACTAACACAGAAATCAGCCCCAGCATCAAATGATCCAAGCATTGAAATGAGGAGGAACAAAAAAAAGCCCCAAATTCTCAAATCCCACAAATGTCAATCTTCTTGTCTGTTTTTATGCAAAATCTAATGCAAAAATTCAGAACTCTCATATATATATATATACATATATATATATATATATATATATATATATATATATATATATATATATATATATATATATATATATATATATCTCACCTAGAGTCACTTGATAGATAGATACAAAGGGCATACAAATTTAATTAATAAATATTCTTGCTACAGATCTGCTGTTTTTGAAAGTATCCCTATTCAGAAGAAAATAGATTTTGTTCGAGAAAGGGAGGGGAAAAAACTGCTGCGGTGGCACATACAGACAGCGCTGAGAAGAGTGTGAGTTCCCTTCAGTTCCCAAAACTCTGCTGAGTACTGTAAACGTGAAACCACAAAATGCCTACCTTCCCTGTTAAAGTCTTGTGGCATAATACTGCAATATTGTGTTAAAATCAATGGATTAACCAAAATTTAATCCTTGGGATTCCCAGCAGTTGTCCTACTCATCAATCCCTAAAAGCTCTTAAAAATCTCCTCCTCCGTTGCGTCATTTTGCAGAGATACCATTCGTGGAATTCTCTGAGAAGATTTAATTTTTCAGTTCAATTACTTCCTTCTTCCCGGAAGAGCTTATGAAAACATAGGCAGTTACAGGAACAATAATATTGACGAACACGCTGGTTTCCTTTAAAGTTGATGCCCTCTACAGACTGCAAAAAACTGTACAATTATCTCTCTCAAAGTGGGCAACAGACCGTAGCTTCTAAGAACATGTGGCTCAAGTTCATTTAAACCATTCTTATTCCTGTAACCGCATATGTTTTCATAAGCTCTTTCAAGAAGAAGGTAGTAATTGTAGGTGATTTTTTTTAACCCCGGAAACTATTAAGATGGGTGGACTTCAACTCCCAGACTTCCCCAGACAGCGTGCTGTCTGGGGAATTCTGGGAGTTGAAGTCCATCCATCTTAAACTTTGCTACAGCTGAGAAAAGCAAATTTAGACTATCGCTTACCAATCCCCCTTGGCTTTGGATCCAAGGGCTGAAGTTTTCCTGCAGATATTTTGTTCCAAAGCCTAGCACAAGATTCATGGGGTGGTTGTCCATCACAGTGAGTCTGGTGGTGGCTTCCATAATCAACGCAAGTTTGATCCTCTTAAGTTCATCCTCTGAACTGACCGTGGAGTCTGTGGGTATCTCCTCAAGGAACTGGTCTGCCACTCTCCTGAAGAAGGCGTAGGAGGGCATCATGTCCCAGATACACTGGCATAAGGTCTTATCCTTCTTCATCTGGAAGAGGAAAGAGAAAATTTATTTAGTTGCTTATTTATTTGCTTATTCGTTTTATTTATTATTTATTTAGCTAGCCAAATTCTTCAACAAGTCGTCTAGGTCAGATTGTTTTCTTTTCTCAAATTGTGTTATATGAAGACAAACAAGAATTCCTCAAGAAATGGGTGGAATGGATTAATGGATGGAAACGTATCAAGGAGAAAGCCACCTAGAAGTAAGGAGAAATTTCCCAAGAATGACAGCCAGTAGAACGGCTTGCATCCTGAAGTTGTGGGTGGTACATCAGTGGGAGCTTTTAAAGAAGAGACTGGACAACCATTTGTCGGAAGTGCTATAGGATTTCTTGCCTGAGCAGGGGGCTGGACTAGAAGACCTCCAAGGTCCCTTCCAACTCTGTTATTCTGTATTCTATTCTGCATTTTGATGAGATTGCATGAGAAACTAAGGGCCAAAAGCAAGAAGATGCTCAGTCATTCAAATGGTTCCTCTTGATAACATTTGTAAATCCCTGGTCTAGATGACTTTATCACTGAAGACAATTTGAGCTTTAACATCTCAGAAGCTATGATAGTATCAAATTTATATCCTATTACATGTCTGTGGGAGCTCAAAGTGAGTTACTTAGGACTCTCTCCGTATTTTATTCCACCCTCACCCATAAGTTAGGTTGTTTTATGCCCCTCTTATGATAATGGTGGCTTTTTTGAGAGTTTATTCCAGTGAAATAATGTGTCTCTATTCGTGGCTTTTCCAAAGACTTTAATGAGATTTACTCCCAGGTAAGGGTGTCTAGGATTACAGACTCTGTGATTTTTTTAAAAATCACCTTTCTAATCCAAGTCTGTGAAAATACTTCTAGGTGCTCTGAAAATTGAAAAATCACAGAGTTGAACTTTAGGGGGCGGGGGAGGGAAATTGCGTGCTCAACATAAGACAGGGGAACTTGTAAATAATGACTTATTTCAGAGATGGCCAATTTTTGCATTCTCGGAGCAGTTTTCTCTTTGACGGTGGGGAATCTAATGAAGCCTCAAATTGCTCCGTGCTCTCTCTGAATTCAAGGGAATGGCTTTTCCCTCTGCTGGAAGGAGGTCACGCCTGGCTTTTAGGAGAGTTTTTATTTATTTGTTTTTTGGAGAAGACAGCCCTGAAATCCGGGCACTATGTTGTAAATGAAGACAAACAAGGGAGGGAAGTGAGAGCTCCCTCAATTAATTTGCAAATCAGAGCATTGGAGTCCCTGCCACCTTAGGCTACGTACTTACCTTCTCCTCCAGTTCATCTCCTGATTTCCGTAACAAGGCAACTATTGCATCAATAACCTTTTGTTCGTTGTCTGGTGGAAAGATAAAAATAACTGGTTCATTTTCTCTTAAGGCAGCAAGTAAAATAACAAAGCGCTTGGACTTATGAGGTTGTAAGAAATGATTGGTTGCTTAGATGCCATCAAGCTGTTCTCAACTCCTTTGACCACATACAGTAGATTTTCTCCAGAAAAAAAAAAAGATTACTGGATAAACAGTAGACAAGGCGCCTAAAATGAGGACCCAGATTGTTGGGGGCAATTAAGCTGACTTTGTAATAACGCCGCTTGGGGTGTGTGTGTGAAAGCCCTAACAAGCAGGCATATACATAGAATGAAGGCTACTGCTAAGCTTGTAAAGCCGCCCTGAGTCTTCGGAGAAGGGCGGGATATAAATGGAATTAAAATAAAATAAATAAATAAATGCCTCCAGTCTCCTCCTGCTTTCAGGACCCTGGTTTGTTCCAACCACAAGCCTCACCCGCATGGAAAACAAAGTACAGGCGGCTTATGGATGCCTTAGATTATTTTCCATCACGCTAAGGATTTTGTCCCCTGCAACCAAGGAGGAGGATGTTGTCCGGTTTGGTCTGCTTCTGCTCTCAGATGAAAAATCTGAAATAAGGTCAGATGTCCCCTCCAGAGAAAGAGGCCTCTGTGGGGATCCTTTCATGACCCACGCTTGCTGGTGGCGCAGTGGTTAGAGCGCAGCACTGCAGGCGAATTCTGACTGCAGTTCGTCGGTTCGATTCTCACCAGGCTCAGAGTTGACTCAGCCCTCGCTCCTTCCGAGGTTGTAAAATAAGGACCCAAGTCATCGGGGGCAACAGACTGATTCTCTAAACTGCTTAGAGAGGGCTGTAAAGCAGTGTGAAGTGGTAGATAAGTCTAAGTGCTGTTGCTGTTGCTTCTCCAGGCTTGCTCAGAGTGGCCTATGGGGTAGGTTGACTGCAGGGCCAACGGAAGGAGAGCTTTTGGGTTGGCTGGCCAGAGGACCACTGCTGCAGCAGGAAGCAGAAATGGCTGGAAGAGGCTGTGATGCTCACAGCAGCTCTCCTTGGCCAGCAGGGGGCACTGAAGCAGCCGGTTCCTATACAGCTGGCAAAGGTTCCCGTTTGGGGGGGGGGAAGTTCTACCTCTTGCAACATCAGGTTTACTACGCAGTTCCAGGCTACGCCAGCCCTAACCTGGTCACTGTATCATCCATACCAATGTTCCTCAACCTTGGCCATACGTGGATTTCAACTCCCAGAATTCCCCATAGTTGAAGTCTACACATCTTCAAGTGGTTGAGGAACATTGATCTATACAATTGAAAACCTCAGCCGCGTTCTTCTCTTCTTCCTCTTAAATACAGATTTCCCTTTTTTTATAAGAGGAGTTGGGTGTAGTTCAGCTCCCCAAAGACAATGGAGGTGTATTCTTGCTAACCCCTCCTTTCCAAGTCCTTTATTTGAGCCCTGTTGTTTAGCTAAGCAAGATGGCCTCTCCATGCCAGTGCTGCTGAGTAACCATGGTTTGGAAACAAGGATCTAGAAGTCCCTCAATCACCAGTTGAACAGGAGCCTGGGAAATCTTTTGCCCTGTGCATGTCCTGTGAATACATTCAAGAGCCCTCGGTAAAATATTGTGGAGAATGGTTGAGTTGAAATGGGTGGAGCTGCTATGAGGCATATAGAAAGCAAGTTAGGGCCTCATCTAGAACTTGTGTCCTAATGGAAATCTTCGGCAGTGCCCACGTGGACAAGGGGTGTGAACAGAAAATCAGTAGCAAGAAATATCCCCATGAAGGAAAAACACTTCACCTAATCCATCATCCTCAGCTGGTGGGATTGGCTTGCTGGCTGAGCCACCGTCTTCTTCTAGATTCAGTGCCCGTTCCACTACCACGATGCTCTTCTTCCCATCAGGAAATCTGGAACAATCCACTATCTCAACCAGTCTCTCTGCCAAACGAGGGATGTCCGAGTCATCTAGGAAAGCAAAACAAGAGTGGAACAATTCCATTCAACCATCTCCCTCCAGCGAATGCTTTATTCAAGAACATACAATCAGAAGATGCCTTCGGTCATTATGGCAGAAACATGAACAGCAGCCATTTTGGAATCCAGGCTGGCTCCATCACCACAGAGTTTTGGAGGGAAAGGAGAACGGCCCATGAAGGCTACAGGTAGTCCTTGACTTATGACTTATGAGGTATCTTTCTTAAGCATGCCCAAGGTTTATGGCCCTTTCCCCCACAGTTGTTAAGCAAATCACTGCAATTGTGAAGGGAATCAGTCACCAGGGGAATCCGGTTCCTCCCCTGGACTTTGCTTGTTGGCTGCAAAGGTCAAAAATGGTGATCACATGACCCCAGGATGCTGCAAGTGGTTTTTATCTTGTGAGTGTAGGGGGTGCTATACTAGTCGTAAGTATGAGGATCAGTCATAAGTCACCTTTTTCAGTGCCATTGCAACTTCAAATGGTTGTTAAATGAAAGTTAAGGACCACCTTCACTGGCGAGCTGGGGAATTCTGGGAGTTGAAGTTCACAGGTCTTAAAAGTGGCCACAGTTGGACATCCCTGGTATAAATCATAACAAACCGTTCTTTCTTGGTAGCAATCCACCCGCCATTACCATACGTTGGTTCCTCTCTTTTTCCTTATCACAGAAAGTCCACACTTCGTTTGAGAAAGGGGAAGGGAAACGTTACTTTTTTAAGAAAATCAGGTCCACATTTTCCATTTAAATATAAAAACTGGAATAATCAAGCAATAAACGTATCATTGTTCTCGCAAAGGCTATATTAAGTAGATATATAGACCTGATATACTCACAGACGGTCAATAAATTTATTACTGTACACGTCCGTACAAAAGTATGCAATCAAAAATAACGAGAGGTGATTGAAACTCTGCTTATTTTCACAGCATATAAAAGCTTCAAGCACACCCTGCAGTTGCCATCTTGTGGTCAACCATTATCAGAAATAATAATAATAAATAAACCTTTATTGTCAAAGTACAACATGTGTACATTGAGATTAGCTGAGCCTCCCCCCGTAAGTTGTCAGAAGGTCATTTATAAGAACCGTTATGCTACCAAAATTATTCCAGCTTACTGTATATAACCCTAATGAATAATAAGCCTACTTTGCCTTCCTGATAAACCCTGAATTCTGGAGACCAGCTTCATGGCATGGCCGTTGACGGAGTCCTGCTTTCGGAATACTCTTTGGCCCCTGGTGTCTTCTGCTTGTGGCCTTAGGCAAGAAGGAATACAGAAGCATTTCCAGTTGGTTCTTGTCTTTGCCTTCTTGGCCTTCTTCTTCTTCTTCTTCACCACCTTTTTCTGGTCCTTCTGGTTTGGTGGTTTATGATCTTCTGGAGAAATTTCTGGAAAGGGGACTTCTTCTTCCTTGGCTAGAGTGTTGACTTGTACAACCCGTTTCCTTTCTTCCTGGACTCTGGGTTCTCTTTCCAGTAATTGCCCATATTTGCTTGCAGACAGTCGCCGCTGTGCATAGGCCATCAGCACTCTGAACTCCAGGCTGGTTCTGTCTGTGTCCTCCAGAGGGATTTCTTCCATACTGTCCAGCCCGTTCTTGTATTCATTGTTCATCTTGCGGCTTCTATCGGGCCCTTCCACTCTACAGCAAAAGAAGAAAACCCAAGTTGCTTTAAGGTTTTCACACCATTCCTTCTTTTCCACCATTTTAATTCTCAGCTGAGGAATGTAATGGACATTTTGAGATGCCAAGGTGGTAGCTGGACAAAACTCTGCTTTACACCCAACACCCCAGTCCAAGGAGGGTCAAAAACCGCTGAGATAGCACCACCAAATGGTAGGACATTAAAAACCAAAAGAGGTGGGGCTTTAATCACATAATTGCAACCACCACAATCTTGACATTTCTGACCCCTTCCCATGGATTCCCCAGATGGTTTCAAGGAGACGCATCTCAGATAATGGTGGCCGAGAATCAGAAGGAGCCGAGGAGCCCTTTTTCTGACAAACACATTTTATCGAAGCTCAGGAGTTTCTTAACCACAGGATATCTCCTCCTCCTTGCCTGCATTCAGACTGGCTCCTTATAAAGGCTTTTCCCACAAGGGGAGCTAAAGGTGATGCTACAAGAAATTCTTCCTAGGAAAAAAACAGCTGCTTAGGAGAACTTTATTTTTCATGAAAATAAAAAATAGACCAGTGATACAGCAGCAAGCTGTTTCTGGGGATAGCTGCAGACAAGGGGATCAATAAAAGCATCCCCAAAGAAATTTAAACGGGCCATTAAATTGGGAGGGGGGCATGTAAATTAAGAAGGTAAAAAATAGGGACACCGTGAGGCATCTTGTCTTCTCCCAGATGTGTCCTGGCCGGGCTCTCCTGCCAGGATGCCCACCGCCTTCTTAGAGAGATTTTACACCAGCCCAGTAGACCAAGTTCCCTGGGAAGATTCCAAGCTAAGCCAAAAACTTCAAAAAACATTACAAGTCCAAAGCTTGAGTAAATGCCACGGGACAGGATATGCAACTAAAATGATAAATCGATGGAGAAACGGCTCAGAAACGCAGCCTTTACCGAAGGCAATAAGCTTCTTCAGAAACTCTTTGAGAAGTCAAAGGGATGAAGAAGCTGTGGCAGTGCCAGAGCTTTACAAGGGACTTGGAGGTCATCTTTTTCGTTTGGCTTCCCAGAGAAAATGGCAAAGTGTAGGTACTGCATCCCTTCCCAGAGCCCTTTCAGCCACATTTTAACCCATTTGCCACCTCCCTTGCACATATAGTAGGACTAGAAACATCCAGCCTAAGAGTGTCTGGCGAGAAGATGTATTGCAGGATCATTCTGGAACAACGTCAAGATTTTTTTTCTTCCTCAGCTAGGCTAGGCTGAGGTTGCTTCACTTGATAACATCGATGTAACAATACTGCCAGAAGTTTTAAACAAACTCCCATCCAGCTTTAAACAAACCCAACATTTAAATTTAGCTCATTATTATTAATAATTTGAAGCAATACCTTTGGATTTTAGTGCCCAAATGGTCCTGAAGAAGTCTCTTCCTGACCTTCTCTTCCTGGTCTTCCTACAAAATTACTAAATGGTTGCTTGTGCATAAAAATGGAGTGTCCCCCATGTCAGCTGTGCATCCAGCAGTAAATGTGAGGAACTGAAATGAAAGAGAAGGCTTTCACTTCCTCATAAGGCAGTCAAAGGTTAAAGGGTGGGGTTACCCAAACAAGCTCAAGCAGAGATTAAGCAGCACCCAAGGTGAAGTCACTCTTAGTTTGAAATCAAAGGGCGCCCGTACTAGCTAGAAAAACCTCTGGAAAGATATGGGTGAGGGATATCTAAGCAATATCTCGAGATAGTAAGAAGGACCACCTTGGGGGACATCTTGGGTGACCCTCTTTCTCTGAACCCAGCCTCCGTTGTTTTGGAGGCAAAAAATTCCCTTGCAATATACAGACACAGACATCTAGGCCAGGACAATATAAATCAAACAAACAAGTCAATAAAACAAATTCCAGCAAAGTAGAACTTATGTTTGTTCCTCTCATAACTCCAAAGTCTCAATATTTTCTAGGGACATAACTATCCATGGTCTCTTCCCCTTTGAGTGCAGTTGCTCCTTGGTTGAACACCTGAAATCTATACCTTCAATTGTCATTGTTGGAAGATAATTAATGGTAGTCCAATCTCTTCTTGAAAACCTCCAGATGGAGCACCCAGAACTTCTGGAGGCAAATAGTCCCACTGATTAATTGTTCTGTTGGGAAATTTCTCCTTAGTTCTAGCCTGTTTCTCTCTTTTCATCCGTTGCTTCTTGTTCTGCTCTCAGGTGCTTTGGAGAATAGCTTCACACACACACACACACACACACACACACCCTTCTTCTTCGTGGCAATCCCTGAGATATTGGAAGATGGTTGTCATGTCACCCCTGGTCCTTCTCTTCATTAAACTAGATATTCTACGCCTTGACTGACCTAGAACCCATTACCTCTATCTACCCATTAGTCCTCTATCCCCACTTCCAGTGTCAACCATCCAAAGAAGAGCTGAGTCTTTTTTACAACATGCAACTAGAGAATCCTCGCCGTGGGAAAGCCTGCGGTGAAAGACAGCCGAGACTGAACAAAATAAGCTACATCTGAAGGAGGCGTCGAGTTCTATACAGAAAGGAAGAAATAGCCGCTGTTTTCAGGATCAGCACCGTTTCCTTCAAACTGGCAGCTGCAATGGGAAGCCACCGTGGTCAGAAGTAAGCCAGCTCTTTCTCAAAGAAGAGAGATCTGCTCTTTTAGGATTTGCAGCACAGTCTCTCTCCGTAGTCCTTTTCAGAATAAGGATTTGGTTCTTCATTGGTTCTCTGCCTTGACTATGACAGACAGGCACAGGTTTCTGAAATTAATCTGCAAAAAAAAGAGAGATCCATAAACACTGTTCAGGCTTAAGTTCCATTTCAGGGGGAAATCACCCCATGGAGTTCCTGCTATTATAGCCAAAGCCCCTGTAAATGCAGACTTTAGTCAATAAGCAGCCAATAAGCCTAAATCTTTGACTTCTGTTTCTAAAAATGTGTTGGTTGAGTGCTGCAACCCTGACATCTAGTGGACAAAAAATAACCCTCCGCTATGAAACTTACATACATAAACTACCATTTTACATAAACTAGCTTGATCTAATCTGAGTGCAATTCTGTGACTTGTCCTCCCTGGCTTTGTCCTACTATTTTACATAAATTGGGCCCCAAAACTTTAATGCAGTGGGTGGAGATTGTTCTTCTCCGCCTGAAGCCCACCTAACCAATCCCATTGACCAATCGCACTCTCATTGTTACACTTTCTGGAATGTTAGTTTCTAACACTCTGATTTTATCAGAGATGCCTATCAAGACACGGCCTGTTGCCTAGCCTGCAAATGTGGAGCCCTTAAAGCAGGAGTCTTCAAACTTGGCCCTTTTATGACTTGTGGACTTCAACTCCCAGAATTCCTCAGCTAGCCATGCTTCCCAGTTGAAGTCCACAAGTCATAAAAGGGCCAAGTTTGAAGACCGGTGACCTAGGGCTACAGAATGTGGAGCTACCACTTGAGGGCAGCAAAGAGGTCCAGAATACTCTCCTGGCTGCCATCTGGAGGCCATAAAGGATGTTTGCATTCCAGAGTGTTTTGGAGTGGGGTGGCTATAATAAATCTAATAAATATGATAGCTCTAGTACAAAAGTGTGGGAAGCAGCAAGTGATGGTCAGATAAGTCAAGGTGGCAGCTGTGCAAACAAGATTGGCCCCTTCATTACTGATCAGCAGTTTCTCTAAACAGATTCTCAACTTTGGTAATTTTTTAATTCCTAGGGAACTCTGGGAGTTGAAGTCCACACATCTTAAACTTGTTGAGGATGAGAAACGCTGCCCTAGAATAACATTTCTAAACTGATCTTTCCCCCACATCTAAGTAAGAACTTAGGCCCGTTACAGTGAATCAGATGATGGAATTGTTCAAATCACTAGTGCAGGGTTAGGCAACCTTGGCTCTTTTATGACACATGGACTTCAACTCCCAAAATTCCAGAGCCAGCTATGCTGGCTGAGGAATTCTGGGAGTTGAAGTCCAGAAGTCATGAAAAAGGGCCAAGTTTGAAGACCCCTGGCTGTTACGGTGCATCAGACGATGTAATTGTTCAAATCATAGCTGGCTCAGGAATTCTGGAATTCTTTTACAAGAGCCAAGGTTGCCTACCCCTGCACGAGTGTGTTGCCTACCCCTGCACGAGTGTTGGGGTGGGGCTTCAAATCCCCACGACGATAGGGAATGGCAGCAGGTGTGTGCACGAAGGGCCGTATCGACATCTGGGATCGCGCCCCCGCTGCTTGCGAGCGGTGACACGCTCCGACCCTCCGGCTAGCACCCTTTTGCCCGGGGGTGAGAGTGATCAGGCCCCTGAGCTTAGGCTGGTGTACTTTAATGCCAGATCCGTTGTTAATAAGGCTCCCCTCGTTCGTGACTTGATCGAGGAGGAACGCGCGGATCTGGCATGCATTACGGAAACCTGGCTGGGCTTGGAGGGAGGGATCCCTCTGATCGAGTTATGCCCCCCAGGTTTCCGTGTGCTACACCAGCCACGGGCTCAGGGTAGGGGCGGTGGGGTGGCGGTGGTTATCAGGGAGACCTTATGTCCGCGGGAGACTGCCATTGTCCAGATTGGCGGGAGTGAGTCCCTCCTCTTGAGATGTGGTTCTCGGGTTCAGATGAGCTTGTTGCTTACATACCTGGCACCCAGCTGTGTGGCAACAGTTCTGCCCGAACTGCTCGACACCCTCTCAGGGTTGGTGGAGTTCCCCAGGCTTATAGTGCTGGGTGACTTCAACCTGCCTTCCCTGGGAGGGTCATCGGAGCTAGCCCGGGAGTTCATGGCTTCCATGACGGCCATGGACCTGACCCAGGTAATTCAAGGCCCGACTCATGTGGGGGGTCACACTCTCGACTTGGTGTTCCTATCTGGACAGTGGTTGGATGATTTAGGAGGGGGTTTACCGGACGTTATTCCCCTGTCATGGTCCGACCATCATCTCCTGTGGCTGGTCTTCCATTATGCCACCCCCCCGCCGCTGGGCGGCGGAACCAACTAAATGGTTCCACCCCAGGCGCCTAATGGACCCTGAACGGTTCCAGATGGCGCTTGGGTCTGTACCTATCGCCCTCACTCACAGCCCAGTTGATGCCTTGGTGGATGCCTGGGAAAAGGTGGCCACTGAGGCACTCGACTGTGTTGTACCCTTGCGACCTCTGACCCGGCGCAGATCCCATTGGGCTCCATGGTTTTCTGCGGAGCTCTGGGAGATGAAGCGTCGGAGACGGGGTCTAGAGAGCGGTTGGAGGTCCAGCCGTTCCGAATCTGACCGATTGCAGCTAAGAACCTTTATAAGGTCTTATCTTGCTGCGATGAGGACGGCGAGGGCTAATTACTTCGCTGCCCTCATCGTGTCCGCAGATAATCGCCCAGCCACCCTGTTTAGGGTGACCCGCTCCCTTCTTAATCAGGAGGTGAGGGAGGATCCCTTACAGGGATGGGCCGAGTTTAGTCATCATCTGATGGACAAAATCGCTCAGATCCGGGCCGGCTTGGACTCTGACTGGGCGGAGTCTGACGTGGTGGAATCGGACGGTCTTGAGCATGTTATCTGGACTGAGTTCGATCCTGTTTCCCCTGATGATGTGGACAGGATCATGGGGAGGCTGAGCTCCACCACCTGTTTGTTGGATCCGTGCCCCTCCTGGCTGGTTTATGCGGCTCGGGAGGGGACACGAGGCTGGTTCCAGGCAGTAATAACTGCTTCTTTGAAGGAGGGTGTCTTCCCCGCCACCTTGAAGGAGGCGGTGGTGATACCCCTTCTCAAGAAGCCTGTCCTGGACCCAGCTGTTTTAAATAACTATCGTCCAGTCTCCAACCTTCGCTTTTTGGCGAAGGTTGTTGAAAGTGTGGTGGTGCATCAGCTTCCTCTGTTCCTGGAGGAAACTGATTATCTCGACCCGTACCAATCGGGTTTCAGGCCCGGGTACAGCACGGAGACAGCATTGGTCGCGCTGTTGAATGATCTCTGGTGGGCTCGGGACAGGGGTTGCTCCTCTGTCCTAGTCCTATTAGATCTCTCAGCGGCTTTCGATACCATCGACCATGGTATCCTTCTGCGGCGTCTCAGGGGGTTGGGAGTGGGAGGCACCGTTTTACGTTTATCTCCTGGGCCGCTCGCAATCGGTGTTGACTGGAGGGCAGAGATCCACCCCGAGGCCTCTCGCTTGTGGAGTTCCTCAGGGGTCGGTTCTCTCTCCCCTCCTGTTCAACATCTACATGAAGCCGCTGGGTGAGATCATTCGTGGTTTCGGGGTGGGGTATCATCAGTACGCTGATGATACCCAACTGTTTTTCTCCACCCCGAACCAACCCAGCGATGCCCTCGCCGTGATGTCCCGTTGCCTGGAGGCGGTTCAGGTCTGGATGGGGAGAAACAGGCTTCGTCTCAATCCCGCCAAGACTGAGTGGCTGTGCATATCAACAGCTTTTGCACAGGTTCACCTGGTGCGCCAGTTGCGTCCCTATCTGGACCGAGATGCCCTACGCACAGTTACTCATGCGCTCGTGACCTCCCGTTTGGACTACTGTAACGCTCTCTACATGGGGCTGCCCTTGAAAACCACTCGGAGGCTTCAACTGGTGCAGAATGCGGCCGCGCGAGTTGTGATGGGGGTTTCCCGATACTCCCATGTAACACCTCTACTCCGCGAGCTGCATTGGCTTCCGGTTGCCCTCCGGGTGAGATTCAAGGTGCTGGTGATGACCTATAAAGCCCTGAATGGCTTGGGTCCGGGATATCTGAGGGAACACCTGCTGCCGGCATCAAGCTCCCTTCGTCCAGTGCACTCCCACAGGGAGGGTCTTCTCAGGGTGCCGCCGATAAAAGATTGTCGGCAGATAACACCCAGGAGAAGGGCGCCTGCCCTCTGGAACCAGCTGCCCATGGAGCTTAGGACTGCCCCCGACCTCCGCACATTTCGCCAGGACCTGAAAACCTGGCTCTTCGAGCTTTCCGGCCCAGGCTGAGAATTTTTAACTGGGGTTTTTAATTCTAGGGATGATTTAATCTTTTTTTAATTTGTTTTTAACTTTTGTATTGGTTGTTTTAAATGCCCTGTAAACCGCCCTGAGTCCTTCGGGAAAGGGCGGTATATAAATTTAATAAAAAAAAAACAATAAAAAATTTCTGATGGAGACCCTTATTCATACTGTAACAACATGCTTCTTAGTAGCTTCCTTGAGTTTCAAGTCAATTTCACAGTCAGTGCTATAGTTTTAGGTTATCTATGATATTTAATTCATTTCTGTAAATGTTTATGGAGGAAGGCTGAATTTCACCCTGGTCTGATTCTGGGAAACAAAGTTTTTTCCACCAACGTCCTGTTTTGGGGAAAGCTTGGCCCGCCAGCCCCTCACGGGACAGCTGCAGTTTACAGACCCTGCCATTTGGATTTGATATGGATTTTTTATATTAATCACCAGGGAGATGAGATGCCCACAAATAGCTGGCAAGAGGCAGATGGGGGTGGCAGCAGGAAGGTCGGGGGGGGGGGAAAAGTTGAGTACAGCTGCTGTGAATGTCATTTCACACCTCTGTCCTGTGGGTTGGTGACCAGAAAGGAAAGAGCGGCTGTGCCCTTTGGGACGAAACATTTAGCAGCCCCCGATTCTCTTCCAACCAGGTTTGAAGCTTGCAGAATTGTCCGTGTCATAATGATGTATCAATCCAAATTTTATTCTTGCAGCAGGTGGCAGAACTTGGTTGAAACCGATCTTAGCAGATCTCAGAGAAGCTAAGCCAAGTTGGACTTAGATGGAACACGTGGATGGAATCCCACCAGGGCTGGAGGATAGATGGTTGAAGAAATCGCTCATGAGGTCGCCTTGACGAGCCTTTTTTGTGGGATGGTCACGAAATTGTGGGGATGTGTCTGCAGTGTAACAAGGAGTTGAGCTTGATTCAAGGGAAATGTTGCCTTTATTAGGTTTTTAAGAGAGTTCAGGATTTATCCAAGTGGGACATTGAGGAAGCTCTACCAGGACTCTTAGAACAAATGCCCACTACTTCTACAGGTGGGTCTGGTGTAATTGTCTTCCTCGATTGCATTTTAAAGAAGGGGTGTGAGGATGGAGACAAACTGTAAATGTTCGAATGGGGAAAGATATGAGGAAAAATGGGGGGGTGTTTAAATAAAATGATGGGCATCCTCCAAAGTTTTCTCCGATGCTTCTGGTGCCGTCTCACAGCTGCATTTAGAAGCTCTCACGAAATGCTAGCATACCAGCGACTTTGCAACAAGGCCTCTTTCCCAACGGTGGGAGAGCAACTGGGTTGGCCTTCCGGGAAGAGAGGATCCAGGTTCCAGGAAGTGGACATGAAACCTGAGGGTGGGAAAGGAGCAGTAATTTTTATTTATTTTTATTTATTTATTTATTTTAATTCCATTTATATCCCGCCCTTTTCCGAAGACTCAGGGCGGCTTACAAGCTTAGCAGTAGCCTTCATTCTATGTATATGCCTGCTTATTAGGGCTTTCACACACACACCCCAAGCGGCATTATTACAAAGTCAGCTTATTGCCCCCAACAATCTGGGTCCTCATTTTACCTACCTCGGAAGGATGGAAGGCTGAGTCACCCTTGAGCCTGGTGGGATGCGAACCTGCACTAATTGCAGGCAGCTGGTGTTACTTAAGGAGGCATTAGCCCACTGCTCCACCAAGGCTCATATTAGATGACTTTAGGAAACAGGTCAGGCGGGTCTGCAGAGGGATTAAAAAAAAGTCAAGACGGCAGCCTTAGCCTTGCAGCTAAAGCTCCTGCCCTTTTCGTGTGTGTTGTGAGGGCTTCAATGGCACGGTTATGGCCACCATCTTGGCTTTTGGATCCACTTCTTTTGGGGACACCCCTGAACCAGGAGGAAATATGAGGCAATGGCAAAATGGAGGCACTACCAGGTTCCAAGACAAAAGCCAGCTTGGAAGTGGTGTGGGGCATGTCGGATCAGGTGCAAACAGGGATGTGGAATTTTCTGTTATTACCTCCGTATTTGGTAACATGGGCTATGCAGGGGTGTCAGACTCAATTTCATTGAGGGCCGCATCAGCATTGCGGTTGCCTTCAAGGGGCCGGGTGGGCGTGGCCTACTGGGTGGGCGTGGCCAGCTCTACATCGTTCGCATCAAGGGTGCCTATGGGGGCCTGGGCAGGAGTGGGACAGATCTGGGGGTCTCTGGCAGAAGGAGGGTCTCTGGGCCAGGGCCAAGGCAGTGGGGACCGTTCCCTCACTGTTTCCAGGATGGCTTCGGGGGCCGCATGAAACCACTTCACGGGCCAGATCCGGCCCCCGGGCCTTGTGTTTGACATGTCTGGGCTATGGCATCTTTAGGAATTCGCAAAATGGAGGTGATTACGCATTACTTAAATGATTGTTAAATGAATGCCAGTTTAATGCACAAATATGACCAGTTGGAAGACCCTGTCTTGCACAATCTGTATTGTGTGGCACGACCATCTATGACCCTTGACCCCGTACTTCAGTCCAAACTATTTCTTACTCTCTTGTTCTGTAGTTAACTTCTCAAAGACGGTTCCAGGGAGAGTCACATCCTTATCTGAGATCTGTTCCAAAGGTCACATCTTTATGGCATCTCCACCTTCGTCCATCCAGGGTGTTCTGTGCACGATCTGACATCAGACATTGTTATATGAGATAACCATAGTTCCTGTTTATGCTTATTGCTCATCTAGCACTAGAATGTTATCATTAAGACAATTATGTCAACCCTTTTTAAACTCAAAACCAGCTGAGTTGCAATCTGCAAAAGATAGATCAAGTAGAAACATTTGAGGGACACTCACTTCATTTTCCAATGAGTTTATGTATTAGTTGGCTGAAGAGTTTCCCAAATGTTTAGAAGCCCAGCTTTCTCCACCTGCATTTGATTTATTCACTTTTGTGTAGACATTTGTGTACAAATATGATCAAAACATTGGTGTATCCATTCATATTTCTTTGACGTGCTTGAATATCACTGTTTTCCTTTGATTGATTGATTGCCCTTTCAGCTCTTTCTCAGACGATTCTATTTATTCTATTCCACTATGACTATTCACATCTTCAGAATTTGCCATATTGAATACAGTCATTCATTCATTCATTCATTCACTCACTCACTTCCATTTTTCCTAGCTTAAAACAACTGTATTTTATGGAGAAAATAAGAGAAAACAACTAGTTTAAAGTCAATCAACGGTCAAGAGGTTCATGGAAATCATTGTGCCCTCAAGTGGTTCCAGGTGCTGTCTGGAGTCATTGTCAAAACAAGTCAAGATAGTTGACTTGATTTTTAACTGTGTCGGCAAGGACTGTTATAAGAGATCCTTGGTCAGGAATTACTCTCAAAGGGATCTAATGGTGAGCATCTGAGGCATAGATCAACTCCATCATGTTTCCCTTGTCGTGTTTTCACATTGTCGTCCATGTTTGCTATGAGATGTTTTACACATCTGGTTCCAGTGTCCACAGCCTGATACTTTGGCATTTGTCACTAGGAGGCAGAGGCCTGGCACTCTAACTGCACCCTACCCCAAATTTAGAAGGTAGAAATAGCTGAGGAGATATTTATACTTGCTATTTAGAATTCACTGGTGTCCCCGCTCTACCTCCTCTTCCATTTGCCTTTATTTTACAGTTTTCTGGGATTATGGGGTAGATCAAGACGAAGAGGAAAAAAATGGTTCTGCACCCTCAGTTGAGACCTTCCACTCATGCAGCTTGTGGTCAAGATTTCCTTTAGTGCTCAAACTTTGAAAAGGAATGTAGGATAAAGAATGGATTAAACTTTGAGTTCGTATGGGCCATTTTCTAAAATCAGTTATACTGAGTGCTAAAATGTTTTCATTACTACCGAACTTGAGTGTCTTCCCATTATGAACCATGAGCATTGTAGGAAGACTCGTCTGCAGAACAAGGGGTTCTTTGTGGAATGGCTGTCCTGATTCACATGAAATAAAAGGTCTTTTAGAGTCACTAAAATAACATAAATACATTCTTATCGGTTGTATTCGCCATGAAGATGGAGCTTGAATCTATGGACAGTTCTGTATGATTCTGAGATACTGGTACTTATATGGGAGCCACCATCATTCTGAGCTTTTGGATTCTTCCACTACCTTTACCAAACAAAATACAACTTACAGCTATTTCATGTCTATCCCAATCAATAGAGGAAAAAAGAAAATACACTGAGGGAAGCAGACCTCAGGAGAAAACGGCCGTGACATCTGGAATTCCAGTAACCTTTTGTGGATGAGGTTTTTGAACATTAAAAGCCTCCTGTGAAAACTTGGAAATGTTCCACTGAAGTGGGACTGTAGGTGTGAGGTGCTGGTTAATGGAGAAGAAATCTCTGTATATAAAGAAGCCTGTTGAGGGGGGGGGATTTGAACTGATTTCCTGTTTAAGAAACCATCTCCTGCATGGATGAGACATAGGAGCCTGCCTATCTGCCTATTCCCATTCACGCACAAGTTGCTTCTAGTCTGGTGACTTCCCATAATAGCAATCATTCTCTTGAGCCTCATAAATGATGCTCATGAGCCACAGGATAACGTTTAAATTACGTTGGCAACTAAAAGAAGGAAGGAAAGAAGTGATCTGCCAGACCTTGTGTTCTTCATGTCTTATTTTATGACCTTAGGAACCAGAGGTTTGTTTGGATGGCTTCCATGGACCTATCAGCCTGCAGTTGATAGATTGACTTGTTCCTAGTCTAATTTCTCTCCAAACTAACAAATTATTTTTTCTCTCCTTCATGTCACCTTCAAATACTGCCCCAGATGATAGCGGAAAGAGAACACTAGGCCTGTTAATAACCTTATCAGTCATGAATGTGGGTGATTTGCAGCTTCCTGGTTAGGTACATTTAACATTGGCCCATGTGAAAAAGTAATCAGGAAGCAGAACGGGATGGTTTCCACATCATTTTACTGTAAAAACGAGTCCTGCCATATTAACTGCTGCCTGTGTTGGCCTCTGCTTTCAGGAGTGTCCAGCGAAGGAGTCAAACAGGCCAAGATGGCGGCAGGGCTGGACTTTTGAGTACGTGGTTGTGAAAGTCATGCTTCATTTCTCCTACTTAAGAGAAGTTGACGTCTTAAAAGGAGATTGGATAAATAGCTGGGAGCTGAAGTCCACAAGTCTTAAAGTTGTCAAGGTTGCAGGCCCCTGACCTAGGTGATGGGCACGATACAACTTTCATTAAGATGCTAAAGTCATCTGAAATGAGAGAAGAAGCAAATGCATATTGTTTTAAGTTCTTGGACAAATGATATTAATAAAATAAATACATTGATGGAAATAAAAATATTCTGCTCCAAATTGCAAAAAGCCTGTTTTAGATACAGCTAGGCGAGATATGTTTCGGCCCTATTTCCAACCCTGTTATTCTATGTTCTGCACTTCCTTTATGTCTGAAGGCTACAGTTTTTAATAAGCAGCAGGTCACCTGCAGGAATCTGATCACACGTTTCCAGGACCATAAATGTTTTCACCAGAGAAAAGCTTTGATGAGCCTCTGTTCCCTTCATCGGAGAATTAGACCAATATAGGGTAGATACCGGTATATATGGATGAAGCAATGAAAGAAAAGGAAGGAGACGACAACAGTGATTGTGTGGATTAAGGTTTCTGCGGATGTTCCTTCTCAGTTAATGTGTAAAAAACCAGTTGGGTTGGTTTTGAGGAAACCTATTTATTTATTCATCATATTTATAGAGCTATCCACCCGACAGATTCTCAGGTGGTGTGCAATCATAATATCAAACTATTAAAGCCAGTACAATTAAAAACAATATTATTAATGGTAAGACAGCAGAGAAGGTCCACGTTAAAAGCAATGCAGCCGTCTCATTAGATCGCTGTTTCCGCATCATTCCCAAGCCGGCTGACCCAACCATGTTTTGAAGGTCCTCCAGAAGGATATGGAAGGTGGGGCCAACCTCACCTGTGGGGGACAGTATTCCACAGGGCGGATGCCCAGAGCATCAAAGTCTCCCCTCCTTGGTCCCACCAGATGAAATCTGGGACCTCTCTGTGCCTCTCCTGCCAGACCCAATTAGTTGGGTGAACCTAATGGGATCAGGTGAAGGTAATCTCTCAAGCCCCACACCACGAAGGGTTTGGAAGGTAAAAGCCAGCACCCCGAATTGGACCCAGAAGCAAACTGGCATCCAATGCAGCTTGCAAAGCAGAGGTGTTTTCATGTGCCCTTCTAGGAACAAACACAACTGCTCATCCTGCTGCATTTTGCACCAGCTAAACTTCTGAATACTCTTCAAGGGCAGCCCCACGCAGAGCACATAAGAATAGTCCACCTGGGAGGTGGCCAGGGCAGGAGTGACCGTCAAGAGAGTCCCCTGGTCTGTACTCACTGTATATTGTTAGAGGGAAAACAAGACGTTTCCCACAAATATGGATACACAGCGGAGACATTCAGCAGAGAGGAGAACTTTATCCTGAATAAGATCTTGGCTAGAATCTTTCAGGGTGGGTTGAAGATCATTGCATGCTTGTCGGCGGACACTTATTGAAAAATCTGCTTAAATTTCAAAACAACACTGAAGCTCTAAAACGCTGCTTTTCAAATCTATTCCTTCATTCATTTCTTCATCACCCCAAATCCACGTATCAGAAAGTCCTTGTGTAAATATTCCTGTTATAATTGGGTAATGGGTTCGTGCCCCTTTGAGTAAAGGGGAAAAAAAACCCTAACTTTTTCCCAGTTTTGGATAATTTACCCAGATTTGGGAAGTACGACTCTGAAGAGTTGACTTGGAACATCCAATCCCTAAGGGAAGCCGGGATTTACACAATCCTTTCTTTGTTAGAAGGACCTGTCTGTCAATTTCTTCTTCTTCTTCCTCCACGCTCCAAGATGGAACAGGACTTTGTGCTGTGAACAGATTTGGCTACTGATCAATGACTTCAGGCTAACAACCCAGCCTTGTAACCTTTTGGGGAGTCACCTTAACACCAGACTTCCTGTTGCTCATGAAAGTTGCCTTCTTTCCAACATGGTGAAACACAGCTAAGCACCAATAGCACTTAGGCGTTTTTTCCCCAAGTGGTCAGGAATAAAGAGGTTGCATTGTGCTTTATTTTGTAAAAGAAAGAAAAGAATTGTTCCAGTCTTCTTTGTAGTGAGCAGGGCAGGTGTAACTCCAGTCATTTAGCAATTATCTGTATTCTGTGCCTAAGTTCTCCTGGACCATTTTTACAGCGATTTCGAGAGACATCTGGAAATGCTTATTCTTTTTTTATGGTATTTCGCACCAGTAAAGCAGCATTCAAGAGCAGAAGGGAACCATAAAATGTGCACATGGGTCTTCGCTCTTTTCAAAGTTGGTCTGAGAATCCATACTACCCAATGTGCTCCCTTGGCTTCTGCCATCACTAGATAAGTGCCAGAGCACAACCGCACTCTGCAGGGCAGAACTATCGTGGAAAGAATTCTCTATTAAAAAATGTTAAGTACCAAAATACAAAATGTTTCAATGATTAACCTGGCCTGGCCAGAGAAAGTGGACTGGTTGACTTTGAGCCCAGTAGCATCTTGCAACAGAAGACAACATAAATATAGATAATCCTTCACTTGCAACCATTTGTTTAGTGGCTATTCAAAGTTACTAATGAAAAAAGTGACTAAAAACGGATCCTCACACTTAGGATTCTTGCAACATCCCCATAGTCGTGGGATCACAATTTGGGTGTTTA
The DNA here is from genome assembly GCF_947247035.1 of Vipera ursinii. Lineage (NCBI taxonomy): Eukaryota > Metazoa > Chordata > Lepidosauria > Squamata > Viperidae > Vipera > Vipera ursinii. The sequence goes on from NC_139515.1 coordinate 744,067, forward strand.
GCCACCAGCCTGCATTTACAACATGTAATCATAATTTGCAACCTTTCTAGCCCACTTCTGGTAAACAAAGACAACGGGGGAAGTTGGATTCACTTAACAATTGTGGTGATTCACTTAATTTTTGCAACAAAGGGGATAAAATTGGGTGTGACTCACTTAAGAACTGCCTTGGAGAGCAATGGAATTTCTGGTCCCAATTGTGAGGACTACCTGTAGGTCAGGGTTGGAATGTTGAGTTCTCTAAGCTTGGGCTGTAACACTGGAGTTTTACTTAGGCAGAATAGTAGAATAACAAGAGTTGAAATGGACCTTAGAAATCTTGTCCAACCTCCTGCTCAAGCAACAGATAACTGGTTGTCCACTCTTCTCAAAAACCTCCAGTGTTGGAGCACCCACAACTTCTGGAGGAAATTGTTCTGTCAGGAAATTCCTTAGTTCCAGGTTGCTTCTCTCCTTGGTTAGTTTCCATCCGTTGCTTCATGTGCTTTGGAGAATAGCTAGACCCCCTCTTCTTTGGGGCAAACCCTGAGACACTGGAAGGCTGCTATCATGTCCCCCCTCGTCCTTCTCTTCATTAAACCGTTTAAGAAGTAAAATAAAACTAGTAACAGATTAAAAGTTGCAGTAGTGTGTTCAATTGGAGCGAATGTTCTAACTGCTTATTCCAAGACTGGTGTCTTACAAATACGGGTAGTCCTCCGTTTATGACCAGTCACTTAGCACTTTGTTTAACCACCATCACAAAAAAGGCTGAAAAATTGGGTTAGTCGTGTGGGTGATCCGATTTACGACCGTCACAACTTACAACCTGTTGGGTAGGCTCCTTTTTGGTCCCAAGTCAACAACTTACCTGTAACCCTATAGAAAGGCTATCAATTAAACATTGAATCAATGCAGGCATGTCGATTCTGCAACAACCAGGGCTGTGCTTTGACCATGTCATTGAAGCTCTGTCCTGTTTTACGGCTGTTGGGGATGCGACCCAGGTTAAAAATAAAAATAAAGTGAGGCAGGATTTGGCACCTTGGCTTTCGAATCCTTCCTCTCCAGAAGAATATATAAAAGCAGCACTGTTGGTTTCGTTTCTCCGAGGATCCATTGAACACAGCCCAGTCTATTGTTCTTTTTTAAAGTAATATTTTATTCTGCATTTGCACATCCCTCTTTTTCTGCCTTGCAGAAAAACTTCCCTGATGCAAACAATGCATTGGGTTAAAGAGGTCCATGAGGAGGAGGAGAACGGAAGAGAAAAAAGAAGCCAACCAACCAACGCTGAATTTCCGCCTGAGGCATACTTAAAGAAAAAAGCCACCTCTGCTTTTTTATATTAAAAAAAATTTATTGAGATGATGTAATTACAAGCATTTAAAAATTATTTGCAACTCACTGGCCCTGAGTAAAGGCATTCTTGTTTTGCTTCGTTACATTCATTCAGTTCACTCCCTTAAACCCACACCTCAAAGAAAATAGGAAGCGCTTTCTTCAACAGATTATAATTTACTTAAGAAAATAATAAAAAAGATTTTTTTTTCTTTTTTAAAAAAGAAAACAACGCGACAGCACAATTTCCTTTTGACTTTGCATATGGCTGCAGCTAATTCAACAGAAAACAGTCAAAGAGTTTCACTCTGAGTTCTCTCTCCTCCGAACTCTGAGCCGCCAGCAATTCTCGCTATACAAGGGGGGGGGGATTTCCAAGTGAGGGGCTCTTTCCCAAAGTTCTCACACTGACGTAGCAGATGTTTGGTTCCTTATAACCCTGGCTAAGAGAGCTGAGGGCTGCTGGCACAACGGGGAAATGCAAAACAGGAAGACTATTTTTTTTATTTTTATTTTTTACCCAATAGACCCACCGTTGCCCTTTTGAAGGGCAGCCATGCATTAATTCTAATGTGTACTTTGGCTTCAAAGGAAAAACACTGTGACTCAGTTCCCGAATATGGAAAACACGCTGTTCCCGTTTCAATTTATCTCACTCTTTAATATCTATCGTAATCCAGACTCTTTCCCCCCCCCAACCAAGATACCGTATTTTCATAAATTGCTTCGGCCAGATGCCTCCTCTAGTTCGGTTGGCCCGTGTGGGTTAAGGACAAACCACCGCTCACACACACATCCCCATCGTCGTCATCTAACCCAATATATACCACACAGGATCCAGATCTCAGATTTCTGCCTTCTCAAAACTGTAGCTTTTCTTTTGGCAGCAACGATGGCTCCGTTGGGACTGGGTTAGCCTCGACTGCTTCCTATTTCTTGGTGAACGTTCGGTGGCTACTTAGTGGCTGACACAGATGGAGCCGGTCATTTTCAAGCTTTGGTGGGAAAGGAGCAGCAGCAGCGCTAGGAAAGGGACAACACCCTTTTTCTGTTGTGTGAGTGTTTGTAAATTTTCATTGGCTGCATTTTAAACAGTATACATCTCTACAAAGAGTGAATTTCCTTTTGCTTTGGAAAGAAATGAAAAGCAAAGGATTTTGCTAACCAGGGTGCCTCCACGGGTGTGCTCATGGGTCAAGAGGATTACCGCAAGCATGAGTTGAAGCCCCCTCCTCTGTTTACCTGCAGGCTTTGACCCCGCAACTGGTCCACACTCTCACCGTCTTTAACACCCCTTCCTGGAAGCCTCTATTGCTGGTTCTTTTTAAGGAACACTCCTGCAAAAAGTGGCAAGAAGTCATCTAACCTACGTCTTGGACTGCGCATACTTACCACCTTGAGAACCTCAAACATAACCCTAACCCTTCTTTTCAAAAAGCAAGCTTCTAGCCCTTAACAGTTCAGAAGGTCGGCTTAAAAGGCTGCAATGAAATTTCCACAACAAGAAGCAGGTCTCCGGGGATGGGAAGTGAAAACGAAATTCAGGACACGTGGCTGTGCTCCTCAGTTCAAAGAAGCAGACAACATTACACGAAGAAAACAGATGCGAATATACTTCATTTGCCCCAAAGAAGCTGTCGATACAGTTCATTACTTTTTCTGACACTGTTTAAATTACTCTGGAGTAGAATTTCGACTTCTTTCATGTAGGATTTCCATGGCTGTTACACGGCTGTGATAAAAAACAAGCGCTCTTAGATAGCCAGCATTTTGTCGTGACGTATGAATCTCTGAACCTAACGAGGAATTGACTTCGCTCGTGGTACAGAAAGAGGGATGACTTCGACCTAGGAGGAGTTTTACTGAACGAAATCTTCCTACCAACAAAAGGCACATACAAATCTCCTCTTAAGGCTACAAAGCTCATCCGTTGTTGCAAGAATCCAGAACACTGAAACATAATAAAAATAGTCTTCAATATTCACATCCACCTAAGAAATGAGGAAGATGAGTAGAAATCTTCAGGGTGTGTGTGTGTGTGTTTGTGTGCGAGTGGACAGAGCAGAAGCAAAGGGAATGAGACGAAGATCAGCCCAGAAAATCAATGCCACTTCTCTGGGCTGTGAAGGCCACTCCTGGGAAAATTATAGCCACCATTTTGGAAACCCTAACCCTCCCTGCTCTTTTTGAGGGCTGGATCTTCTCCTCCCAGACCGGGGGCCGCTGGCTGGCCCCAACCCAAAGAGGGAGAGAAGAGAAGCCAGTGCTGAAAACCGCTTCGCAGTCCACACTCTCCTCAGCCTTGCAGCCGAAAGGCCTTCGGGAAGCATCCAGCAAACGATTCCACCCCTTCCTTCCGCGTGGTTTCTGTTCAACCCTTTCGTGAGCTGGACCATCCTGAAGAAATCTCCCGCCTTTTACTGGTTTCTGGAGTAGTTTCTCCTACTCATTCTGACAGTGCCCAGGTGCCCGGATCCGATCCGTGTCCTCGGAGGAGCCAACTCTGCCCGGATGACGGCAGCCTCTTTGCCCTCTGACTCCAGGAAGGAATTTTGGTATTTCTCTTGCCCCAAACCAAGGATTGCAGTCCACGTTCTTGGATCCTGGTGCCGACGGATGCCGACTACAAGCAAGTTTGGCATCTGGAGGTGTTCTCTCCGACGCCTCTTACCCTCCGGCCCTAGATTTTTTCCCCCCTACAGAGGCGCTCGTGAGAATCTGCACCGACCCACAGTTGTGCTAATTTCCATAGGAAAGCATTCAGAATACGCAGCCCCCTGACGTTCTGCTCTACAAAAGGAATAAAAAAAGCCCAAATATTAATTGGACAAGGTTAATTAGAAAAAAAAAATAATAATATATATATATTTATATATATATCCCAAACTGACCAACCGAAAGCAAAAATCAAGCCCAAGGCGAGACAGGTCCTCAGAGCCGCACGAGAGGGCCGGGCTCTCCTCTCTGGGCCAAATGTTGTTGCCCCCCACCCCTGCCCGTCTCTTTCCTCGCCAAGAAGGTGCCTGCAGCTCCTGCCGGTCCCAGATCAATGCCCAGTCCCGGAGCCCCGTTTCCCCATCCCAAGGCCTCTCCAGAGACGGTTCCTCCACGGACTACGGTGAAGGACGTGGATCGGATCCTCAGCACTCGTCTTCCTGGTAGATCTGCTCGTCCAGTTCCTGAGATTCCAGATGTTCTAAGCGGTCGGTGCGGCCACTCATAATTTCATCTGGCGTCTTCATGAACCTGCAGAAACAAACAGCGCGTAAAGGAGGCCGCAGGGCTTAATTCTTTTTTTGTTTTTTAAACTGGCATTGGTGTTTTTTCACTGCTTCTGAGAACTTTGGAACTTTGCGAACTGAGGACCAATGGATGCGTCACGCCAAAACTGCGCCCACCCCATTGCTGGCACTGGGAAAAAAGTCACGATACGTCGCGTGTTTGACACCAGTGCTCTAGACCAGCGTTTCCCAACCTTAGGAACTTGAAGATGCGTGGACTTCAACTCCCAGAATTCCCCAGTCCACGCATCTTCAAGTTCCTAAGGTTGGGAAACGCTGCTCTAGACCAATATTTTGTTAACCTTGGCAATTTTAAGGTATGTGGATTCAGCTCCCAGAATTCCCTGGCCAGTCAAGGCAGAAAAACACCCTTTTTATCTTAAAGGTTGTAGAATTCCATCTCTACTATTTTCTAGGTTTAATTTTCCACTTATCTCTTCTCTTTTAAAAAATTACGCCTGCTGAGAGAAATGCACAGTGTGGAATGTTGATACATCGGCATCTGTGAATGTTGACTATTCATATAAGTGGGTTGTTTTTTTTCACAACAGCAATAACGTTCAGTGTTTACTGGAGCCATCTAGAATGTTTTGTAAGGGATGAACTAATGACAGTTTGTGTTGGCACTGCAAGAGGTCTGAGAGCCCTTTTACTCCTATATTACGGTCAAATGCTTTTGGAGCAATACTGGAATTATCGGAAAACTTTTGTTTTTAAGGACACGCACACTGTATTAAATTATATGCCTATTATTTGGGATTTAACTTGTTCTGAACAAAGGAAGTTTTTAGTGCTCTAAGAATCCTGAAGAGATGGGATAATATAACGGATTGGATTTTAGAGACCAGTAATCAAGCAACTTTTGAGAAAACGATATATTCTGTCAATCAGAAAATTTTGCATTATCTTTCCCTCTGGAGAAAAAAAAATGCTTGGACAGGCCTGATGAATACTAAAAGCTTAGTTCCCTTTTTTGAAGATTTGTACAATCAGATAAACTTGGACATTTTTGTCTTTTGTCTATTTGTTGTTGTTTTCTTTTTTCTTTGAGTGGTGACTTGTTTATGATATATACGCATACATGCACACACACATGTTATTTAATTATGAATAACATAATTAACTAAAAACAAACATTCTGTGATCAACGGAACCAAGATGCCTTCACAAAATTTGGAATGCACAAAGGCACAAAAATTCACAATTACCTGAACAAAAGTCTTTGTCCTGGCTCCTTTCTGATAATATTTAGTTTGTAGTAGTGGCGCAGGGCACGAGACATTTTCTCATAGGTCATATTTGTTCGGTTCTGTTGCATTGAAGACAAAGAAAGCAAGAATTAAAACAAGTGACCAAAATGATAAGGAAAGAAGGGTTGGCTAAACCTCCGTTCACATTCAACTGCCCCCCCCCCGTCTTTGTTGTCTTCTCTTGTGTCATGCTAGACAACACCCGAGTCCAGAAATCGTACAGTCTACAACTTGGAGGAAACTAATAAATCAATGTACGTGATTGTGTAGGCTCGATTCTTAAGAACTCCCCCTCTTTCATTTATCCTAAAAAGGTAAGCAGTTGGACTACTGTAATGCACTCTCGATGGGGCTGCCCTGGAAGATGATCTGGAAACTACAGCTGGTCCGGAATGTGGGGACACAGGGCAGAACTGGAAAGTCCTTGGCATGCCCAGGAGACGCCACTGCGCTATGCACTCACTTGATGTCGGTAAGCTTCTGGGTGCTGATTATCTCCTACAGAGCAGGGGTCTCCAACCCCGGTCTGTGGACCGGTACCGGGCCGCGGCACGCCAGCAACCGATCCGCACAAACAAGCAAAGCCCCATCCGTGAGATGCAGTTGGCACACAAAACCACACACCCTCCAGTCCGTGGGAAAACCTCTCTCCACGGAAGCAGTCCCTGGTGCCCAAAAGGTTGGGGGGGGCTCTGCTCTAGAGCTCTTGGCCTAGAGCCAAGGGTCAGCCCTCCCAGGTAAGCCAGGCAATGAACACAAGCAGATAATAATTCTACTTTATAGCAAGGCTACGGTAACGGACTCTCGCAAGTCTAAACGTATCAGCTTCCCACCGCCATTTTTAACCCCTTGACCTATTAGACCGGGTCCTTCTTCAGTTCCTTTCTCTGACCGCTGAGCGACTGGGGGGGCCTTGCCTCTCTGGTCCGGTGGCCTCCCCTCCTCCTGCGAGATCATCTACCTGCTCCACCCCAGCGATTCCCCGTCCGTCCAGTGCGCACAGGCCAGGCTGATGTGCTTTGAGACCCTTCAGACCTACGAGACACCAGTGGAGACCCCCGAAGGATGTCTTCTTCCCCACGGATCTCTCTAGTTCCCACCCTGACCACCTTCTGGAACGGAGGACCGAAGAAGCCACTTGGACAAGCAGTCAAACGTTTCAAACCGGGGGGGAAAGAAAAGACGTCCAGTTGCCATGACTCCACTTCCAGACTTTAAGGACTTGGCTGTTCAGCCAGGCCTTGGGGTAGGGCGTTTGTTCAGCTTTGTCGCTTGTGTTTTCTATCTGAGGGAGTGTGTGTGTTTGTCCGGATGTGTGGGATTTCATTTCTAGTGTTTTTTTTTAATTGTTTCCTATTTTCAGTGTAAGCTGCCCGGAGACACTTTGGAGTCGGGCAGCTTCTACATTTTGTAAACAAATGAACAAACAAACAAACAATCTGCTCTTGTGCAGAAGTTCAAAAGGCTCAGCTGGGCAGGGAAGGAGGCCTGTCTAGGCACAGCCAGGTACCAGTGAGAGGAGGAAGGCGAAAAAAAGTCTCGGTGGGGGTGGTGCCTGCATGACTGAACCCCCCCCCTTTAAGCATGCATTGCGCTTGTGATGGAGGGTTCCTCTGTGGCCAGAGCAAAACCTCTCTCTCCAAAATTGCTTCACTTCCGAGCATCGTTCATACCACCACCGCTAGTGCTACTACTACGTCTGCACACGGCCAGTCCTTCCAGCAAAAAACATAATAAACTGTCCCACTTCTCACCGGCAAACAGCATAAATTCATAGTTTTTTAAAAAATCAATAAATAGCAATGACAACACACAGCAAAAAAGATAGGGAAGGAAGGAAGGAAGAAAAAAAAAGAGAGAGAGAGAGAGAGAGAGAGAGAGAGAGAGAGATATCCTTTTTATTCTTTCTCAATCATTTAATTCACAATCTCAGCAAGACAACCCCTCTTTCGTGGATCCCTCATACCTTATGATTTCCCCATAGCCGGGCCAGCCCATTGGGGTCCACTATCCGAAATATTTTGGATTCTCTGTCCTCCCATCGGATGAAATTTTCGTACCGGCTGTCAGAGAGCAGCTGATAGACATAATCCCAAAGGAGTCTGCAGTCTGGAAAGAAAGCAACAGAAACGTCTTCCAAAAGTTCCTGCCGGAATTGAATTAGTTAATTGGCCACCACTGACTCACCTCCAGGAAAGATGCCAGAAACTGTCATACGTTCCCAGAGCAATTGACACTAATTAGAAAGCAGTATTTCAGAGTAAAACCAATCCATTACAAAGGCAGGTACCAGGAGTCATCAAGAGCCGAGACGTGCCAAGAGAAAAAGCAACTTTTTAAGAGGGAACTCAAAACATGGGAATGTTGGGCAAAGTCAACTGCAGATGGTGGGTCCTTCCCAAAAAGAAGAGGGGGGGGGTCCCCACAGAGAAGGTGCCCTTCTGTGGTGCCGCAAAGCGACACTCTGCAAGATCTGGCAAAGAGAGGAAGACCTTCCACGAAGAACCTCCGTGTTTTGGAGGCCCAACTAACGGAAGATGTTCCCCACCTTCAAGGCTGAAGTCCATCCAGACTGGCCTTCTTCAACCTAATAGTCTCCAAGGATATTGAAGAGCCCATCCCCCCCTTCCATTCTCAGCCATAGTCAGCATTCAAATACAACATGCAGAGTTCTCATCTGGACAGTTTGATGGGTGGGTGATGAACAAAGAAGACGGAAAACTGCAGTGGGACCCTATGTGACACCTTCTTTTATATCTAGCTACAGTCTAGACCAGGTTGGTTGGAGAACTGGGAGATACAAGAGGATAAAAATTCAGTCCGACTGTCGAGAGATGGAACCGTGTCACGGCTCCAGAATAATTGCTCATTCAGAACATCTCACACCCGGTCTCTATACATAACCAAGTATATAACTTTTGAATTTCAACTGTTTGGTTGATGACCCAGATGTTAATGACATGGTGATCACTGGCTACTGCCATAATATTCCAGGATTCAACCAGCTCTTCTTTCTAAGAAGTTGTGGCATCAGAATGGAAGTATAGATTAGCAGAGTCATGCACCATAAACGTAATACGAATTTAGCAGTTTTCCACATGCCTGTATCTAACACTTGCAGTTCAGCATTTCCATAAAAATATTAAAAGCACAGCTTCGGACCGCCCCCGATCTGCGTTCATTTCGCCGGGACCTGAAAACCTGGTTTTTTGATCTATCAGGCCTGGACTGAAGGGGTTTTAGCTTTTAATATTGTTTTAATTGTTGGGCTTAATTAATTTAATCTATTTTAATTTTATACTATTTTTATATTGTATTTTATGTTGCCCTCTAAACCGCCCTGAGTCCTTCGGGAATAGGGCGGTATAAAAATTTAATTAATTAATTAATTAATTCTGGAGGTATTACACTCTTGATAGTCGGACTGAATTTTTATCCTAATATATATTCCAAAAAGGCCAATAAATTATCTAGATCAGATCAGCAGGCTGGCTAGGGAATTCTGAGAACTGAAGGCCGTATCTCTTAAAGTTGCCAGATTTGAGGAACGCTGTCCTACCATACTATTTAGCGGTAGAAATAAATGCAGGGACTCTGGAAGAATGCTTCCTTTTTCTTTCCTGTTCTTTTCCTAAATCTTCTTTCCCAAGCTATTTTTATATTTTTCCTTCACTGTGAAGAGAAATGGCAGTTTGCGTGTGTTGTTACGTGTTAAAAGAACAACAAAAAACCCAACCCAACAAAAAGCAGACGGAGAAGCAAGAACTGTGTTTCCTTCCCTTTTCCTGTTGCCAATTCCGGTCCAGTTCCGCCCTCTCCCGCTTACGGTTACGCTCAACGGAAAACAGAACTTCTCCACACAAACCTCTCCGGAGGGTTTTACAAAAGAGAATAAAAGACGAAAATTAACTTTAGTTCTGCTCTCCCGCGGTCCTTTCAGGGCAAACTGTTCTGTACCAGCCTGCTACCGGCCCTGCAGCAAAAGCAGGGACGACCCCTTTACAAACGGCAAGAGGCTGGAATAAAGCCTGCCAAATTTATTCACATAAAACAAGAGCAAGACAAGACACCAACCATAAAACACGAGCTAAGACGCAGGAACAATCCAAGCGGTTGCCTTCAGCAAACCAGCCCTCCCACACATTCCCCTTTTATACAGTTCAGGGCGTGGCCTCTCTCTGCCTCCTTCCGAGGTGCCCCACTTGGCAGCAAATCCTGGAATCGCAGGGAATCCTTTTTCCAATGGGGAGAAAAAGAGCAAGAAGAAAAATGATGAACACAAAAACTCTTTTATTAGCCAGCCACGTAACAAGGCTAAGAAAACAAGCAGCAGATCAGAGGATGGCTCCCCGTGGAGATTGCAGCTAGTCCTCGACTTATGACAGAACCGAGCGCAAATTTACCACTGCGAAGTGAAGCGGTTGTGAAGTTAACTGAACCACGCGATCGCTAAGAGAATCTGTCTTTCCCCCCGTTGACTTTGCTTGTCGGAAGATCACAAAATGCCGTCGCTTCACCCCGGGACACTGCGGCAGTCGTCAACACGAGTCAGCGGCCAAGCGTCTGAATTCTGATCATGTGACCCTGGGGATGCCGCAACGGTCCTAAGTGTGAAAAATGGTCGCGAGCCACTTTTTTCAGCATCGTGTAACTTCGAACGGCCGCTAAATGAACGGTTGTAAGTCGAGGACTGCCTGCAAAGACTTTCCCCAACTTCTACTTATCCCCCCTGTGCAACTGAAGAGCCCCCTGTTAACGAACGGCCCGCCTTCCTCTGTTCCGGTCAAGGAGCTCGGACCCTAGGAAATTAAACAAAATGGAGTCTGGGGTCACTCTTCCATCCCTGAGTGTCCCCTTGCATCTCTCCTATGGAACTAGCTGACTTCCCCATTTCAAAGTCTGAACACACCCACCCACCCACCCACCCACCGCTTCATTAGCAGGAAAAAGGAGAAGAGCTATTTTGACTATCGGAGAAGCTTGCCAACAGCTAATTCTGCCACCTGCTTCTGCACTTATCCGCTCTAACTAAGAGAGACAATTTGTCATTCTGAACGCAAAGGTCCCTCAGGATAATACAAGTTCCCCGGTGAGCAGGGTTTGTGATTGCGTGACCGCTTCACTGTGCATGCCACAAGTGCTAGAGGCTCAAGAACGCCCTAATCGCTTTGGCTCAACGAAGCTTGGAAACAACAGTTAACATTTTGATTTGGGGAAAAATCAAACTGGATTTCAAAAAGTGCCTTTAGGTTTGGCTGTTTCTGCCGCCTTTCGAGGCCAAAGCACCACGTTGGTGGTGTAAACTTGGATTTGAGGGCCCCTAGATCAGAAAAGGATCAAATAAGGAAGCCTCGGCTTCAGTCCCCAAATATCTCTCTTCCCAGCCACCTGGCTTAGTTGCTGGCTATCGGCCATCCTCTGGTTTGCCATATTAAAATAGAGCTGCCGTATCTGGGCTGAACAAATTTGGGTGACCACTAGATGGCAGCAAAGAGTAGGGGCTTTCTCTATCTCCATCTAGTGGTTGCTTATTTTTATTTTTTTCAGCCTGATGCAAAAACCCTGAGGAATCTATCAACAGACTGCTACTCCAATAGACATTGCTACTATGCAAACGACATAGACTATGGTCTCTCCATTTTGCTCACCTGGCTCCTTTGCACCTTGACGTCTTTGAAACCATCCAACCGTTGTCAGTGGTGCTACCCGCCATGGTGAGCGTATCTGAAACTTTCTTAAGGATTGGGCCTAAATCCAAAAACAATGGATAGCCAGTTTGGTCAAGTGGTTAAGGCACCACGCATGAAAGCAGGAGACCACGAGTTCAAGCCCCATCCTAGGGATGAAAGCCAGCTGGGTGACTTTGAGCCAGTCCCGCTATTTCAGCCTGGCACACCTCACAGGGATGTTGTTGTGTGGAACATAGGGGGAGGAAGGTGCGTTGGGTACGTTTGCTGCCTTGAGTTATTTGTAAAACTAATACAGGTAAGTCCTCAACCTTACAAGAGTTTGTTTGTTCAAAGTTACAATGACACCGAAAAAAGTGACTTAGACCATTTTTCACACTTACGACCATTGCGACATCCTCATGGTCACGTGATTAAAATCCAGACGCTTGGCAACTGACTCATATTTACGACGGTCGCAGTGTCCCGGAGTTGTGTGTGAACACCTTTTGCGACCTTCTGACAAGCAAAGTCAACGGGGAAGCCAGATTCACTTAACAACCGGATTACTAACTTAGCAACTGCAGTGTTTCAACTTAACAACTGTGGCAAGAAAGGTCGTAAAATGGGACAAAACTCACTTAATAAATGTTTCACTCAATTGTGGTTGTAAGTCAAGGACTGCCTAAAAAGGCAGGACACAAATAAATCAATAGATTGTGATGAATGGACAGCAGTCGCTCCATTTGCCCAGCTGCTCTCACACGCACACACACAGGCACACCCCCACAGCCTCCTCTGCATCAGATCTAAGCCTTCTGAGAGCCTTGCGGATCCTGTGCAAGGCTGAAGGGCCAAAGCCATCCTCTGATGCAGAAGCGCAGCTCCCAATGTAGGTTTGGCAATCAAGCCAGCTTCTAAACTGGCCTGTCCTGGAACCAGAGACTATTTTCCAGGGAGCGTCTCCAATATACACACGGCCCATTCCTGCCTATCCAGGTTCGCCGGAGCAGGTACCGGTTTCCTGGAGGCCTCTGAGTAAGTGCAGGAAGGAGCTCTCCGTTGCAAGGTCTAATTTTAATCAAAGGCGATGAAAGTTAAGAGTTGACTTTGTTTTTGTAAGGCTAATTTAATTCGTTTGTTGGGCAAACTGGGAGTTAAAATTACATTAAAAGGGCTTTTCTCCTTCTTGCAAGGAGTAGCAAGTTTTATGAAACTGAAAAATACGCCACACTTCCTTCAATTATTCAAATAAAGAGACCCTCTGAAATGCAGGGTTTCCCAACTTTAAGACCCACGGACTTCAACTCCCAGAATCCCCCAGTCCAACATGGCGGCTGGCTGCGGAATGGATTCCTCGCTCCAATTCGTTTAGAGACAGAGCTTCCCTCTTCCCTTGCTCTTTTCTGAACTGACCTCATCATGCTGATTAATTAAAAATAATTAATGGGGAAAGTAAAGATGGGGGCCACATTTCCGGGGTACCTGGGAGGGGGGGGGAGAGGGGGTCTTGAAAAAGACAAGGTGGCAGCCATGCTCAAATGAACTTCCCCCTTTTTTTCAACGTGCGGTGGGGTTTCAACTGTGCTGGACCTTTTTGACCCCCCCCCCATCTCCACCGTCACAGATCTGAGAATGGCGTCTGCGGAGGCGCAAAGGGGAAGGTGCAGCTACGGAGGAAGCCTCGCGCTCTGCCTATTTCTGCAGGCAGAAGAGGTCTTCTCCATTTCTGCCGAAGCGAGGAGGAGGCCACACAACGCCATGTCCCCAGCTGCTTTCCCTTCACAAGCTGCGTGGAGAATGTGACAATTAACCTGAAACTGGTCTAACTGGAGGAACAAGCCTGTCTCCAGAAGCCCCCCCCCCGGGCCCTTTTTCAAAAGCCCCCCCCCCTCCTTTGGCGCTGAGAGTCATCTTCTCATCAGGAAGTCAACCCTGCACGGAATCTGCCCTGGGACCGGTTTATATCTCAAGGTCTAACGGCCTTTCACCGTTGACCGAGTAGTCTCCAAAGGGCTTACGGGCTAATTCGCTGTGTCGAATTCACCTAAAAAAATAAATAAATCAAATTGAGGGGAACTCAGATTTTTGCAGTGACTCCTGACGTAAAAACCTTCTCGTGGGCTTTGGGGTTTTGCACCCCGCCAGTTGCTTTGCTTCAAAATTCCACTCATGTCTGCCATCTTTCTTCTGATCAGAGAGAGGTGCTGGGAGTGGTCACAAGAAGTCGTCGCCAAACTGGTCCGGAGGGCTCAGATGCTGGGTTGTCAGTGGGGACAAGTGACACAAGTCAAGATGGGGGTTGCCACCACCTGACGGAAGCCCTGAGCCATGTTGACCTGGGTCCTTTCTCACGAAAAAGCTGGCTCCCGGCTTTTCCGTAAAGCTCAAAGGAAGCACCAACCTGAAGTCCAGTTGGGGTCCCGCTGGTGAGATGGCCTGCTGAGTTGTAGTGGACGGAAGGGGGAGGCTGCCCAGGTCTTGAGAGCGACAGGCTGATACCCCTGTACCCCTTCCTTCTCCCTTGGGGCAGGGAGTTCGCAAGAAAGCAGGCACAGCGGCTTCAAACCATCCTGGGTTAAATCCACCCCTCCCTAGCCTAGTGGGCTGTTTCTCAACACGTAGATTTCAACTCCCAGAATTCCCCAGCCAGCCCTGCCCCAACGTCTACGCTACCCAGCCTTCCTTGCTATACTGGGCAAACAGCTCTCTTTATCATCTGGACTGTGAGCCAGCTCTCCCCCCCCCCAAGCTTCTCTGCTCCCCGAATTGTTTGCAGGCCAGATGATCGTAATAAAGAGTCGTGAAAGTGTGTGAATGAGTGTCTGAGATTGCTGGCTTGTTTTTCACTTCCACTCTAGGCCTGTCACATCTATTGCAAATGCCCGTGGACCATATTACTACTTCTAATTTGCATACTGAACTTTGGAAATTGTGGTTGTTTTAGAGAAAGGAGTCGCCAAAGCGCTAATTTAAAGGCTGCAGATAAAATTAAAGGCTTTCCCTGTTTTAGCAGAACGGCGCAACTTAGAAGCTACGTGAAATTGGATGGAAGACGCTGAAATCCATCTTACAATTCTTGTATTCGACCCTACTGAGAATGACAACCCTTAATTTTTCCAAGTTGCTCTGTTTCTCCTTCTCCTTTCCCTACTCACAGTGGGAGATTTATTCCTCTTACACCACAGCACTTTTATCAGTCACAAAATAAATGCTTTTTTAAGAAATGTTACGAATGAAAAAACTGATTGAGAAAGATTAACAAGAAGGTGAAGGCTATTTATTCTGTCAGAAAATTTGCTCCCAATTTTATTAAAATAAGTTTTCTAAAACTACGGCTGGCCAAAATAAACAAACTATTTTTTCTTCTTAAAAGAAGTATAAATATATTCTCTTTCTGAGAGGGATCGGAAGTTGTAGGGAAGGAGTCAAAGCCAGATTCGCTTAACGACCACGACATTCACTTAACAACTGCGCTGAAACGCTAAATGACCACGCCAAAAATGGCTACAAAATTGGGTGACATTCACTTAACAACCACTTTGCTTAGCAATGGCAATGTGAGTCCCAACTGTGTCTGTTAGTTGTGGTGTGGGTAGCGTGTCCCTGCCTTCCCTATTCCCTTGCATAATCCTGTGGCTCATTCTGCATTTTAAGGAGAAATCTGGGACACAGAAGTATCTAGCCACGGCACAGAAGCGTGCAAATGCCTGTTAGTGGAAGCTATGTGGTCTATTCTAAACTAAAGCAGAACTATGGTTCCTTTATGAGCTGTGGACTTCAACTCCCAGAATTCCTGGTTGGCTCAGGAATTCTGGGAGTTGAAGTCCACAAGTCATGAAGGGGCCACAGTTCCCCACCCCTGTTCTAAAAGGACAACGGTGATTGGGAATACATGGTACTGACCTGCGATTCTCCCAATTGGCATTGCGTGCTCTTCAGGGGGCGAGACGGACACCATGATGTGGTTCATGAATGCTAACTCTTCACGGTGGGACAAGTTGATGGGCTTCACCTCCCTGTGCAGCCCATCTTCAGACAACCTCGAAGCCTTGAAGTCAACAGAGTGCCGGGGATTCAGTATCAAAGGGTGCATTATTGGACTGGGCATCAGCTGGATGACCCTGGTGTTTTCCTGGCGAGGGCTGGAAGGCTTCTGAGGCACTTCCGAGGGGGTTGGGCAATGGTTGCTCTCAGCCGGAGAAACCGAGAGAGGGTAAGACTCGTGGTGATTGTTCTCCTGGTGTTGCCGAGTGCCCAAGAGCCGGTCAGCCGGCGAGAGGCGACGAATAGTGTTCTCCAGGGGGGACTTCAAGGACCGCTGCTCAGACTCTGGTGAAGGCCTGTGATTGGCGCTGAGGGGGGATCTGGAGCGGTGTAAGAGTTCAATGGTAGGTGGATTGTGATGGACCACATCTGCTGAGTGTCTCGAAGCTCTTGAGATAAAGTTGTCTGTGAAACAAACAAATAAAGAGAAGGGGGGGGGGGAAATCAGAAGCTATCAAATTGGCCAATAAAACTATATCCACCCCTGCAGCCGGCATGCAGCCTGTAGGGCTGAGTTGAAATAATTAAATAAAACGAAATTTAACTTAAGTAACAGCAATCCCAATATTGATCTCTGGTGTGGGAAAAAGTCTGGGATAGAATCACGCTTGCTGCCAGCCTGCATGTGAAAGTCTGAATGAATCAGCCATCGACAAACCCCTAGAGATAAACTACATTTACATACCAGCCAAAAAAATAAAATAAAATAAAATAAAAAACCTAGGGCGGAAACAAAAAGACTAGAATATATCCACTCCAGCAGCCCACACTCAGGTAAGCAGGGATTAATACTAGACAAAAAGTCAAGCTGAAAGTAATACTCTAATCAAGGAACTATCAAGGCAGGGCAAGCTACCGCCTATAAACAGGCAGCAAAGCCCCAGAGTCACTCAGGGTGGGGGCTGTTACCAAGTTGGGTAATGAAACATCTGCAAGCAACCAAGTTCACAGTTCAACCCTGAGCCGCAGATACAATCTTTTCAACTTGGAAAGTCCTGACTATAATCTCAGTCAACAAGGCACTTGGGAAGCCTTAAGATCTATTATCCAAATGCAGGCAGGGAAACAGGTCGAAGCAGGTATGAACTATATTAGCATATAAGGGTTGATCGCATTTTCATCCACTGCTTTCCAGCAAACGCTTTCCTAAACGCCTTTTGTGGTCCCAATGGAGTATCGGGAATGGATTTTATTATTGCACTTTATGCACAAAAACGGAAAGACTCTGAAATACCCACAGCGGAGGAATGGTTGATGAAGGTGACGGAATTTGCAAAATTGACTTGTTTAATTAGAGAAAAGACAATAATAATGTTTGTTAGTGACTGGAAACCCTTTGTGGACTCTTTTTGGGTAGATTATGGAGAGGAGAGTAATAGTGTAATCTTAAAGGGAGAGGATAAAATTGAAATGCATTTATTGCTACTGAAAGGAAGATTGGAAATAATTTCTTTATCTTTTATCTTTCTCCCCTCCCCCCCCCCCCGCTTTCTCTACTTCTCCCCACTTTCTTTTTACTTTATTTCCTTTTTACTTTCGGCGATTTTGTTCTGTAAAACTTTCTTAAGTAAGAATCAATCGAAATGTATATATTTTATCACCCTGTCAAACGCCAGGCTTTGTGGGTTACGGTGATATACCGCCTGTTCAGCTTCAAGACGACCTACTCAAGGAGGCGACAACACCCCCCAGTAGGAGATGTGGAAAAACTGGGAAAAGACCCCATGTGGGGGGGGGGAAATTGAACTCTTTTAGGCAGGCCTTTATTGCACCCATGTAAATGTTTGAATTTAGTGGAACGGTAATTACTTCCAGCCCGTTTGTGACTCCCTAAACCTGCCCCTTTCTGCTTTTCCCTCTTACTCCCCCTGGCTTGCACTGTTTGAAGGATTTACAAAGCCCCAAGCAGCATTTCAGGTCCCTTTCCCCCCCACCCCTTGCAATCCCAGGAGGTCCTTTCCCCGAAGACCCCGGGGGTCACATCCGGCTCGGATTCCTCCAGCGCCCCACGCTGACCTTCGCCTGACTCCGGCCCCCTCAGACGCTCCTCCTGTCCAAAGACGGCACCCACCCGTTTCCTGGCTGAAGCCGGAGAGGAAACGGGCCCCGGTGTGGACTTTATGATTCACACAGCCAAAGTCATAAACAAGAAAAGTCTCTCTTTGTTTCGCTATTTAGGTCAGTCTTCCCCAAACGGGCACAAGGAAGTGAAAGCCGACTGCCGAGCCGTGCCCTGGTCTGCGGCAACGGAGGAATGCTCGGAGAGGGGAGGCAGCCAGGGAGCGTGGCGGCATTTCAGGCCCGGCTGTGCCACCAGGCCGAGGCGGTTTGTGGGGAGCAGAGCCAATCCAGGCTGCTGAAAAACCGGCGTCTGGATTCTGACCTTGCATTAGCATCTAAATAAGATCTAAACCCTGGCAACTTTCAGACCTGTGGACGTCAACTCCCAGAATTCCCCAGCTGGCTGAGGAATTCTGGGAGTTGACGTCCACAGGTCTAAAAGTTGCCGAATTTGAAAAACACTGAGTTAGAACATTAATCATTCCTAATTATTAATGCTGCCAAATCCTAATTTGGGGGTTAATTTTTAAGGGGGGGGAAAGAATAAAAATCCACGCGAGTTCAGTCAAGGTTTGTGTCTGACACTGCCATGCGTACCTCAAATAAAAAACAGAGTTGTAATTCTGTGCTTTGCAAACTCCATCTCCACCCCCCCTTTTTTTTTGCATGCCCATCCACCACAGCCAGGATAACCAAGAGAGCAGGATAACTCAGCTCCCAGAAGCCCCACCTCTTTCTGAAACGGTCAGAAGGATTGAACTGTTGGTTCAATCAGAATAGAGCTGGAAGGGACCTTGGAGGTCTTCTAGTCCAGCCCCCTGCTCAAGCAGAAGAGCCTCTACCATTCCACACAAATGGCTGTCCAACCTCCAGTAATGAAGCACCTTCTGAAGGCAAAGCTGTTCCACTGGTTAATTTATTTTGATCCCATTTATATCCCGCCCTTCTCCGAAGACTCAGGGCGGCTTACAATTTAAGCACAAATCAATTGTCCTCACTGCCAGGAAGTTTCTCCTTAGTTCCAGGTTGCTTCTCTCTTTGATCTGTTTCCAACCGTGGTTTCTCGTCCTGCCCTCTGGTGCTTTGGAGAGTAACTGACCGGAAGCAGGAGATCACACAGACCGAAAGTCCAGCTCAGGAGATCACACAGATGTGCGACCGGCAACGGTTGGGTGAGTTGCATTCTTAAATTTCAAATGCCAGGATCCTGTTTTTGAAGGACATTAGCCTTGGAGCACAGACTGTACCCGGAAAGCAGTTTAGGAGGGATGTTCAACTTAAAACCGGTGGCCAGCAGATACCGCGTTGCAGAGTAATTGGTACAGCCGACCTCAGGACTTAAGGCGAACTCTTGTGCGTGACGAGAGCCCTTCTCTTGCCTGCCTGCCCATTGGGAACAAGCTGGCGGGTACAGGCGGCCAAATGAAAGCAAGCAAGTCCAAGGAACCGTTCTGCCCAAAGGGGACACGGGACTCTACTCAGCTCTTCCAGTTCCTCCACCTGGATGCAAGTCAAAAGACCTCAGGAGAGATGGAATTGTCCATCTCTGAACATTTCGTAGACAGGGCTTCTCTCCCAGCCCAGTTATCAGAATAAGCTTGGCCACTTCCTGACACTTAGAACAATTGGCCAGTGGAACCACCTGCCTCCAGAAGCGGTGAATGCTCCAACACAGGAAGTTCTTAAGAAGAGACTGGACAGCCACTTGTCTGAAATGGTGGAGGGTTTCCTGCCTGAGCAGGGGGCTGGACTAGATGACCTCCAAGGTCCCTTCCAACTTTACTTTACTACTACTACTATTACACTTTCTCCAAGCCATATTAAAAGGCCTAACTTTTGTGAGAGGCAGCTGCCTCCATTGGATACACCGTGCTAAAATGACGCAGGACGAAGGAAGCCGCGACAGACAAAAGCTTCTGCCTTTTAGTAATGTGTGAATTGGGGGTGGGTGGGAAAAAGAAGTTCTACCAGCCCCCTCCCAATTTTTGGCTACCGGCTGATCCAGCTTTCCTTCTGTAACGTCCTCACTGACTAGGAGAATCTGTGGCTGCAAGTAAATCCGCCATTCCAACGAAAGGCCCTTCCTCAGCCTTTCGTCTCTACTACAGGAGGCCCTCAAAAGTGCAAAGGTGCCGCTTAATGGCAGGAGCTGGAAAAGAAAGAAGGGCCATGGTGCCTTCAGATGACTGGGGCGTGTGTATGTGTGTGTGTGTGTGTGTAAAGCAGCCAACAGAGCGGTGTTTCTGGGCCACAAACGGTGTTTCTGGGCTCTGCTAATCTTCCAAGGGCAAGATGGCCGGCAGAGACATCCAGGGCAGGAGGCAAGTTGTGCTTCTGAAGTCCCCCTCCTTTCTAGCCACCCGTCCAGCGCAAGGATAAACCAGGGTTTATTTGGGATTGAACTCCCCACCGGCAAGGTTGCCTGAAAAAGGATGAGAGCATTCAGAGCTACCTAACTCCCTGCCACTTGAACCAAAGCCGCGGCCTCCGTACTGTCAGGCGCATGAAACCAGGTCGACTGGTGAAGCCTCCAAGTCAGTGGCTTTAGTGCAGCGTGGCTGGCTGAGGAATTCTGGGAGTTGAAGTCCACAAGTCATCAAAGGGCCGAGTTTGAAGACCCCTGCTTTAGTCTGTTTTTCCTACAATTCAAAAAATCCCCCCAGACTGTTTTCCTTCCCCTGGGAACGGACAGATAAGGCTTCAAGGAATTTAGGCAGGGGTCAGCCCTATGTCTCTTGTGGCTGCTCCCCAAGGACTCATTTGACACCCCCCCTTTCTACCTTTCGAAAGCACATAAAAATGCAAGTAGAAAAACAGGGACCACTCCGGTGGGAAGGTAACAGCGTTCCATGCGCCTTTGGCATCTAGTCATGCCAGCCACAGGACCACGGAGACGTCCTCGGACAAGCGCTGGCTCTTCGGCTTTGAAACGGAGATGAGCACCGGCCCCTAGAGTCGGAAACGACTAGCACACATGTGCGGGGGAACCTTTACCTTTACCTTTCTACCTGGCTGAGGGTTTCCCAACATTGCCAGGCCCTGGTTCTTTAAAAACTCAATGGGCCCGCGTGTTTCTCATCCAACACAAGACTCTGCCCTTTTATATTTAGGCATGCCAATGCCCCAGACACAAACCTTGACTGAACTCTCGTCAATTTTTATTAATTTTTCCCCCATAAAAGTTAACCAAAAATTTCAGGAATCGACAGCCCTCCTCCACCTGTCCCCTACCCCCGCCAAGCAGCTGGGAATCATTAATGTTCTAACTGGGTGTTTTTCGAACCTGGCAACTTTTAAGATGTGCAGACTTCA
This sequence comes from Vipera ursinii, assembly GCF_947247035.1. Lineage (NCBI taxonomy): Eukaryota > Metazoa > Chordata > Lepidosauria > Squamata > Viperidae > Vipera > Vipera ursinii. The sequence goes on from NC_139515.1 coordinate 765,004, forward strand.
ACTCCCAGAATTCCCCCAGCCAACCTGCTGCCAGGGGAATTCTGGGAGTTGAAGTCCGCAGAACTTAGGTTTGAAAATACAGTTCTAATGTTATAAATATATTCAGGATTCATAAATCACAGCTGTAGGAGTGATCTACATAGGAAAGCACACAGGCATTCCATGCTCCGAACACTGATGATGTGAACTAGCCGGGTAAGGAAACATCTGCAAGAAAACAACGCAGCTCAGAGCGCCCTAAGGACCCCTCATTTCGACCCTGAGTTGCACACATACTCCTTTATTGGTGTGCTTTTCCCCTCCCAGCGGTCCCCTCTTTCTTTCCACAGCATACCCTGAACTGCTCGTGCAACTCTGCTCCTCATAAACGGAGAGATCCCTGCCGTTACCTTCGTCGTGGTTCTGATGCAGCATGACGTCTGGCGGAGCATGGACAGAGTTCCCAGGGTGAAAGAAAGGAGAAAACAACATGTGGGAATTCCTTTGCTTCAAGATGTGCTGAAGAAGCTCATACAACACATCGCCTGGAAGAAGAGAAAAAGAGAGAATGGATTTTGGAAAGACTCGTGAGAGAGAGGAAGGCCCGTTACATTTATTCACGTCTTCGTCTGCATTCATTCGGACACTGGCCAGCTGCCAGGATGGCAAAACGCAAGGAAAGCCCACAGTTCCTTCCTTCCAAGGCACAAAACTCTGCCTCCTGCTTGAGCTGCAGAAAAGTATTCACAGATGGTCCTCGACTTATGACAACTGAGCCTAAAATGTCTGTTGCTATGCGAGACGGCTCTTAAGCGAGTTTTGCCCCGTTTTACAACCTTGCTTGCTGCAGCCGTTAACTGAATCGCGGCAGCTGTTAAGTCAGTAATATGGCTGTTAAGTGAATCCAGCTTCCACACCGAAGGTCACAAAAAGGGGATCTCGGGACACTGCGACCGTCATAAATACGAGTCAGTTGCCAAGTGCCCAAATTTTGATCGCCTGAGCATGGCGACGCTGTAATGGCCGTGTGAAAAACAGTCAATTTTTTATCACTCTGTTTTTCCCCCAGTGCTACTGTAACTTCGAAGAAATCGTCGTAAGTCAAGGACCTCCTGTATGTTTCAGCCCCAGATCCACGGCTTGGCTCGAGTGCCTGGGTTCACCCGTCTGGTCAGAAATTGCCGGTCTGAAGCCCACGGAGGGACAAAGTAGACAACCTCCTAGGAGGGCTGCTTGTGGGCGACCTACGGCAAAAGGATGAAGCGTGTTGTGACACCACAAGGAACTGCTTCTTTGATGCACAGCTAGTCCTCGACTTATAGCCAATTGACGGGAGTTACAAAGGTGCTGAAAAAAGTGACTCGCGACGGTTTTTTACACTCAGAACCACAGCAGCATCCCTGGGGTCAACGCAATAAAGCTGAATTAAAAATATTGCGGGTGTCGATTCTCCCCCCACATCTGACCTCTGGCAGATTTTGCACCGTTGCCCACTAATGCGGTTCTCCTTCTGGAATGAGCTTTTCAATTACTTACCAGAGTGGGGAGACCTGTATCGGAAGTCCTCTTTGGTGAGTAGCAAAAGAGCCTTGCCGTTCATCTCAAAGGTGTTGCTGTCGATGGGCCTGAGGGAGAATTCCTTCTCCGCCCACTTGAGCCAATGGGCCACGTCGTCTCTGCTCCAGTAGACGGGCTGCAGACCTGCGGGGGAATCAAAGAGGAGGATCTCAGCAACAAGACAATCCCTGGGTGGAGGCTGGCGGGATGCACGGGTGCGAGGTGTCATGGGTGGATCTAATTTATTTTATTTTATTTATTTTAATTCCATTTATATTCCGCCCTTCTCCGAAGACTCAGGGCGGCTTACAAGCAATGGCCATGTCAAGAGCACAGGCCTGCAGGTTTGTGTCTTAAGCTAGATCTCATGGACCCGAGCTATCCCGGTCTTCTGATACTGAGCACAACATAGATACTACAGATATTAAGCTGCTCCGTGTTGCTACTCAATCTCAAACTCTCTCTCTCTCTTTGGAGCACAGCTCTGTATTTTTGCAAATGCCACCCTCCACCAGGAAGACGTCCCTTAGCCTCGTAATCTGTCAAGAGAAAATGAACTTAGTCTTGGATTCATAGGCAACCCTCGGCGGATCAAGGGGAGGCGCGCCCGGCGGAAAGGATACGGAATCTGCCACAGGGAGAAAAGAGAAGCTCCACCCCCATCTTCCGGGTAACACCACTGCAGCCCAGAGCAACCTGCCACCACGGCGTCCTTTACAGTAAAGCAGGAATTGAAAACATAAATTTACCTAAGAGCACCAGAAAATATTATAAAGTACAACACTAAGAGCAAAGCCGCTGTCTTTCTAGACTTTCCCTTTCTTCCTCTGAAGGTCCCACCTCTGCAAGGCCGCCGTGCCGAACTCCGCCAGGCGTGATGTGCTTTTGGAGTCTCCACCTGCAAGCAGCCGGTTCTGCCGAGTCTCTCGTTTCAGGAGATGCAAAGCTAAACGCGTTTATGTCCAGACCCGTTACATTTTGGGGATCGGGTAGAAAGAATAAATAGGCACACACTCTCTCTCTCACACACACACACAAAAAGGACCTGCGCAAACTCCTGCATTTGGAGGATTTGTACAAATTGCAGTATCCATTATGGAAGGTGGGCCGAAGATGAATAGCTAAGGAATTTGCAGGTAGGTTGAATTAGATGGATATGTATTTTGATAAAATTAATTTTTCTACGTACTCAGTCATCCGTACACAAATTTAACATTAGGAGTCCGCAAATACATCCAATGGGGACATCCATAAATTTAAGTTGGCTATACGGACAGAAATTCTCCAATATCGCTGAGAGTTTTTTTTTTTAAAAAAAAATCACCAAGACGAAGGGCAACAACCTGAAATGACGACATGCGCCGGAAGATGGATTGCTAAGAATACAGAAGATTGCTCTTTGCTCCTTCTCTGCAAAACCTCACTGTTAGGAGACAGGTACAAAAATGCATTTCCTTTTTCCTCTTTGAAGGAAAATAAATCAAAAGGCTGAACTTTGCTCGTTACAAATTGGCTTAAAATGAGTGTACATTTCAAGATGGAGAGACGCCACCGACTGAAGGACTGCTGAGGTCCTTCAAATTAGTACGTGGCAACAACCGGATCAACTCTGACTCAAATCAACCACGACTGTCCTCCGGACAGTCGGAGGCTGGTGCTGAAGTTCAACTATTCTGGCCACCAAATGAGAAGAGAGACTCATGGAGAAGACCCCAATGTTGGGAAAGACGGGAGGCGAAAGGAGACGGGAACGGTAGAGGAAGAGATGGTTAGTTTGATGGGGTCGCTGACGCAACGAACGTTGAGTTTGGGCCAACTCTGGGAGACAGTGGGGGGAGGCTGGCACGGTATGGTCCATGGGGTCGCAAAGAGTCGGACACAACTTAGCAGCAGCAACCACCACATCACGGAACAAAACTAATTTTTCTGAGTTCCTGAAGACAAGTGAAATATCTAGTTACTTTGGACTGCTGCTTTCTAACCAATCGGGATCCTATCTTGCATCTTAACCAAACTGGAGCCCTTGGTGAAACGGAAGGTTCCTGAAGTCCACAAGAAGGACGTGGTTCTGAACGACGTGGCCTGGAGTGGCAGAAAGGCACCTCCATGAGTCCCTCTTTGATGGAGTGGGCAGTCCAAAAATGCTACAAACAAACAAACTGTGTCTTTCACAATGGAGTCATCTGCTGAGACATCGTATTAATGAAGGATCTACTCAAGATTATGGAGCAATCATACGTGGCATCAGCTTCGGGTTTGAAGCAATGGAAAGCAGCATGGGTCTTCAGACTGAAGAAGCTACTCGGATAAGCAGCAAAATGTTTCAAACAAAGAAGTGTTTTTCAAAAGATTTGAAGTGTTAAGGAAGGCATAAAAGGGTGAGCAGACCTAGCAAAATGGATTCCGTAGCCAGGAAATCTTTCCCGCCACCTGGACAATGCCTTAGAGATGACGATGAGTGGGGTGAGAAACTACAGCTCAGGAGAACAGGGCTAAGAGAATTCTGGGATATTCTGATGAACAAAACTCCATCCTCAAAGTAAGATCTGGTCCGTGAAGTCTTATGCAAAAACGAAACGAGAGTTTTCTCGTTCAACTGTAGCCCTGAAAGAGCCAGCAGATATCAGCACCAAACTGATCTTGGAACAAAGCTGTGTCATGACCCATTGGCTCTTGAAGAGGAGACCACAAGGAAATCTCAAAGTTTAGACTAGACTGGGAAGTGGCAGAAGGCAGCAATGACAACCAACTTAGAAACAAGAGATCAACATGGATGTGGAATAAACTCAAGACCATCTTTGCCTTTTCCCCCCTTTTTTTAGCATCTTCTAACAAATACGCAAGATAAATGGATGTGTGCGCTATTGGCGATAAAGGTGTCTGCACATACTACCTGAAGTTACAGCTTTTGGCCTTTTCTCATGTTCCATATGAATTTGCTGCAAATGAATACTCTGCACCTTGGAGCCTCAGCCACATCCAGCATGGAGTTTGCAAGACGCTTCCGCACTTTTTCAGTCAACTATTGTAATCCTTGGGCCAAAGTGGCAAATTCTTCTGTTTGGTTGCAAACCTGGTGAAAGGACTGTATAAAACACTCTGGAAGAATTTGGTTCTGCTGCAGTCCTGGAAAGACTCCATTTTTCTGGGCAAAAGCAACTACAATATCATCACAATCCCTCTTTGAGTCTTTTCATGAACTGAAAAGCTGAACAGGAGCCCGTTAAAATTGAAAGTTTACAGTAAGCTGCCCTCATGCCCCCCTATTTTGGGGATTGATGTCCCTCAATTTCTTTCTTTCTTTCTTTCTTTCTTTCTTTCTTTCTTTCTTTCTTTCTTTCTTTCTTTCTTTCTTTCTTTCTTTCTTTCTTTCTCTTTCTTTCTTTCTTTCTTTCTTTCTTTCTTTCTTTCCCATTCAATCTGCTACGCCTCAGGCAAAAAACCAAAATAGTTTCTCATTGAATTGACAGAGCTCAGATAGGAACAGATTGAGGATGCAGGCTAGTCTGAGGTTGCGTAGCTTCTTCTAACTACCAGATCAGGCAAAGATTGGAAGTGTAAAGAAAAGGCATCCGTGGGGAGGGGGGTGGTGGTCAAAAAAAGTCACTATGGCAACCACAGCTGTGCCATTAAATCTTCCCCCTTTTTCCTGTGCATCAGAACCACCATCTTTTTTTGCACGACCCCTGCAGACGTCCTTCCTTAAATGCACACTGCATTGTGTCGCTCCCATTTCATTCTATTTCCACAGGACCAAAACTGCAGCTCACGGGCTACAATTAAAAGGGGGAAAGGCTGGGTTGCAACAGTATTTATCCATTCCGAATTTCTCCTCCTTCCTTGGGAAATGTCACAAAACCAGCGCAGAAGGGAGAAAGGAAAGAAAAAAAAGGGAGGGAGGGAGGAAAGAAAAATGAGCTGAGATGTTTCAAAACATTTCAACAAGTGGGTGGGAGAAAGGAAAGATTGGATGGGAAAGTAAACACACACACACATCAACATCAAATACGTGTGGGGGAAAATCCTGCACATCACAACCGATGGGGGGGAGGGGGAACAGCTTGATGCTAATTATAGCCTACAAACTCTTGTGGAGCCACACAATCTTGGCAAAAACACACCAGCTTTTGAAATCGAATTAGAAAGGAGAGCCACGGGGGCTTTTCACAAGAGAAGGCTGGAATAAAAGAAAATGGGGCTGTTTGGGGGGCCCTTGAAAGCCCTAGACCAGGGGTAGGCAACCTGGGCTCTTTGATGACTCGTGGACTTCAACTCCCAGAATTCCTGAGCCAGCCTGGCTCAGCTTGGAAACCTCTCCGTTTCCCCTCAGCGTGGCTGGCTCAGGAATTCTGGGACTTGAAGTCCACAAGTCATAAAGCGGCCTAGGTCAGAGGTAGGCAACCTTGGCCCCTTCACGACTCGTGGACTTCAACTCCCAGAATTCCTGAGCCAGCCTGGCTCAGCTTGGAAACCTCTCCCTTTCCCCTCAGCGTGGCTGGCTCAGGAATTCTGGGACTTGAAGTCATCAAAGAGCCAAGGTTGCCTACCCCTGCCCTAGACTGCCTGCCAGTAGAAACAGGGATGTGGTTGTTGGTGCTTTGCTGTTTCCAAACATTTGGATCTACAATGGCAGGCTTGTATTTTATTCAACACCATGAGGGCTAGGAACTTATTTTTAAAAATGCATTGCATTTCAATGTTTTAGTTAAGGGTTTTTTTTGGGGGGGGGGTTTGATGCTCAGAATTGCTTTTCTCAACTGAAGTTTTTTTAAATATACAGATCATCCTTGACTTACAACGGTTCATTTAGTGACCGTTTGAAGTTTACAACGGCCCTGGAAAAGGTGATTTACGACTATTTTTCACACTTACAACCGTGGCGGCATCCCCATGGCCACGTGATTAAAATTCAAACGCTTGGCAACTGACTCACACTTATGACGGTTGCCGTGTCCTGCGGTCACGTGATCACTTCTGCGACCTTCTGACAAGCAAAGTCAACGGGGGGAAGCCAGATTCATTTAACAACCAGGTTACTAATTTATCAACTGCGGTGACTCACTTAACAAAGGAGGGCAGAAAGGTCGTAAAACAGAGCAAAATTCACTTAACAAATGTTTCACTTAGCAACAGAAATTTTGGGCTCAATTGTGGCCGTAAGTCGAGGCGCGCGCACACACAAAATATACATAATATAAACCGTGAAAGATGAAAGGCATATAAAAATAGGGAATAAATTACAAATACTAAGGTGAAAATAAGAAAACACATCATGAAGATTACAGTTTTTCCAACATATGGCTACATTATTTACAAAGTTATAAACAGCTTATGTTACCTTTTGCAGAAAAAAACTAAAAGTCAGTATTATAGTTGAACTCACAGACCCACAAACTGACTCTGGATCGGACCTTCCTTTATTCACTCCGGACACTGCCCAATTTCCATTTCCGTGTCCCATTTTCAATTTTACATTTCCCGGTCTGTGTACGCAGCTTAGCGTTGCTGAGGGAGAGACAGGTGTCTGCAGGTGATGGGATGCGTGTCAAAAACTCCAAGGCGGCCCCTGTGACCCCCCCCCCTTCCTTTTTGATACGCTCGTGTGAAAAAGGGCTGGGGGGGGGCGCTTCGGTCCAGGTGTTGGGTGCCGTCTGGACATCTGGATCCCTCCCACAGATGCTCCCGAGACTCCCCCCCCTTACTGGACGTTTCTCTAAATTTAGACACCCTAAAATCTGAGTTATGTTCCTGCTGCAAAGATGTACAGGATGATGTCATACTAAATGAAATCAACAAGAAGCGAGTTAAGGTTCCTCTCTCTCTTTTTCAGAAAGGACCTCGTTTAAGAAAAGCCTATTGCTTTGGGGTTTTTTAAAGCCTCGGGAGCAAATAAATCTTCCTAACTTCTGGGCAGAGCTTCTTGGAAGGAGTCTTCCTCCCCCCCCCCCCCCCCCAGCTGCTGACAAAAGCCAGGGATCTTGCTGGGAATTTTCCAACTTTCTTCCCGAAAGAAGGAAAAATGAATTGGGCCTGTTTGGGGACTTTATAGCCTCCTCCACTAAAGGGTTAAATAAAGGGAAACCACGCAGCGCTCTCTTCCGTGCAATGAGCAGGGATCCCTCAAAAGAGCCTGTGTGTGTGTGTGTGTGTGTGTGTGTGTGTGTGTGTGTTCCCCAAGTGAGCATATTACTCACAGTCCCAGGTCTGCTCTAGAAACTTCAGGTGCCTTTCACAGGCAGTCCTTGGCTTACAACCCCAACGGAACCTAAAATTTCCGTTGCAAAGCAAGACAGTCGCTAAGTGAGTTTTGCCCCATTTTATGACCTTTCTGGACACGGTGGTTAAGTGAATCTGGCTTCCCCCTTGATGTTGCTTGTTGGAAGGTGGCAAAAGGCGATCGACACCACAACCATCGTAACTACATGGCATTTGCCCGACGTCCAAATTTTGATCACCTGACTGTGGGGAAGGCTGCAACGGCTGTAAATGTGAAAAACAGTTGTAAATCACTTTTTCCACTGTCGCTGTAACTCTGAACTGTCACTAAGTGAATGGTCCTAAGTCAAGGACTATCTATGTGAAGAATGGCCTGCGTTAACTCCTGCAGAGTTCCATTACTAGTCTGAGGCAAATGCACAGGACCCCAGAATTATGGAGTTGTAAAGTCATCAAAGATCACCTGGTCTACCCCTCTGCAGAAAAAACAATTACGCCATCCTTTAAGAGAAGAAGGCTGTCCAGACTTTACTTAAAAACCTCCAGAGAGAGAGAAAACTCACAACCTCCGTAGTTGTTCCACTGCTCCTTACTGAGGTCATCAGGAAGTGTTCTCCTTACGTTTAAGAAAGAAAACTTACACCTCTTTCTTCAGGATCCGGGGCGCTGGAGAAGACCTTCAAGTGGAACCCTTTTGTTGCACCTGAACAAGTCCTGTAATTTCTCTCCTCCACCTTATTTCCTCCAGGCTAAACATCCCACGTCCCTCCAGCCTGTCTTAAGTCCCTACATGACTTCTATCAACTTCCCCCCCCCCCGGCCTCGTTTCTAATTGGTCAACATCATTCTGGAGCTGCGATACCCAGAAAAGTCCAGAAAGATGTAAGCAAATCCAAAATTGGCTCTTCTTGAAAAGGTAAGCAAGGTCAGATGATCCAACTATTTAGATTGGAAACGACCAGGAAATACTGGAGTTCTAGTCTAGATGGAGAAGTCAAAAGACATTCCAGACAAAAACAAATTGCAAAACACTTCCTTATGGTTGTTAAGAAAAGTGACCGGTAACTAGGTCATCATCATTCAAGCTGGAGAATGTACTTTTAACATCAATTAGGAATTTGGCCATTGGGACGGAGGCCCTTTATGGCTTTTTTGATCCTCAAGGATCAAAATATTTAAAATTTCATGTATCTGGGAAGGCTCTGAACTTGTTCTTTCAGCAATACCGTATTTTCCGGCATATAAGACGACCCGGCGTATAAGACGACCCCCAACTTTTGAGAAGATTTTCATGGGTTAAAAAGTCGTCTTATACGCCGGAAAATACGGTAGTTCTCTCTCCTTGTCTCTGTCAGAAAAATCAATTGAGAAGTGTAGAATAGAACAGGTTAACTTTATAACAATCATGGTGTTTTCTTAATGACCGCCACAGAAAAAGTTGTAAAATGGCAGGATCGTTACAGTCTTATGTCATGGACTACTTGCAATCAATGAAACACACCAGCATTTGGGAGGGTGTTTAATATTCACCTGAATTTCTGCAACCTAGAAATTGTAGTGATCTTCAATATCAGGATTTTCATAAATTGCTTTTGCAACTGGTAATACTTCTTGGCACTAATGCAGTACCCAAAGATGGGAGTAAAGAAGCCAAAAAAAAATCCAATCCTGAATCTTGAAATAATGTTCAACTGCCTGCAAAAATTCACTTAGTACTCCCGGTTTTCCAATTTCCCCTTTTCAGCAAATGAGATGGAGAAGAGTATTGACATCGCAAATCTAAGCAAGGTACGCTAAATCTAGATCCAAAGGAATTTCGATCCAAGGGGCTTTGCTCTGACCTACTTTTGTGTAACTGCGTTACTAACCTTGCCCCATTAAAAGTAGGCCAGTCCCACTAAGACCGAGAAGAGGGTTGCTTCCTTGCTTTTGAAAAGATGACATTTAGACCTGGGACTTCCCGCTCTTGCCCTTAGCCAAAGAGAAAAGAGAGAGAGAGAGAGAAAAAAACAGCAGAGTGGAATGGGGAAATGAAAATGATAGCAAAAACAAGGAAGAAGGAAATACGATGAAGGCATTCTTCGTTGCAAGAGGGAGAATGGAAAAAACTTGGCTAGCAACATCAAGGCCAAGTTAGGGGTCAGGAAGAAAGCTGTTAGGTGGGGCATCTCCAATACACAACAATACACACCGGGCAACACAGAAATACCTTTGGGCCAATCCCTGGGAAGGGGGGGGGGGCACTGGGAAAAAAAAGCAGGAAAAAGAAGCAGTTTTAAGACCCGGTTGGCCAGAATCAACCGTGGTAGGATTTGCACCGAAGGCCGTGGCTTTCAAGTGTTGCATTCCTTTAGTCCCACCAGTCTTGTCTGCACAACGGTTCCTTCCCCCTGAGCTTCTTGCACACTTCTCAGATGACGGGGCGGGGGGGGGGGGGAACCCTTCAAGGCCCCAGCCAGTCACTCTCTGGCTACTGAAAATCTAAATTAAGCTCTGTAGAAAATATCAGAAGCTTCTGCTAGGGATCCATACGGGATCCTTTCTCTAGCTCTGTGTTTTGCAGTGGTTTTTTGGGTGAGGGGAGGCACATACAAGAGACCTAGGTTGCACATTAGCCCTCCAGCCCAGTCCGTGGAACAATTGTCCTCCACAAAACCGGTCCCTTTTGCAAAAAGATTGGGGACCGTTGCTGTACATGACAGATATAGATTATGAATTGTTCTTTTTCCAAATCCTAACGAATAATAACTAGTCTTGCAACTTGCTTCGCAATTCTTGCCGTCACGGAACAAGGCCCAGCATTCTAATTAGTTAAATTAATGAGTCCAATCCCTACAGAAACAGTACAAAAATGTGACTTTTGTTGATGTGTCACAAGGAGCCCCCTCCTCTACTTTCAGAGACTTCTCAGCATCTCAGTCAACTCCCCATCACCAAATGCCAAGGCCACCTGAGGGGTCCAGAAGAAGCCCCAACCACATTATGTGCACCCCGACCTAATTGTGCAAGGCACCAACTGCACCATGTGTGCAATGAGTCCAGATATCCCACACTTCCCCCGTTCCCAACCCTCACGGATGCCCAGGCTGGACACTTTTCCTACAGCAGCAACGGGCAAGAAGAACATGGATTGGCAAGGATGGCAGTTCTCAAGGAAGGACACCTTGAAGGTGACCTCCACCAAAACCCAAGACTTCTCCAGAGCGGGGCTCCTCAACCTTGGCAACTTTAAGACTTGGGGACTTCAACTCCCAGAATTCCTCAGCCAGCAAAGTCTTAAAGTTGCTCTAGAGCAGGGGTGTCAAACTGCTGGCCCACGGGCCGGACGCGTCACGACGAAACCACGCCCACCCCATTGCCGGCAATGAGGAAAAAGCTCCGATACGTTGCACGATGTCACGAGTATGACATGCCTGCTCTAGAGGTTAGGGCCAGGCCTTAAAGAGTGGGGCATTTATCCCATGCAGACAGCCACCATCTTGACTTTTTTCGACTTTCCCCTTGCATACGTCCTTGATTCTACCAGGGAAGCACGGTGCAAAAGAGAGGAGCCAGGTCTTGGGGAAGAATCTCGTAGGATGTTCCACGCTTCTTCCACCCTAACGGCCCTCCAGGCTTCATGGCTGACAGGCTGTAAGGAAGTTGGGCGGCCCTCTGCAGCTGCTGCAACCTGAGATTTGAACCATTGCTATTATCTGGCCTCTCCAGCATCTGGCCTCGACAGGAAGCTTCCCCTGCCTTTTCCGTCACAGGAAATTTCCTGTGGAGGAAACACTTATCAGGCAAACAAAGAGCTTCGGGGTATAACGAAAACACTCAGTGACAAGCTGAAATAGCATTTAGGTCATTCTGGTGAGGCGGCTGGATTTATTATTCAGTTCCAGGAACAGAACAAGGAAGTCAAGTTGGAGGTGAGCTGTCTTGATAGCGGGGAAGCGTGCAAGCAAATTCCTGGCTCTGGGCTATATCTCCTTCCAACCTGCACTTGCAACCGTCTGATTCGGACAATCGGACAGTTACAAATTAATTCTCAACTCTCCAGAAGAAGCAAAAGAACCACAGATGACTCCATTTCTGAAATATATCAATATATACCAAAAAACAACAACAACCCTTTTCTTATCTGCTGTGACACACTTCAAGGAGAATTCTGTGCAAGTCAGTCCCAAAGTAAGAATGAATTATTTCAACTGCCTTCCTCTTTAGAATGAGACTGTATTAAGAGAAATTCCACTACACCCACCTGCAAGCATTGAGGGATAAGGTGGTATTGTGACTCTATGCCCAGTTAAAATAAGAATAAAATATTCTAGAGTCAAAAGTCAGCAAAAATTCAGAATGTTGAACATGGACGAGGTGGGTTCTTCAGAATCTCAGATTTTATTATTTCAAAAAATAAAATAAAAAAAATCTCAGCCTTATGGATCATTGATGGATTAAAACATTTATTAGCTCTTTTCATGTTAAAATGTTTCTAATTTAGCTTCCAAAGAACACATCTAACATCAAGGAAAAAAGAAAATGTAATGAAGCTAAACGTTAACAACAGCAATCTATATACTACTAAAACTCTTTTTGTCATGACCTTCAACTGGTGAAATGGCGCATCAGAGGGCAAGAACCTTTCAACCAAGGCGCCTCCCGATATTCTGAAGCGCTGACAACAATGAATGTGTGGTGAATATCAAGGATTTGATATGGCTTGTGGACTAAGTCACAGGCCGAAGAGTGAAACAGGGCTATTCCTTGATGCAGCCTAGATATGTTTCTCAACCTTGGCAGCTATAAGATGGGTGGACTTCAACTCCCACAATTCTCTAGGGCTGCTGGCTGGGGAATTCTGGGAATCGAAGTCCACGTGTCTTTAAGTTGCCCAAGGTTGAGAAAGACTGCTCTAGATCCACTCGCCCACAGAAAAAAAAACTCGCTAGCGGAAGAAGCAGGTTCAAGAAAGAGCAGACAGGAATGAAAAAATGGCTTAAAAGGTCTTTTGGGATCAAGATTGTCTGGAGCAACATAGCTGATGGGTTTTAAGCTACAATTAGTGGATTAGTGAATTCCCCACACGTTTTATAAGTGGTAAAAAAAGAAGATATGTTTATGAACGCTGAAGGCATTTATGGGATCCGGCTGTTCTCGTGCGTGTCAAAGGCGGATGTAGAGATTGGGCTGCTTTTACCGGGCTTCAAAAATCAGCCCCATTTATTTGCATCCATAATACTGAAATATCTGAAGAGGGTGCCTACGGCAAGAGTTTCTGTTGCACCGATTCCAACAGGCTGGCAAACTGTTCTCTGAGGAAGGTTTCCCAGGAAATGGGAAAGCTGACTCGAAGAAGGCTGGAAAACCGTATTCCCTAAGAGTCTGGGAATTTTTCCAAGTCTTTGCAAGAGGAACAGAGCCGTCTGAAGCCCTGTTTAAAGCAAAAGCCCATTTCAGTCCTGACTTCCTTGAACTCGGGCCCGCTGGTGAAGGGCCAACGGAGGCCCGAAGCCCTGCAGATGCATTTATTTATTCAACCTTCGGCCTCCTTCCTCCTCGCTGGATCCACACAGGTTGCCTTTCCCAGCAACCTGGTCAGGTGCTCTGGCCGGAGGGGGGCTGAACTTCCCGTAACTTTCACGCAGCGCAACAAACTCTGTTGTCCTCCAGCTGCCAGGAAGAAGCTTCTTCCGTGGGGGAAGAATCCAGCCACACTTTCTCTGGCAGCGTCTACCACAAATCCACAACTTTGATTGAAAGCTTGTCCGGGCAGAATATTTGGGGGTGGGAAGGGGGGGAGAGAAAGCTGCATTTCAAACTCTTATTTCTGAACCGTCCCCGGACGGACTTTGAGAGCGCTCTGCCCTCCGTCTATCCCTGGCACGCCCCAACTTCCCTTCACCCACCCGGCTGCAGCTGTGGTCAGGAGCCTCCTGCCAAGAAGCCCCCCCTGACCCCCACCCCAGGAAGTTCCAAAGATCTCTTCCTGCGCAGGAAATTTCCTGTGGCCCAACAGACATTCCTGTTTGCTTTTATCTCCCCCGTGCATTTGTTTTGGCAGCGGGCAATTCTTCAGCCCGAAAGGACCAACCGCGCCCGTAAACGGGAACGGAGGGCCTTTGCTGCTGGCCCCTCTTCTCCCCACAGAAAGAGGGTCCGACACAGGGCTCACCTGGCTGGAGGAAAACTAGGAGCTGAAAATGGGGAGGAAGACTCAGACATGGCTGAGGGAAGCTCATGAGCTACAACCTGACCCCTCGGGGATACCCGGATTCTACGGAATCAAGATCCGGGGCGGAGTGGCCGAAGGAAGATTTTTATTTATTTCTATTAATTGTCAGATCTTTATCCCGGCCTCATTACTTTACAGGTAACTCAAGGCAGTGTACGTACCTAATATTCCTGCCTCCTCTTACTTCTCCCACTGCAATAACCCTGCGAGGTAGGTTAGGCTGAGACAGGGACTCGGCCCAAGGTCACCTAGCCGGCCTTTATGCCTAAGGCAGGACTAGAACTCAGAGCCTCCTGGTTTCTAGGCCAGCCCCTTAACCGCTACACCAGACCGGCTCTCTATTCTACACTTTTTTCCCTTTTAAGCACCAGGGTTGCAGCCCCAAAGCATTGGGGAACCCAGAACTGACTTTGAATTCTTGGGGGGGGGGTGCAACATAGTTGCATTTTCCCCATCTTAGATCAATGCACCGATTATGGGCTGCTGGATAGTCTTTCCAGGTCTCCTGCCACCAATAAATCACTGCCAGGTGCTGCTCACGGAAATCTGTTCGAGGGTCGGAACGTGAGTTAGGACTTCTTCATTTTAATTTTCTTTCGGATCCGGTTGATTTCCAAGTTCAAACCAGTTCAAGGGAGACCTGAAGATCTGCTCTCCTCTGAAAGAGCCGTTCTGGATCGCTTGCCGAGCCCACCTCCAAAGTACGGGACCCGTATCATAAACTTATCTATCAAAATAGTCCAAAAAAAAATCTCTTTATGAACTACTGCCAGAGCTAGAAGTCGAGAACGACAGAGGAAAACAAGACTGCCCAAGATCTGCTGCAAGGCCCACGGAGTTGAGTTCAGCTAGGTAGGACAAGGGTCTTCAAACTTGGTCCTTTATGACTTGCAGGCTTCAACTCCCAGAATTCCTCAGTCGGCATGGTTGGCTGAGGAATTCTGGGAGTTGAAGTCCACAAGTCATAAAAGGGCCATGTTTGAAGATCCCTGAGCTAGAAGAAGTCACTGCTGTGAGGTCTGCTTAAAGTAGATGACTGTAGCAGACAGTACAACAACCCTGTGAGGTGGGTTGGGCTGAGAGAGAGTGACAGGTCCAAAGTCATCCAGCCGGCTTTCAAGCCTAAGGCAGGACTTGAACTCAGGGTCTCCTGGCTTCTAGCCCATCTTGCCTCTGCGGCTCAATGTTTGCTTGCTAGAACACCTTCAATTGTCCTCTCTAAATATCCCCTGGCTATTTTTTCCGGCTTCTTTATCCGACTTCCTTGTTAGTTCTACAGCTCTGTTCCCAGCTCTAATTATTGCCTTCCTTATTCCGTCTGAATGCAGGACATCAGCAGGCAGAAAGCATTCGTGGAGAGGGGCGACGTTGGAGATGCCTCTGCCTTTGCTTCTAAAATCTTTACAGCAGTTTAATTTTCCAACAGGACTTGTCTTGACTCTCCACCCACCCACCCCCACCTCCTTTCCCATTCCTTAGGACAGGGGTCTTCACACTTGGCCCTTGGATGACTTGTGGACTTCAACTCCCAGAATTCCTCTGCCAGAGTGCCTGGCTGAGGAATTCTGGGAGTTGACGTCCAGAAGTCGCAAAAGGGCCAAGTTTGAAGATCCCTGCCTTAGACTTTTGTCGGCAATTAGTTCCTTGTTGTCAACTCCTTCCTCTTATTCTCAGCCAAGCACAACGAAATATTTTCCATTTTAACACACAACAGACACACCCCTGCAGCACTGTCTGCAGTACCTTCTAATCAACATCTTGACTTTTTTTCTTTTTTACATTGCCTCCCATGGAAGCCTTTAACTTTCTGGCCCGTCATTTCTGCTAAAGGACAACCTGACAGACACCAAGGCACTGGGACTTCAAAAAACCTCTGCCCTGTTCGGTCTGAGGAGGAAGGACCCAATTTTAATAAACGAAGGTGTTTACTTTGGGATGTAAATAACTGGTTTCCGTTGTGTGAGCGATCTAATCCTAGATCAGCGTTTCTCAACCTTGGCAAGTTTAAAATGTGGATTTCAACTCCTAGAATGCTCCAGACGGCACTACACAATTTTTTTTAAGGATGCCTACAAGACTGGATGAGTTCACGGCACATTCCTTGAACTTGAAATAAATATCACTTAAGTTACACTTTGCAGCTAGCGATGACAGAACTTACTCTAACCAAGTATCTATGCTGCCCTAATCATTCCTCTCCGGAGAGTCACAGTGTTAGAAACAGCAGAATAAAAGCAATACAACCATCCATCGCAATAATAAAAACAGAAGAAATAACGAACAAACATAGCTGGCAGCACAACTTAACAAGTGTCTCTAGAAAGTCCAATTACACTATGACATCTTTAGGCCAGGGGTGGGGAACCTTGGCTCTTTTAGGACTTGTGGACTTCAACTCCCAGAATTCCTGAGCCAGCCATGTTGGCTCAGGAATTCTGGGAGTTGAAGTCCACAAGCCCTAAAAGAGCCAAGGTTTCCCCCCATCCCCCAGCCCGGCCTAGGCTATTGCGTTAACAAGTTACATGCAAACTGTTACTAAGCACATTTTTACTCTCTTGAACGTTTCTTCTAAGGCTGTTCGCTTAGAACCATTTGTTTAGTGGCCCTTCAAGGTTGCACAGGCCCTGCAAAAAGTGGCCTACAGCACTTATGACCACTGCTGCATCCCCGTGTCACGTGATCAGAACTTGGATGCTTTGCGACCCGGGTGAATTTACAATAGTTGCAGCATCCTGCAGACCTGTGAGATCCATTGTCAGCCCTTGCCAGCCGGCTTCAGACAAGTAAGGTCATCAGCCTTGTGATTTACTTAACAACTGCAACGACTGACTTAACGACTGTGGCGAAAAAGGTCGTAAAACTGGGTGTGACTCACTTAACAACCACAGAAATTTTTAGCCACAGAAATTGTAGTCCCAATTATGGTCATTAAGTTGAAGACTACCTGTAAAATGGGCCCAAAATATCCAGGAAGTTATCACAATGGACACGTGGGAAAAGATTTGGGTGAGGAACGTAAAATTTACACAAGCTCAAAACTTAAGAGAGAACTTTTATAAAATGTTTTATAGATGGCATTTAGATCCTAAAAAGCTTGCAAGTATGTATCCGAACTATCAGCCAAAATGCTGGAGATGTGGAGATGAAGATGCAACATATTTTCATGTATGGTGGACTTGTAAAAAGATCAAGGTTTTTTGGATAAAAATTTGGTGGAATATGCAGAAGATTTTTAAGCAAAGGATAAAGTTTTCTCCGCAACTCTTTTTGTTGGGAATAATTACGGATGCTACGGTTGTGGACACTAAGTTGATGTTAAATTTAATTACGGCAGCAAGACTTTTGATAGGTCAGTATTGGAAGAAAGAGGAACTGCCGACCATAGAAGAGTGGACTTTAAAGGTCTCCGACCTGGCAGAGATGGCGAAGATTTCGGCCTATTTGAAAGATCACTCGCAAGAACGCTATATTATGGAATGGAGAAAATGGATTGAGTTTGTCCAGAACAAGTATAGGGTTAAGAAGTTTCATGTAGCATTTGAATAAGTCTTCTTTCTTTTTTTCTTTTTCTATTTTAGTTTCTTTATATATATTTAATATTATTAATGTTTGTCTTATCCTATATAAGCTAGAGAGTGATGGATTTTAGAGTTTATGGTTGTTAGTATATGGTTGTTTATGATTGTTTTTTTTATATATATACCTTGTATTTAGCTCTGGGAAGTCGGGGGGGGGGGAGGGGGGAGGGGGTAGAGGTAGGGGGGAGGGAGGAGGGAGGGGGAGGGGGGATTGTTAAAGATAAATTGTATGTTAAAACTTTTCAATAAAAAAAAACAAAAAAAAAGACTACCTGTACTTTTCATCAAATATTGGGTCCCTGACATCTAGTCATGTAAGAGAGTTTAGTTTCTTGAAAAGCCAAACTGCGGCTTTCGGCCCTTCTGCCATTTTCTCTGTCGTGAGAACTTTTCCAACCTCCCGGAGAATTGCACAAAAGCCACAAGTCCTCCTGTTTTATTATATTTAAAATATTTAGACGGTGCCTTTGGGGAAAACATTTCTTCAGGCACACAAATGTTAGCCTTGCCTTCGGAGAATGGGAGACCGTGGCTGAAAATATCCTAGCCCTGATTACCTCAAGTGAAATCTACTGGAAGGGGATTACGATCACACTGGGGGAGCGGATCCCATTCCCGGGTGTTTTGGGCTTTCTAGTGCCACACCTTGACTCTGACTCCACAACACACCGGCAGTGAGTACAATTCTTTCCAGAGTTGTGTTCCTGCCATCTGCAACAGCTTCAGCCTCCAGACTTGGCATAAGGGCAGCCTTGGAGAAGACGTCACGGTAAGTGAGAAGTTAGTTTAGCGGTACAATTCTCATACTGGCTGAGTTATCCCTCCCAAGAATGGTAATCGTTAAGATACCAACTGCGAGGAGGAGGAGGAGGAGGCGGCTTTGAGTGCTTCGATCATGGGGTTTGTACCTTCCAGGAAACACATTCATGTCAGCTGCCTAAGATGTTTCCCAGAGCTGGGCATAAAAAATCTGTTCAGGATCTCGGTCATGCCAAGATCCAGCTGGGTTTACTGGTCCTGGTGCAACTCTTCCTTGCACGCAGGCCCTCTCCTAACACTAGTTCAACCTCTCCTGATTCCGATGCTGCTTCAAGTAGGCCTTACCATTCTACCAAGTGCTCAATAAAACAAGCATTATTTTCCTAACGCTTCGTCTGGAAGAAGAGTAGAGTTTCCCTGGTAGACCAGACAGGAAATAAGAACAGATGAGCTCATTCTCCTTTATTGTAAGGTTGCATTCAGAGTCTCACAAGTACAAATCTCTTTTGCAGCCTGAGGAGGGACGTTCCCCTCCCTGCCCGTTGAGCAGCCGGGGGATCCCCAGTCCCTTATCCAACCGTTCCTGGGCACCCGGCTCCCCCTCAGCAACCACCAGCTCATCCCCATACGGCCGTTACAGAGAGCAAGAATTCCAGGTTTTCACTTTCGTAAACATTTTTGGAAGATTCAGTAAAATCTGAGCGTATTTAAGTGAAGATCTGGCACAACTGGATAATTTGGTTCCAAAACGCTGCATGCTAGAAAGGTAGTCGGAAGATATCCTGAATTATTATTCTCAACCAGAAAATGCTACGTTAGAACATTCGTTTCTAAAGTTTTAGATTTTGTCCTCCTTCAGTAATAATGAATCTGAGTCACCCAATCAATTGAAAAAGCTTCAAATTACTTTAGCGGAGAAAGAGGGTGGGGAAAAATACAGGAGATGACAACACATACACAGGAAAATAGTTACAGCCCAAACAGAGTAAGTGGGACTAGATATTTGGAACTGAAAACATAAGAGAATGGGATCACCTGATTTGGACCCTGGTCTGTGATGTCCCGTGTATGCAGGTGTGTGTGTGCATACGCCTAGCTTGCAAAGGAGGAGGTGATTGGAGCATCTGACATTGTAGGTAGTCCTCAGCACACCACCATTCATTTAATGACCGTTCAAAGTTACAGCAGCATGGAAAGAAGCGACTGTGGTAACTCCAAATGGTCATTAAATGAACTGTCTGTTGTAAGTCAAGGACTGCTTGTAGAATCGAGAGTCAGGGTGACGTAGTGCAGGAATCTCCAAACTTGGCAACTTTAAGGCTGGGGACTTCAACTCCCAGAATTCCTCAGGAGGTGCAGGGCTTGAGCTAATTTATGCAGGAACCAGCAAGGCTCCCAACTTCTACCACACCGCGGACTGATGAGGCTCTTTGAACATCCGTTCCTGCAAGGGAATAGTTGTCATTCCTGTGGATACAACTTCAAAACTTTGCAGGAAGGCAAGACGGCAAGAGGCTGTGTGGCCAAGTATCACAAAATCTCCGAGACGCAGATTCTCGTGCACCCAGGGATCTTTCAGCAAAGCTTTCTCCTCGAAGATGGCTTTGTTCTTGGAGCAAGGAAGGATGGGGGACAGCCATAGAAATCGGTCTGCCATTTATTATTTGGCTATTGCTAACCATCCCTACAATATTAAACCTCAGTTTCCGTCAAGGTTTTGCAGTTTCGGATCAAGGTAGGGAACAAATTGAAACAGGCAACGAGTGATCACCACTCTTGGACCGGATCAAGGGCGTGACTGTTTCCCCACCGTTGCTCTGGGTATCTGACTCTCACCTCCCAAGGCAGCAGGAAGGAAGGCAGGTCATGGGAATATCCCCAGCCGAGTCTGCTGGACCATCCACCCCACCCCTTTGCTGGCCTGAGCGAGTAGCAGCAGCCACAGCGCTTAGACTTATATACCGTTTCACAGCCCTTTCTGAGCGGTTTGAAGAGTCAGCCTCTTGCCCCCCCCTCCCACAATTTGGGTCCTCCCTTCACCGACCTCGGAGGAGGGAAGGCCCAGTCCACCGTGAGCCGCTAGTAGATCTCTAGTGGGTCACACAGACAGAGGGGAAGGCAGGAAAAAGCAGAGCCCCCTTTGCCTTCCCTACTCTGGCTTGGAGATGGCAGGGTCCGTAAGAGATGGCGGCTTCTAGCATGTCACGGTTTGTGTCCATCAGAATAATTATTGTGTGAATCATTAAACCATCACGATTCCAGAAAAGGGAATGCATCCTTTCCCTGTTGAAGACCCCGAGGAGGAAGAGAAATATCTGCTGGACTTTCTCCACACCTGGAGAAGCACGCAGTGATTCAGGAAACAGCATCAAAATATTTTATTCTTCCTCCGCCTGCTCATCCACTCGGCGTTGTGCAACCACCTCTGTGGAAAAATTCCCCTTTTGCACAATTTCTTTCTGTCTTGCAGTTGAGGCAAGCATTTTCCACTGCTCTCCTGTAAGATCTCAAAGGCAAGTTCTCAGAGCAAGTAGTAAAATCAGCATTAAATGCTCCGGCTGGCTCAGGAATTCTGGGAGTTGAAGTCCACGAGTCATAAAAGAGCCCAGGTTGCCTGCCCCTGCACTAAACGAACGGTTGCAAGTCAAGGGCCACCTACACCTTGTGAGGTGGCTGCAAGATGTCCCTGGGGAGCACGTCAAAGGCCACCTGGCAGGTGGGTCAGATGAGCCCTGATTCCTTTTGTAAGGGGCCCTCCCTGAAAAGATGCTAAGCTCCCCAGCATTTTCGTGTTGGCGGCCCAGAGCGAAACGGAGGAGCAGAGAAATGTGCGTGTGTGCGTACGCATGCGCAAATGGGCCACATGACACTGCGGCGGCACTAGCGCTCCCACGCATGTGCAAACAGGGCCGCTAGCACAAGTGTGTGTGGGGGTTTGTGCTCGCCAGCCATTCCTGCGGCCCGGTTGCAAACAGGCCGTGGGACAGTAGCGGACCACAGAGCACCGGTGCTAAGCTATATGTTTGCATCCTTGGTTCTGTCTCAGAAAGCTGTGAGACCCAGCAGTCATCCTGGAAATAAAAGCGGAGTGTCATCGCCTGGTTTGCAGCATGCCAATTTTCTATTTTTAAATAAAAGGGATTTTTGATGTACAAAGAATCGGAGGATGACCTTAGGACTGTGTTTGTAACCTTATTTTTTTTCCTCATGAATTCTTTGGCCAACATTATGGGGGAATTCTATATATCAATTTCATTTAAGTTATTATCATCATTTTTGTATGGTATACTTGGAGAAGAACCCAGGATCCTTCCTATACATATTGTAATTAAAATCACAATTAACTATATAGTTCAAAGAAGGTAACTAGGTTTTACCAAGCAAACTACAAATGGTCAGCTAAAGTCTGTGACCTGTTCTCAAACTGGTAGCCATCGCTGGGTTTTTTTTGATTTCATAGCTGTTTATAAGAAAGAGTTGATTCATAAGGCAACCTCATTAAGTGATCTCTGTTTGCCTAAGCCGAGCCAGGGAATGAAATTTTTCTTTTTAATCTGATCCAAATTTAGTACAGTAAAATAGCATTTAGCCTTCCCCTACTCAAGGGACCTGAAGAAAAAGAACACAGTACGTAGACAAACTCCCATTTGCTTCTCCAAACAGTGCACAGCTATGATTGTAAGTCATTAATTTTAATTAGTGTAGATACAGGAAAAGGGGAAATGTAGACCAGTTTGGAGCCCTAATTTAATCTCCAAATCATGGTTAGGAGTTTGAAAACATCTGTCTCATGAAGTCCCTTTAAGGAAGGGTGTCCAACCTTGGCAACTTGAAGTCTTGTGGACTTCAACTCCCAGAATTCTCCAGCCACCCATGCTGGCTGAGGAATTCTGGGAACTGAAGTCCATAAGTCTTCATGTTGCCAAGGATGGGCCACTCTGCTTTAGGTCTATCAACAGGAAATTCTTTCCCCGTGTTCTCTAGATCTGCTTTTCCATCCATCACATTTGCATTGTTCCCACTGCAGATTAATTTCCTGTGAAGGCTTAGAGCTGGATAAGAAAATGATTTTCTTAAATCTCCCTAATAATCTGGATTCACTAGGATAAACATTTGAGGAAGTGCTAATTATAAAATGCAAATTCTTTCCAGACAGAAAATTTATTTAAATCCTAAACAGCAAGGGTCCAGATATCACCACAGTTGCCATCTGGAGCCTCCGTGGTCGCTCTGACAAACTCACAGGAAGACAGATTTGCATTTCAAAGAGACATTTGCAAGGGGCTCAGATTCCAAAGATTCGTCTATTTCTCAGATTTGGGACAAATAACATTTCCGACTAAACAATTAACTCTTGAACACTCTCTGGTTTACACACCTCTTTCTTCCCTCTGTTTTTACACATCAATATAGTAGTAATTTCCTTAATTAATGGGATTTGGGTTGGGTTTCTGGAATTGAACGTAACCACGATGGCTTTGTAAAACACGCTGCAAGCACAAGTTGGGGTTCTAACCTAGGTGGCTTAATCAACAAGCTATGATTAGAAGAAAACCAAAGCTTTGTATATTATACCGGTATGAAGCCGGCCTTGGAGTTCATCCGGAAATCTGTCTTCCTGTGAGTTGTATCCATGCCCCAAGTTATGTCTCTCAAAAGAACATGTCACCATTCCAAGCTTCAGAAGGGGACCACTGGAAGCCAGGACAAGGAAACTGTTAAATTCACGATGAGTAAAAAGGTTAAGCTGATTGATGGAACTTCTCATCCGGTGCTCACCAACTTTGAGGACAAGAGGGCTGAACATTGCTGGCTCACACAGGGATCTTGGGCTCTGAACAGCAGTTAGCACCAATGCAAACAGCATGCTGTTTGAAACTGAGCTTGTCTTTCTTTGCCTAAGGAAGGATGATCTGGATGCGTACAAGGAAACGTCACAGTGAGGTAAGACGTGTCTCTTTAGATTTCCCTGATCGGGAATATCATCTGCAAAACTGAATTTGCAAACTATAAACAAAAGAGCTTCCACTCACAGTGTTTCTCCTTATTTATTTGGAAGTTAATCATACTGACCGTCATCTGATTCCTCACTGAAAATACGTAATATTGCAAAAGATATTTATTCTCAGAGCAAGCACAGTGAAAATGCCATAGCCTTTGGGATAACGGCGCTGCTAAACGATCAGATTTAGGGTTTTTAGTGTCTTTTGGTGGTGAAGGAGGAGACTCAAAATCTAATCCTCTCTTATGGTATTTCTTGCTTTGCTTTCCAACTGGCCATCTTGGTAGAGGTTTTAATGTGATATTTCACTGCAAAATCTCAAGAGATGCCAATTGTCTCCCATCTTAAAAAAAAAAAGATGAAGGGGGTTAGTTTCTAATCTTCCCTTTGGAAGAAGATGGATCAAAACTGAAGTTCCAGGAAAAAAAGGAAACGAACAGAATCCGATTTTCTTGCTAGGAATTTTGAGATATTCCAAGGCCCGACTCGCCCTTTCCCACATGGCAGGTAAAAAAATCTATCCGTGGCTAAGCCCCTACCTCGGTCTGGGGCTATAGGTAAAGGTAAAGTTTTCCCCGCACATGCGTGCTAGTCATTTCCGACTCTCGGGGCCGGTGCTCATCTCCGTTTCAAAGCCGAAGAGCCAGCGCTTGTCCGAGGACGTCTCCGTGGTCATGTGGCCGGCATGACTAGACGCCAAAGGCGAACGGAACGCAGTTACCTTCCCACCGGAGCGGTCCCTATTTTTCTACTTGCATTTTTACGTGCTTTCGAACTGCTAGGTGGGCAGAAGCTGGGACGAGTAACAGGCGCTCACTCTGTTACGCGGCACTCGGGATTCGACCCGCCAAACTGCCGACCTTCTGATCGACAAGCTCAGCGTCCTAACCCACTGAGCCACCGCGTCCCTTTCTGGGGCTATAGAGAACCACAAAGAATTGCGTTTGCTGGTTTCCAGAGACAATTTTTGCAGGTCATAAATGTGGTCAAAGAAATAAACCGATTTTGAAATTCAAAACCCCCAAGCAGATGACCAGCAGGTGACCAAGTCTTTTTGCCTTATGTTCCCTGAGAGCTCTGCCTGCATTACTTCAGGAGATCCATTATCAATCCCGCTTCCGCTCCCAAAAACCTGTGATCCTAAAACCACACCTTGGGGACCCGGATCCAAAGCAAATAAGCAAGGCCCTTTTTACGACCTTTCTTGCCATAGCCATTAACAATTCAGTCGTTAAGTGAATCGTGTGGTCATTAAATGAATCTGGCTTCCCCTTTGACTCTTGCCTGTCGGAAGCTGGCTGATACGGTTGCAGATGGCGATCCCCGTGACCCCAGGACAGTGCAGCCGTCATAAATACGAGTCAGCTGCCAAGCACCCGAATTCTGATCACATGACCAGGGGGATGCTGTGGCTGTTGTAAGTGTAAAAGCTGGCCGTAAGTGACTTTTTTCAGTGCTGTTGTAACTTTGAATGGTCACTAAACGGTCGAGGGCCTACACCACAGTTGCACACAGCCATCATCTACAAACTCTGTGCACAAAAATAACTCCACACAGACAGAGCTCTCTTCTTCTCCACCCCTCACAAACCCACCGCAGAAGCTGGAAACTGACAAACATTTTCCCCCGCGTAGTAGCCTGAGTCCAAGGATGAATTTTCAAGGTTGTGGGGCAGTCCTCCGGAGGGTCCCCGAGCTACGATCTCTCATACTTGCTGAGTAAGTGTGGACGCAGGTAATAATAGAAAGAGGTTGTGTGAGACAGAGGTCTCCAAGCTTGGCAACTTTAAGACTTGAGGACTTCCACGCCAAGCTTGGAGACCCCTGGAGTAAGACCTAAAATATTTTGAACGGGTGCTGGGAACTGACTCTGACTTCCCCCTCGGGGAGTGTGCAGAGCTTACTCTCCGCAGTCAACAGCTCCCCCACCCTCTTTTGGACCTGGGGGACAGAAAGGGGTTGCCTTCAGAGAGCCAAACTCAGCATTAGTCAATCATATGTCAACAGCTGCTTTTTTTTCCAGGAAATGTGCAACCAGGACACTCCCTCTACCCACATTCAAGTCTTCTTTCAGGTTTCTGCATGACTAATTTCCTCAGAAAGGAAATTTCCCTGAAGCCAAACACCCGTTGCGCCTCTGATTGTTCGCCTGCTCTTAGCAAGGCCTGAAATGTCCACGGATCCCGCCGCAAAGATGGCTACTGCAGGCACCGAAGCCACCTAAGCGCAGAGATATTTACAGCTGGCTCAGCAGCAGCCGACACAAATACCAATTTCTAGACGTAGGGTAGATTCTTCATAGATCATCCTTTTACAGGTCACACTTTGGACTGTTCACCCAAGACGCTGTGCATCAGCATTTTTCCAACTGGGCAAGTTTAAGCTAGGCCAGGGGTAGGCAACCTTGGCTCTTTTATGACTCGTGGACTTCAACTCCCAGAATTCCTGAGCCAGCGAGTCCTAGGAGGCTGCCAGATTTTCAGCCCCCCCCCCAAGCTGGAACAACTCCCCCATCCACCCAAGGCGCCTTCATGCTTCTTATTCTACTCTCCTGCTTCTCCACTCGGAGGCTGGAAATCCTGCTTCAGTTTTGCCTGCCTCTCCTCTCTGGATGGGGAAGCTCCCTGCCAAAGGATTTCAGTTCCAGGGCTGTTTTCCTGAAGCTGAAATCCTTCAGCAGGGACCTTTCACCCAGTCCCCAGAGGGAGCCCTTTAGACGGGCGGCAGCAGCAGCAGCAGCCTGCAACATTCCCTGCAGGCTTCCCCACTGACTTTCTGGGGAAACTGGCAAAGACGACTGCAAAGGGTGATCACAGGATTGCAGGGTGCTTGGCAGTCGGTCGTAAGTGTGAACGGGATGCCAAGCACCCAGATCATGACCGTGTGACTGGGGTGTCGGGTGTGTGTTGTTGTGATGGTCAGAAGTGCTGTACAAACTGTCTTTAAGCAAATCCATTGGGTGTTGTTTTTTTTGCCAGAAAATGGAAATGTTTCCAGCAAAAAAAAAATGGTCAAAGTGCTGGGTTACGTGACCAGCGGGTGCTGCAAATGGCTGTAAATGCAGGCCGGTTGTTGAGCACCCAAAATTTGCTCACGTGACCACGCAGGGCGTCGGTGGGTATGTAGTGTGTATGTCAGAACTTTGAATCCGTGTGTTGGATCTGTTCGCCGCCCTGAGTTATCTCTAAAAATAATAAAGGTTGGGATACAAATAAAATGTTTAAATCCCTTTTCAGGGACGGCATCACTTGGAATGGTTGCTAAGTGAGCAGTTGTAAGTCGAAGACTATCTGCTCTAAATCTTCGGGGGGGGAGGCTGGGGGTGGGGTGGGAACTGTCCCACTCACTGAAGAGCTTTTCTTAAGGGAGAATATTTAAGGAGACTTAACAATGGCTAAAAAGTGGGAAAGCAAAGGCCAGCTGAGAAGCGAGGTCTCCTGTCCCGGATGTGAATCGACTCGGGGAAGCGTTTATTTCCATCCTCCGGGGAGGGGCTGTTGAAAGCTCCCCCAAGAGCTGTTGGGAAGAGCTCTGGGCGGTATGTCTTTAATTTGTCATTCCATTATGAATTCTCTTCCCATCCAAGAAGCCCTCAGCTCAGGAAGCTGCGCCTGCCCACACAGGAAATTCTTTCAGAGCAGCTTCCCCAAAAAGGAAATTTCCCTCTGATGTGTGGGCTCGGAGCGGAGGCTGTTTGAAGACAGGCTGTGTGTTTTTTTCTTTCTTTCTGGCAAACCTCCTCCCTCGCCTCTGCGGGCAGAATTTGGGGCACGGAGGGGGCGGCAGGCAGGAGAAGCATTTCACACACACACACACCCTCCCCACTTGGTCCAAGTGGTATTCACAGGTTTGAAGACGAACCTGGAAAAGCTGCTCTGCGTGAATTTTGCCTTGGGAAAGAGGCGCAGCTAGGGAGACTGGGGAAAATGATCCGGGAAAACAAGGATGAGCCAGTTCTTAAAAATGGGTCGTCCCACCCCTTCCATCTGGGCAGATGTGCTGAGGATTAAGGGCATCTTTTTCCATGACACGGCCTGCGTACTTTTTTCCCATGTCTCCCAAGCGCTGCCTGCTGCAGTTTTCTTCCTTCTTTTTATTTTAAATAAACTTTCACACAGATGAACCTAGTTTGGTTTTTTCCACACAAAAAAAAAGCCCTCCAAGAGGACGCGGGGAAGAGAGGCCGGCCTACAAAACGTAACCCTGATTCACAGAGAGCGAAAGATGGAGTGGAGAACAGTATTTTTCTCAAGCCCCTTGGCAAGAAGAGGCTGGGATTCAGATTCCCGGGTTTGCAAGCAATTGGCAGCCTATCATCTCGGATCGTAAGCTGTGTTTGTGTGTCTCCACACGCTTGCATGGGATGCAAAAATAAGGAAATTGCCTGTGATGCTATACAGATGTTGTTTGTTTCCTAAATGAGTCGGCAAGTCCTGATTAGAAATCCTCCTCCTGATTATAAAGTTAGCTCTTGGGCCGTTTGAGCCCTCAAGGAAGTCAATCTGATGGAACACGATACTTGTATAAATATAGCAGACTCTTTCTTAAAAATAAATATAGAAGCCTCTAACAATTGGACTCTCACTACCCTTTCCTCCATGATTAAAGAGCTAAGAAAGGGTGGAACATTCCCTAGTTTGCCAACTAATTTTAGTGTTTTACACCCTACTCTGTTCCCGCAGATCCCAATTTCCATGCTCTTACCCACCCATTCCTCTAATTTCACAACCTCCTTAATGCCCATTTGCTTTTTTAACCGACGCAGGTAGTTCTCGACTTACGAGCACAACTGACCCCAGAAGTTATGTTGCTAAGTGAAAAATTTGCCTCATTTTACGACTTTTCTTGCCACATTTGTTAAGCGAATCTGGTTTCCCCGTTGACTTTGCTTGTCGGAAGGTCGCAAAAGGCGATAGATCGGTGACACACACACCCACACCTCCCCAGGACGCTGTGACCGTCATAAATGTGAGTCAGTTGCCAAGCGCCTGAATTTTGATTTTGTGCCTGTGGCAACGGTCATAAGTATGAAAAATAATGGTCGTAAGTCATTATTTTTTTAGTGCCACTGTAACTTCAAACTTCTAAACGAACTGTGGAAAGTTCAAGGGCTACCCATACATCAAGTTCTAGTTTTCAGACAGCGGCGCTTTATGGTTTTCCGTTTGCAAAACAAAGAAACTTATTTTACACACACGTCTACGCAGGCAGACGCTTTCTACTTTTCATTCTACCAATTAAGGAAAGGGAGGGAGAGCCAGACTTGAAACGAGGAGGAATTTCCTGGCCAGGAGAATTATTAAGCGGCAGAAAGAAAGGCCTGATAGGGTCCCTGCATTGGACGGAGGGGTTAGACTACAGGATCTCCAAGGACCCTTCCAACCCTATGATCATCTAGAACAGGGGTAGGCAACCTCGGCTCTTTTATGACTCGTGGACTTCAACTCCCAGAATTCCTGAGTCAGCATAGCTGACTCAGGAATTCTGGGAGTTGAAGTCCACGAGTCATAAAAGAGCCGAGGTTGCCTACCCCTGATCTAGAAGCAGGGGTTTTTTGGTGTGTGTGTGTGGGGGGGGAAGTAGGCTTCTTTTTCCAAACACACAAACTCCACAGCTGATTCTCAGCACAACAGACAATTAAGAGTGGCTTGGAGTCAATCTGCTGGCTGAAAAGAGCAGAGAGAAGAGCAGCAAAGATGGCCAGGGGTCTTGAGGCTAAAATCTGGGATGGGAGGTTAAAGGAGCTGGGGATGTCTCGCCTGGCGAAGAGAAGGATTGGGGGGGGAGGGAGGGAAACATGATAGCTGTCACGGGGGGGGGGGATCTATTCATTCTCCAAAGGGGCTGAGAGCAAGAGAAGAAATAAGGGGTGGGAGACCCAGATCTAGCCTGGAACTAAGGAAGGATTTCAATTTCCGGTGAGCACAATTAACCAATGGAAAAGCTGATCTCCTGGAGAGGTGGGTGCTCCGTTGCTGCAGGTTTTCAAGAAAGGATCGGATAGCCATTTGTCTGGAATGGTATGGCAACCTCGGCTCTTTTATGACTCGTGGACGTCTACTCCCAGAATTCCTGCACCAGCTGTGCTGGCTTAGGAATTCTGGGAGTTGAAGTCCACGAGTCATAAAAGAGCCGAGGTTGCCTACCCGGGCAGGGGGTTGGACTAGACGACCTCCGAGGTCCCTTCCAAATCACCTTCCCTGCAAGGTACCTTTGGAACCACGAGGGCTAGAAATTTGTTTTTGTTTTTTTTAACTAAGAGGCCTCCGGGTCACTGAATTCTGCTTCCCAGGGTAGATCCTGGCTTGTGCAGAATTAAGGCCCTGAATATGTCCCCCCTCCTTCAATGGAGGTATTATTTCCCTTCTGCGGTGGTAATGGAGAAATAAAATCCGAAGCACCATTACGGTTGGGGAGGGGCATCGGCAAAGAAGCCGGACATTAAAGCCTGTTGTTCTAAAGAGGGGAGAAAAGAGGGAACAAAGAGTAATGGTATGAGGGGGGATTTTGAAAAGATGTATCTGCTGAGTCACAAGGAAGGAAGTGAAAGCCAGAAAACCTGAATAAATAAATATATGGTGAAAGGGGTAGTCGGTTTCCAGGAAAAGAGAAGAGAGGGGGGAGGGAGGGGAGGGGGAGGAGGGGAGGGGGAGGAGAACAGGATATCTTTATGAATCCAGAAAGGTATTTACAGTTATCGGAACAAGACACTATAACTTTGTACATTCCTTTCACAAATCTCTCAATTTACATGATCTTCCTTTAAGCTTCTAGTCCCCAATGGCCACATGAATGAAGGGCATCAAGTGAGGCTAAAGAGCCCCCCCCCCCCGCCTTCCACAGAGTCCCCGCCTGGACCTTACAAGGGAGGACAACGCCTGCATTCTCACAATCCTATCCCAAGTGTGCCTTCCCCTCCCAATCTTCCAGGCGTTGTTGCCACGAATGCCTCTGGTGCAGGGAAAACTGGCTGCTCCTTCGGTGGAAGACTTGAACCCGCGTCTGAGCCCAGAAGTGGCCCTGTTCGCCAAGCCCTGACGAAATGCCTTCAGGTTCGGGATGCTTACGGGAAGCTCAAGTTGAGCATCTTTGAACAAAAGAATTAGAAGGTCCTATTTCACTGAAGGCGGAACAACCAATTATTAGCAATTATTTCATCAGCAGACAATGTCTAACAGGGCTAGGCCACCTTGGCTCTTTCATGACTCGTGGACTTCAACTCCCAGCTAGGCCGGCTCAGGAATTCTGGGAGTTGAAGTCCACGAGTCATGAAAGAGCCGAGGTGGCCTAGCCCTGGTCTAGAAGACAACCCTTGTTTCGTTTCCCACGGACTTCCTCCTTTACGATTCTCCTTTCTGCACAACCATTTATACAGGCAGGTCTGTGTCTTTTAAGTGTGAGTGTATCCGTGCACAAACACAAACCCTTCTATTTCAGACTAATACTCCTGACGCCCAGAGAAGTGCATTCAAGCCCACAAAAACGTACATCGCAATAAATAAGCATAGCTCAGTTACATCTTTGTGCCTCCGGTCAGGTCCCCGTCTAGCTACCAAAGTGTGAATCCAACGGACTAGAATCACTCCTCTGTTTTAGCCACTGACATGCATTACGAAACCAGCCTGCACAGATTCCAATGGGAATTGAAACCAAAGGAGTCCAAATTAATAGTACAACTGCTTTGTGCGTTACAGATTTCCTTCACAATACCTTATCTTGGCGGTTATCGATTCACTTAAAGTCAACTATGAACTTTCTCTCTCGAGTACTGAAAGACCCCCCCCCCACCACCAATTTTCACTAGTTATGGAAAGAAACGAAGCAACTAGTCAACCGCAGAAGCGCAGGGACGCGTGGTTCACTCGTTCTGTAGCTCAGAGGCACATTTCCTTCTCACCAGTCCTTCTGACCCAGGTTTCCAGGCTCATCTAGATTTGCCACAATCGAGATTTTTCTGGTCTCTTCCGCTCGTGTGTGCCTTCCATCCACGCTGTGCTGACTGACTTGACTCAGATTTCTGCTTTAGTTTGTTTCCACACAGGTTTGAGGAGGAGAGGATGTTCCTAGAACTTCCCCCCTCCCTCCCCGCTCTTCCTCAGGGCTGGGACTCCCTGCCACTGGGAGTAAACACAACAGAGGTGAAAAGAGAGTCAGGTAGGAGGCTGGCCAAACCGGTACACAGGTGGTTGTCAACGGACAGCCATTCGTTTAGTCGCTATTCCAAGTTGCAACTCACATGACTTACGACCATTTTTCACACTTAGGACCGTCACAACCTCCCCACGGATGATCAAAATCTGCACGCTTGTCAAGTGGCTGGTATTCATGACAGATGCCGTGTCCGGGCGTCGCGTGGTCAGCTTTTGCGACTTTCAGATAAGCAAAGTAAAAGCGTTACCAACTTTACAAGTGCAGGGACTCACTGAACCACCGTGGAAAGAAAGGATGCAAAATGGGCCGAAACTCACTTAATACCTGTCCTGCTTAGCGGCAGAAACGTTGGGCTCAATTGTGGCCATATGCCGAGGGCTACCTGAACGTGACGCTGGGATCCTGGAACCCCTGGATGGAGACCGTGGGAGAGGGGCCACAGCCCCCCATCCTTTGGCTGAGGGTTACTCAATACGGATCCGTGTTTCTGGAAGAGGGGATTCGTAGCGGTGGCTGGCCCGGATTTGGGGCTCTCTGGGACTCTTCAAACCCCCCACCCCCACCCCCCGCGGAGCAGCCCTTGGCAGGGAAAAGCGTCTCCACCTCTCCAACGGGAGCGGGGCTGTCCCCACGCGGCACCAGGCCACAGCATCCTGAATCGTGATCTCCTCCACTGGCATCTCCATTTCCCCCCCTGGCCGTCCCTGGAGAGTTTTGGCTCTTAAAATAACAAACCTCAAATGGGCTTTAACCCAGAATGAAAACATCTGCATGGCTTGGAGGGGCGGCATTTCCTTGCTTGTCTCTTTCTTGTGTCCCTGGTTTTTTGGGAAACAGGAAACCTCTTAACGGCCTCTGACACGACTTAAACAAACACCTCCGTCCTCCGTGGTCCCTGCCTGCTGCGCTGCCTAGGCCCACCGAAGGGCTCAACGTCTGAATTGTCCGAATCGAGGACAGCCAGGAAGATAAAAGCATCGGAAGCCACAAAACTCAGCTCTGCCCGCTGGATTCCCCGGCCTCCTTCCATCCTAGCTAGGACAAGAGGAAGGAGGAAAGGGCAGCGGCTTCAGAAAGTCAGAGGCAGCGAGATCCCGGTCCAGAATCGGAGCAGAGGCCAACCGTGTGACGCGCCCAGGTGTCTTTAGCTGTCCCTGTGCAAGTTGCAGATTTTTGCAGAAATGTGGGGTAAATTCTGTTGTTAAGTGAGTTTTGCCCCATTTTACGACTTTTGTGAAGTGAATCACTGCAGCTGTTAAAATTACTAACCCCGTCCTGAACTGGATCTGGCCTCCCCACTGACTCTGCTTGTCAGGTCGCCCAAAGGGGATCAGGTGACTCCCTGGGACTCTGCGACCGTCATAAATGTGGGTCCGTTGTCAAGCCTCCGAATGTAAATCCCGCAGTGGTGGGGATGCTGCAATGGTCGTAAGTGTGAAAAATGGTCACAAGTCACTTTTTCCAGTGCTGTTCTAACTTTGAATGGTCGCTGAGTGAACTGTTGTAAAGGGAGGACCAGCTGTAGTTACACCTTGACTTTTTGTACTTTCCCTTGAGACTCCAATCTCCTCCTAAGATTTTTCTTTTTTGAGACGTGATTATGCAACATCATATTAAACCACCTTAAACCACAACTGAGGAAGATATCAATGCAGGTCCCAGGAAGAGATCTTCCCATACATGGTCACATGAGGGATGGTCCTCGGCTTACGGTCACAATTCACGCCAGACTTTCCATCCCTGAGTGAAATGGCTGTTAAGTCAGTGATGCCCAATTTCCCGACCTTTTTGCCACGATCCTTAAGCCGATCTCTGCCGCCTTTCAGCGACTCCAGCTTCTCCCACTGACTGTGCTCATCGACAGAAGATCCCCGGGATCGTCGCAAATGGGGATCGCGTGACCCCAGGATGGGGCAACCATCATCAATTCACACCGGTCGCCAAGTGCCTCAATTGCGATCACAAGACTGCAGGAGCAGCGCAAATGCAAGGACCAGCCATGACTCACTTTTTTCAGCATTATTGTCACTCTGAATAGTTGTTAAATGATCGATCGATCGTAAATCGAGGACCATCTATACAGAAGCACAAGGGAACCACGAGCAACAGCATCAACTGTTTCCTGGTCTGGGATCAGAGGACAAAACGGGATTCCCATCCATCTTCTCCTTCATTTCCCCCTCAAACACCAGCCATGCCATCCCCCTCCTTGGCAATTTGGTAGGCGGCCTTCTTCTCAGGAGGAGTTTTTCCTAGCAAGACCTCCACAAAGTGATTTTCGCCTGTTTCCAAGAAAGACACATACATCCAGGAAGCCCTTAATGCAGGGAAGAACTTTTATCTTAGACCAGGTCCTCAAGAAACTGTGGCCGTCGAGCTGATTAGGGGAGGAAGACCGGGGCAGAGAGAACAGGCTTTCGGATTTCATTAGAAAAACTGGGCATTGATCTTTTTTTAAAAAAAATAAATAAATCTTGAGATCATGTAAAAAGAGAAGCACGAGGAAGCCTAATGATCAAAAGCACCGTATTAAAGAAGCTGATTATTAATAATAATAATAATAATAATAATAATAATAATAATAATAATAATAATAATAATAATAATTTTATTTGTATACTGGACTCAGGGCGGTGAACAGGGCAAACATATAAAGATACAAAGATACAAAAGTTAAAAAAGAATTAAATGAAATGCCCAAGCTAAAACAATAAGTAAAAATCTGTTGAAGGCTAACTGGTACGCAGCGTTGCCTGCCCTAATTTTCTTTCCGTTGAAGAATCATTGGTCAGCCCTGCCAAAATCTCTCATTTCACACACTACTTTCCTTACTTGAAAACTGCTTCCTTTAGACCAGGGGTCCCCAACCCCCCATCCGTGGACCGGCACCGGGCCGCAGCCTGCCAGCAACCGGTGGCACACAAACAAGCAAAGCCCCATGCGTGGGACGCAGGCAGCACGCAAAACCACGCACCCTCCGGTCCGCGGAAAAACCCCTCTCCACGCAACCGGTGGTCCCTGGTGCCCCAAAGGTTGGGGGGCTCTGCTTTAGACTGATTCTAAACCAAGCAAGGCGAGTCCCTTAACCCGTCACATTCTCCTATTACGTATTATCAGAAATATACACGGCCGTGACTATTTTTGTAGGGTACCAAAAGCCAAGCGCTGGGCTACCAGCCCAGACCCCTGAATTACGTGTGTGGGCACCAAGAAGGGAGGACGGTCCAACAACTCAAAGTACGAGTTCTGAAGACATTTAAGGAGAATTCGATACAGGTGATCCTCGACGTACGACCACAATTCAGCCCAAAATTTCTGCTCTTGAGCGAGACGTTTGTTAAGTGAGTTTTGCCCCGTTTTACGACCTTTCTGGCCACAGTTGTTAAGTGAATCGCTTCGGTTGATAAGTTAATAACCCGGTTCTTAAGTGAATCTGGTTTCCCCAATGACTTTGCTTGTCAGAAGGTCGCAAAAGGGGATCACGTGTCCCCGGGACATGGCAACGGTCATAAAGATGATCCAGTTGCCAAGCGTCTGAATTTTGATCCCATGTTCTGGGGAACGCTGCAAAAGTTGTATTTGTGACAAATGGCCATAAGTCACTTTTTTCAGTGTCATTGTGACTTTG
Source organism: Vipera ursinii (assembly GCF_947247035.1). Taxonomy (NCBI): domain Eukaryota; kingdom Metazoa; phylum Chordata; class Lepidosauria; order Squamata; family Viperidae; genus Vipera; species Vipera ursinii. The sequence goes on from NC_139515.1 coordinate 800,087, forward strand.
AACCATCACTAAATGAACTGTCGTAAGTTGAGGACTCCCTGTAAGTGCAGTGTTAGGAATGCAAATACATTATTCACAGGGGCATCCTCAAAAAAACACAGAAAAAAAATCTAACGGTTGTCATCATGGCTTGGAAAGAACATTTCGGCTGTGCTCGCACAGGATCTCCAGGCGTTTCTACTAGGCCAGGGGTGGGCAACCTTGGCTCTTTTATGACTTGTGGACTTCAACTCCCAGAATTCCTCAGCCAGCACGGCTCAGCTTGGAAACCTCTCCCTTTCCCCTCAGCGTGGCTGGCTGAGGAATTCTGGGAGTTGAAGTCCACCAGTCATAAAGTGGCCTAGGCCTAGGCCAGCGGTAGGCAACCTTGGCTCTTTTATGACTCGTGGACTTCAACTCCCAGAATTCCTCAGCCAGCCACGCTGAGGGGAAAGGGAGAGGTTTCCAAGCTGAGCCAGGCTGGCTCAGGAATTCTGGGAGTTGAAGTCCACGAGTCACAAAAGAGCCAAGGTTGCCTACCCGTGGCCTAGACTATGAAGAGAAAGCACAGTGATAGTGTTAGGGAGAACAATGTTGTGCGGCTGGTCACGAAAACATGTTGTGGTCTTTCAGTAAGCGCATTAAGGCCATCCTGAAGCACTGGGACACCCCTGAAGGCCTTTCCCTCCCCTCAGCACAGGCCGGTTCTAAAGAGCCCCCCCCCCGTCTGGTCTCCAGCCCCTTCTGGACCACACAGAACAGCTCAGGGTGCAAACGGAGACTCCCAGCATGAAGCCTTTTGCACGTCCGGCCACCATCGCATCTCCCCCAGGGCTTTCGGGGGCAAAAGGCCTGGACCACCCCGGCCCTCCTCCCCCTCCCTTCTCGAAAGGCCCGAAAGACTCACGCAGGTGGGCCGGAAGCCTGAGGGCCTCTTCCTCCATCCTGATGGCTCGAGGCAGCGGGACATGGAGGGGTGACGAGGAAGGATAATCGTCTACTGGGCTCACCGGCGGAGTATACGAAATCCTTTCCTGCTGTAAAAGGGAAGAGAGAACCACGTGAATTTGGGCTGGCCAAAGCAGGAGAAGGTGAAACGAACCCCATCTGAAAAGGTAGAACTCCGCAACCCCGACCCCAAAGGGCACCGTATCCGTGGCACCTTCCAGAGAGAAAGAGCCAGTCTTTGGGGAGCCTTCACAAACTTCCCTTCCTCTCTTCGGGCGCTGTCTCCCCAGTTCAAATGCTTCCCGGTTACTGGAGGGCTCCTGGATGAGCCGACAGGGCAATTTACGAGCCTGCTGTTAAGTTCTGATAGAACGACGCAGGCAAAAGAGCAAATTATTACCAGCTGGAAGGCAGGCAGGGAAACAGGAAGAAAGAGAGGAAGGAAGGAAGGAAGGCAGGCAGGAAGGGAGGCAGGAAGGGAGGGAGGGAGGCTGAGCGACGTGTTTATGGAACAGAAGAGAGAAATGTTCCTTCCTGAAGTGACAATTTAAATTGATCCAGATTTTACAACCAATCCAAGATTGAAACTTAGCTATAATTGAAACAAATATAACCCATTATTTGCAGATCATTCTCACTGGGATAAACTATTGTTTCGTGCAGGAATATCTAGCTTGTTGCTTTCGGGGATTTCCAAAAACCTCTATCAGAATGTACTAAAGGAATAGAAGAAAAACATTAAATAAATGACTGTATTATTCACATTTATTTTTGATCCGCACCATATAAATGGAATTAAACTGAGGTTTCTTCTGATTCCACTGAATATTTCGGAGACCAAGCCCCGCTCCGTCCCCCAACAACCATACGTGGCCCCCAAATGTGGAAAGGGCCAGGCTTTAAGGACAGTTTAAATAATCTACTTTGCAGAGAAACTCTCTTGTAGAGAAAAGTAGGTGATGGTTTGTTTAACCACAATTGGCCAGGTTCACAAATGCTACAGAAATTATGGCTAACGCAACAGGGTAATCCACTTGCTACATCATCTAAATTTCCAAGTGGAAAACTAGCAGCTCTAATGAAAAATACTTGGAGCAAAAATCTGGTGGAACATGCAAAAGATATTTAAGAAAAGGATAAAGTTTTGTCCGCAATTGTTTTTACTGGGCATTACTACTGACACTACTGTTGTGGACACTAAGTTGATGTTGAATTTAATTACGGCAGCAAGACTTTTAGTAGGACAATATTGGAAGAAGGAAGAACTGCCGACTATAGAGGAATGGACTTTAAAAGTTTCCAACCTGGCGGAAATGGCAAAGATCTCAGCGTACTTGAAAGACCATTCGCAACAGAGATATATCCTGGAGTGGAAAAAATGGATTGATTATATCCAGAATAAATATGGGACTAAAAAGTTTCATCTAGCATTTGAATAAGTATTTATGTGATATTTATATTGCTTGTAGTTATTTTATAAGAGTTAAAGTGCGATAGATTTAATAGTTTATTGTTGTTTGCATAAGGTAGATTATGATTGTTTGTATTTTTATACCCTGTATTTAGCTCTGGGAAGTCGGGGAGAGGGGAGGGGGTTGGGAGGGGTTTTGTTTTGTTAAAAAAATGTATTGTAAAACTTTTCAATAAAAAAAAAATACTTGGAGCAAAATTCAACCAGCAGCAAGAGTTAATTTAAAGAGATAACTGGAGTACAATTTAAAAAAAAACAAAAACAGAATCATTTCACTATTTGTAAAATGTTGGTATATTTTCGTGAAACTTTGTTAAGTATTTTGCTGCCATTAAACAAAATCATATAAATTAATTTGGGCATTCTTTGGGCACCATCTGCATGTTGAAAATGCCCTAATCACAACAAGCTGCATAGCTAATTTCTGAGAGGTCTACAGCAGTTCAATGATCCACATTTTAATCCCATTTTTTCCCCAACACTCTTGGAACACTTGAGAACATATTGAAGATACACTTTGATAAGATACACGTAGCACAAACATACTAAAATAAAATACACCATAAAGACTAAAGAAATGAATTTATAGATTTTTTTTCCTAACTCGGCAGGAACTCTGGATATAAAAGCAGTTTTAAATTGTGGCTTTAAGACTTTAGCTTATACTGAAAGTGATGATGGCCATATTCTGAATTTGCAGAAGATGGAAAATTGTACATATTTGACATCTAGCCGGCGGGCATCATGAAAAGGAGCCGAGCGTCTCTTGAATTGTGAAAATGAACTCAGTTGTCGAGCTGCGGCTACTACAATCTACGCAAAAACAGAGAGTCCTCTGTTTCTGATGAACAGCCCCCCCCCCCGAAGAGCTTGAAGCACCTACGAAGCTGGAGGGGGCAGATCTCCGTGGGTCATATTTGGACAAGCAGAGAAAAACCCGCCGCAACAGCCTGCACGGTGCTGGGCTCCTGCCTGAGCACGGGGCTGGACTAGATGACCTCCAAGGTCCCTTCCAGCTTTATTATTATTATTGTTATAATAAATGTGGCCCTCCACCTTAACGCCGTGGCCTGCCAGGCCCTCCCAGACCCCAAAGCGTGGAAGATCAAGACCACTGAAGCGAGGGGTCTGCATGAAGGACAGCCCAATCCAATCCTCAGCTGTTTCGGTTTCCATGGAAACGTTAGGTAGGATGGGCTCTCCCGTGAGGGTGGATCCCCAGCCTGTGGAGATCTTCCACTGTTTCCTTCTACTATATTTAGAAAATTCAGGAGGAGAGGAAGGAAGGAGCAAGGCTGGGTCTGAGAGACAGGCAGTCCTCGACTCGCAATCCTCCTTTTATGACCGTTCGAAGTTACAACAGCACTGAGAAAAGTGGCTTATGATGGTTTTTCACACTTCCGACTGGCCCGCAGCCACGTGATCAGAGCTTGGACCTTTGGCAACGGGCATGCTTAGGACGGTTGCTGTGTCCCAGCGTCACGTGCTCCCGCCTTTGGCCACCTTCCGACAAGCAAAGGCCACGGGGAAGCCGGATTCACTTAACAACCGTGTTCCTAACTTAACTGCTGCAGAGATTCACTTAACAACTGAGGCAAGAAAAGTCATAAAACGGGGCAAAATTCACTCAATAACGTCTTGCTCAGCAACGGAAATTTTGGTTATGGTCCAACAGAGGCTGGGGACTAATTGTACTTGAAATGTTACTCTGAAGGGGTCTCATCCAGCTGCTTCTTCTCTGAGGAACTAAAAAGGGGTCTTCTCTGCCTTAGGAAGGCATCCACAGCGTCAACCAAGTTGCTTCTTAAAACTACATGACACAAACACGTCTTAACACTCAGAAGGTGTGCAAACACTCTCCTGCATAGAAGGCCTAACAAGCAAAAGGCAGCCACAGCCCCGTAAGACTCTTACAATCTGGAAGGTATTTCCTGGGTGTGAATCTAAACATAAATTAGATATGCATTCAAGGTCTTTTGCCCATCATTATTCAGAATGGCAACACTGGATGTTTAAAATAAATCAATGTTATAAAATTTATGCATTGGGGAAAACTCCTTCAAGCTGGGAAACTGGAGTTGTCAGATGCTGGTTTAAATCAGGTCAAGTTGCCTACATCATACGCTAGAAGGATTGCCATCACTTCCCCACAACGTTTTCGGCACAGGTCACCACAAGGCTGCTTACAAAGGTGTGTCAGTGAAGAAGTTTGTCGTCCAATCTTTAAAATGCCACCTCTGCTTTAAAAGCCATCCCATAATTTAGGGGGAAAGCACATGCCCCGAATAGCAGATTCTTACCCAAACCACGCTGATTCCAGTAAAAGAATTTCCAGTCGTGGGACTGGGAAGATTTTTTGCCCCAGATTCTAGAAAACCACTAGCCACCTACTTCCTCTTGGTGATTCTGTTTTTAAACAGGAAAAGCTACGCTAGGAATTTATATCGCTCGATTACCTCTTAATTGCATGAGGGCTAGATAAAATTCTTCTTTGCTGGAGACTTGCACGGAACCCCGTCTTACAGGATCATCTGTGCTAGAACTGGAAAAAAGTCCCCGGTCTTAGATCGGCGGTTTCTTCTTCCGCTATTACTAATGGGGTGTAAAATGTGGATTTATTTTGCCAGCATTCGTTGACTCCTCTGGAAGACCCCTGGAGCTGAAGCTTCCACTTGAGGGGGGCAATAAATGCCTGCCAAGTGTCTGGCAACAGCTACCACACTGTTACCGGCTAAGACTGCAAACTGCACAAAAACTACACACTATTGTGTGTTTGTGTGTGTAAAACTCCCATATATTTAATTTTGATTTTGCCTGTATTTTTTCAACATTATTTCTTTTATTTCCTTTATTTTTTACTTAGTTTTGCCTTAAGAGGAACAAAAGGAGAGAGATTGCTCTTTCAGCTTTTTGCTACTGATTTCCAACCTCATCCCTCTTTGCATTTCCTTGCTCTCTGTGACCTGTTTCGTTTGGGTTGTTAATTTGGGCCTGCGTCAACAAAAAAGTACTTGGCCAAAGATTAGTTTCCTTAAAGATTTGGAGACACCGATCGGCAGCATCATTTCAAACTTTAGCTTTCAACTGATTTGGCTGCCGAATCGGCACCCAACCCAACTTCTGCAGGATTCCTCTCTGCTCCTTCCCTGGGTGACTTGGACACGGGCCTTCCCTTTCGGCTCAGCCTACTGGAGAAGAGAACAAACGCTCTGCGCCCCACTCTAAAAGAAGAATACAAAGGCCATAAATAAATACAACTATACTATAATCTGGGGACCAGAATAACTGGATCTAGGCAATCTCTTGCAACATCTTGCTGGTGCATTAACCCACAGCACAAACAGTCCCAAGAAAAACAGAGCAAGCTCACGCAGCCTCCCAAGGTGTGTGTGTGTGTGTGTGTGTGTGAGAGAGAGAGAGAGAGAGACAGAGACAGAGACAGAGAGAGAGAGAGAGAGAGAGAGAGAGAGAGAGAGAGAGAGAGAGGGAGGGAGAGGGAGAGAGATTAAGAATTGAAGCTGCAACGATTCAGAGGTCTTTGCCAACTCGAATCCACTCAAGACTCGCTCATCCTGTGAATCTCTGCAGCGTTCACTGGGCTTGTGCAACACCAACTGAACCTGTTGAATTGCTTTCCAGCCGCTCTCCTCGATGCTTAGATTCTCATCTACTGCGCCAGAACAACAGAAAGCCATTAAGTCTCAGTGTTTCTTAATGCCAGTAAGGAAATTACTGTCTAAAATAAAAGGCAATTCAGTATCAACCAGGCAAGGAATCAACTGCCGGAGATAAACTTGGATTCCTACCTATTCTGCCTCCTGTCTGCTAAACTCAACAGCGACCAACTTCATTGCTCAAAGGAGGTTTGGAAGTTTCCATCCTTGCTGAGGCTTGCCCTCTGCTATTCACAAAGGGAGAACAGGGAAGCCCGCATCCATTCCAAGTGAGTGTTTGAAGTCTGATGGGCATTGCTGGAGGGATTGCAAATGAAAAATCCAAAACCGAAAGTTTTCTATTCCAAATGAGATATTCACTTCAATCTATGAGTGCTTTGGACTTGTAGTCTTTTCCTAAACATTCCTCAAAGAACAATATTTTGATTTAACCCTTCACAATCTCACACTTTCAAGATATCCTGCCATGTATTTCGTAGGATCAGGAAATGCGAGTATCACTTTTTTAAAAAAAAATATCAAACTTATGTTTTCAATTTTGCAAGGTCGATGTTCTCGTTTTGTAACTTCGTACCATTGTGACCATCAACAAGCCTATCTTCCACCATCCTGTCACACTCCAGTCAGGTTTATTAACATGAAGAAGATCCCTATGAGTGCTACCTTATGGAACTGTACTCTAAAAATGTCATCATCTCCTCTTGCAAAAGTATAGATGAACCAGGATGGAAGTCCCTCAAATTAAAAGCTTCCTGTGGAACCGCTGAGCACACAACCCCAACGTCAATCATCAACTGGGGGGGGGGAGGAATTCACTGTCCAACGGAGACTTGTAACCGTCACACATGAAGCATCTGATGGAAACAAACGCCAACAGCAATTCATCAGGGCTTCGCAAACGGATGTTTAACCTTGACGTCACACCTGTAAACAAGCTAAAACACATGGAGCACCGCACTGCGTCCCAGGAAGTAAAAACAACTCGATTCCCATGGACAGTCTCCTTGGACTCAAGGAGGACGAGTCTACCTCAATCTGCCAAGGAAGCTCAAGTTGTCTGGAAGCAGGGAGTCTCTGGGCCCCAGGCCCCCAACCTTTGGGGCGCCAGGGACCACCACTTCCGTGGAGAGAGGTTTTTCCACGGACCGGAGGATGCGTGGTTGGAGAAGTCACCGCTTCCTGGCCCTCGTGTGGAGGAAGAAACGCAAACACTCGTTACAAGCAGTCCTCCACTTACGGCCACTTGTTTAGTGACCGTTCAAAGTTTCAATGGACTGCAAAAAGCGGCATGACCGTTTTTCACGCTTACCAACGTTGCAGCATCCTCACGTCACGGGATCAAAACTTGGGCACTCGGCAACGGGCACACGCAGGTAGTCCTCAACCGAACGACCTCAACTGAGCGCAAACCTTCTGTTTCCAAGTGAGGCCTGAGTTTTGTCCCATTTTATGGCTTTTTTTGCCACAGTTGTTAAGCGAATCACTGCAATTAGTAAGTTAGCCACATGGTTGTTAAGTGAATCCGGCTGTCCCCGTTGACTTTGCTGGTCAGAATGTTGCAAAGGGGGATTGCGTGACCTCCTGGATGCCGCGGCCGTCATAAGTATGAACCGGTTGCCAAGCGTCTGAATTTTGATCATGTGACCGCGGGGATGCTAGAAAGGTCGTAAGTATGAAACGTGATCAGTGCCGTTTAACTTTGAACAGTCACTAAATGAATTCCCTTCATCAGACCCATGGAGTAACTGAAATGATACAGGATTCCTACTTCCTGACAGGGAGGACAATTAACCAGTGGAACAGCCTGCCACCAGAAATCGTGGGCGCTCCATCACTGGAGGCTTTTAAGAAGAGGCTGGACATTCACCTGTCTGACATGGCGTAGGTTCTCCTGCTTGAGCAGGGGGCTGGACTAGAAGACCTCCAAGGTCCCTCCAGCTCTGTTCTATTCTAAAGGATTTAAATCAGGATAAGGCAAAGGGGAGAATACTAAAAAGAGGTTGGTTGTGCAGATGTTGCGTACAGTTGCCAACTACAATGTGTCACCAATCCATGGTGTTTGTCGAGAACATCTGAGAAAGCCCCGAGTTTCACGGGTAGGCATTCTGCCGTCTCTGGCGGTGTTATTTTGCCCTCTTGCAACTGAGCGCGTCTTCCGTGCATCCGGTGACTAAGCTGGCTACAGATCACAAAGCCTTCTGCCTCTTTCATCAAATGGGTTTCTCTGAAAAGGGGCTACGGAGCCCCCCCTGCTGCCGTTTCTTTACAGAAATCCCCCGGGTTACCCAGGCAACAGTTGATTAGACAAAGAGGTCACCTAAACTTCAATTAGGACATTTTCTCCAGAGATTTTCTTGAATATGTATGTGCCCATCATGCCATTTTATACAAAAAGAGTGAGACGCACAGCAAGCCAAGGAAATTAAGAGGAAGAAATAATAAAAAAGGGAGAAAATCTAATTAAAGACAGTTTACACCAGCAACGTTCGTGTATCTCGCTATCTCTCTCTCTCTCCTTACAAACCATCTTTGTTGCCATTCCTGGAAATTATTTCGTATGTTTACAATGTTCCTTTGCATTTTATTTTATTTTTTCTGCCAGCTGCCTGCCAGCTGTAAGCCCAGAAAATGCAAGTTATGCTTTTTTGCGCCTAGGAGAGGATATTGGCTGTTGCTCGTGAAAGCTTCTTTTAATAAAACGTGTTACTCAGAAAAGGTGTTACCAGACTCCTGATTATTATTATTTTTTGCAAACATTAGACCAACAAGGCTCTCCCTCCCGCTCTGACATTAATAATATATTTGGTAAATGAAGAATTGAAGCTTTCGGAGAGGCCATTCAAAAGATTTTGAAAAACAGAGACTTTCAAAAGCAAAACCAAAGAAGATGAAGATGCCGCTGATCTCAATAGATGTCAAAAAGGATTGATGGACACGTCCCAACAAAATATAGTATAGCCCTCTTGCTTCATAGACGCGTATGTTTTCCCTGCCTTTGAGTAAGATCTCCTTCACAGCTGTCTGGCCCAATGCCATTATCTGAACCGCTAAAATTGAAAAGACATGTGGCCTTAAATATAGGATAATGTTCCATTAATTTAAAACAGCCAGCCACAGTTCAATTTCAAATAATGAAACACTCCCTCGCCACGTTAAGTGTACATCTTAATTCTCTTGGCACCTGCCAAGTAAAGTTTGAGGGATTCACCATTAGTCACGTTTCATAAATTGCACGATGCGTGCAGGACTCTTCAGACACCCAAACAATTACCGCGAACAAGGAATATGTTGTATCCGAAAAGGAATGTCTGAATGCAGGTATGAACACTAAACAGCCCTGCTTTATTCAAAGCAAGGCAACTTTTTGGAAAGACGCAGAGCAGGGGTCCCCAACCCCCCTGGCTGAGGCCCGCAACCCAGGCCTCAGCCTGCTTGAAAGTGGGCCACGTGAAGCTCCACTTTCTGGCTTGGAGGGGCCAGCCCAGTGGGGGGAGCGTGAGTGGCAGGCGCCCACGGGCACGCGTAGCTCCATTTGTGGGAGCGACGGGAACACCCGCCCCCTCCATTCAGAAGAATGGAGCTTCGGGGTGGGCGAGTGGAGGCTGTCCGCATTCGTGCACAGAGTGCCACTTGGCCTGATGGGGGGTGGGTTGGGTTTTTTATTGTTCTTAATATTTGTATTTATTTTTTTTTACCTTGGGCGTTATGTTTAATTCCTTTTAACTTTTGTATTTTTGTATTTTGTACATTTGCCCTGTTCACCGCCCTGAGTCCTTCGGGAGAAGGGCGGTATAGAAATTAAATTATTATTATTATTATTATTATTATTATTATTATTATTATTATTATTATTATTATTATTATTATTATTATTATTACATGAATGGAGCTTTGTGGGCTAGCAACCTCCACTCATGTGAATGGAGCTTTGCACAGGAGCGCAAGCAACCTTCGCTCGCATGTGCGCAAAGCTCCATTCACGCGAGCGGAGGGCCCGTGTGCCCGCTGCTCCCACAAATGGAGGTGGGCACACACTTGCATGCCTACCACTCATTCCCCCACCCCCCCCCCCCGGGCTTGGCTGCCAAGCTAGAAAGGTTGGAGACCGCTGACTTAGGAGTATCTGTTGCTTTAATAACTAAAAATGCCCAATTGCTTAGGCAACGCTGGTATCAGTTATAGCTATGCCATCCAAGCAAAGATTATGAACATCGTAAGTGCGTTTAATAGCAGGATTCTTACAGTTTTTGTTCATTTACAGATCCCCTTGTTAAATGAACTACCTGGAACTTCCAGGAGACTATTAGACAATAAAACCAACATCTGGGGTTTTCTTTTTATCCCACTGTTGAAGATACTCTCCTTTTTGGTTTGTTTAGGCTCCATGGCCACTTAATTTCATTCCAGATCCTTCTAAGAACAATAGTAAAAGAGAATTAGCCTTCTCTTTTGCTATTTAATAACATTCATTTTTCTCTTCTACCCCGGGGCTTTTGGAAATTTATTTTTTTTTAAAAACAACCAACAGCTTCCACAATATCTTTTGAGCAATATGACCTAGCCATGAATTAGGGAATACAGGTAGTCCTCAACTTATGACCACAATTTTAAGTTGCTAAATGAAATATTTGTTAAGTGAGTTTTGCCCCATTTTATGAGCTTTCTTGCCACAGTTGTTAAGTGAATCACTGCAGTTGTTAAGTCAGTCACATGGTTGTTAAGTGACTCTGGCTTCCCCCATTGACTTTGCCCGTCAGAAGGTCGCAAAGGTTGATCACGTGATCTCGGGACACGGCAAAAGCGCCTGAGTTTTGATCATGTGACCACGGGGATGCTGCAGCTGTCGTAAGTGTGAAAAATGGGCATAGGTCACTTTTTTGGTGCCGTTGTTAAATTTGGTCGCGAAATGAACTGCTGTGAGATGAGGATTATTTGTACACCCCCTTCCAGGCACAACCGAGTGGGATATGGCTGGTTTGCACCACAAGCACCTCAGATGTTTTGAGTCCCGTTGGTTTGATGCCAGCCAAAGATCAAAAGAGGGGCATTTCCACAACAGGAGAAGGAAAGTTGTGGGTTTCTTGGATGATGATGTGTGTAAAGGCCGAGAGGGAGAAGGGAAGGCAATAAGGAGGCTGAGGACAGCAGGCCAATGGACCATCACATCACAATCTGCCCGTCAGGCACGATCAATTAGATTCACACGTGAAGAGCTCAATTATTTTATTGCACATGCCTATAACACAGGAATCTTCTCAGACTAGATACGGTTCAACAGCATTTGGGGGCGGAGTCTGACCTGCCCTCTTGTGCTTTCATTGAGATTCCAGACTAATTCCCTGCTTGACTCCTTCCCCTGGCTTGGCCAGCCTTTCTCAGAAATCATCTTATAAAACCCCTCTAAGGTCTCCAAGAATTTCGTTGCAGCCCAAACCTGTAACCACCACAAACTTTCTTTTTTGCTAAACTGCCTATTAAAATCTTTTGTAAGACGCTTTGCCTGGGGGTTCAAAGCAAAATGTCGCTTCCATCTTTCTGCGTTTGGTTAGATGTCCATTAACCATTCTGATTTTGAAATGCAAAGCTCTGTGTCGCTTGCTGAGTATAAAATTCACTGAGTCAGTTTTACCCGTCTCTTAGGAAGCTTTTACTGGACCAAAAGGCAGAATGAAATGAAATAGCCTTCAATTCACACATCAAGGTCACCAAATGGACGCTTTCACCATTCTCTACTTAGTAGGTGGGACATCATAAAGGGTAATGGTCAGGAAACGTCTCCACCTCCAAACGGGCTGTTTGGAAGTCAAGGCAAACATCTGGATGCTTGTTGACCCTCATCAGAAGCACTCTGGAGTCCCCAATGTCCTATCTGACCTCAAACATTGGAACACTTCTGGCAAGGGGAGAATAGCCATTTCTGAATCCCAAGTGTCCATTTTGAGCTTGAAATGGGGCACTTGAAGCTAAAATGAGTTTTAAAAGATTTATGCCTTAGATAGGTTAATCGTTTATTTGTTCTACTTGCAATAGTACAGATTCTAATGTAAAGCCAACATTAAACCCAACAATACAAAAATCAGAAATACAGTCAAGATTTCAGTCATCAACAATGAAAAATCTGTTTAAAGCCAATTTATCTCTTAATTGCTTGGCGTCAACAAAACCAATAAAGAAGAAAGCTTGCCAAAATCTTTAGTTCAATCTTTACTGGGAGAAAATGAAAGCACGTCAGTCTCGGAGGCAGAGCGACGTTGGCATAATGCTTTTCCCCATTTCTCTCTGAAAATTAGCACTTATGTCATCAGTATGAAAAGAGGCTGGCAGCGCCAAATTCCATCAGAGAGACTTATTATTCTGAGTGCAAGCTATTGTGCTGGAGGAAAGTCTCCTTCATATACTAATAACTAATAATGAATGAAATTGGCCCAGATAAGAATTTTACTCTTTAGTCAATGCATACACACACCCTCACACCCTCACACACACAAAACTATTTCATATTCTATCTTCACATTTTGTTCAAACATTCTCGTCTAAATAATAATTTATTCAATGTGATGCCGCTTGGCGGTCAATAACGCTGGGCAATTCACAACCAAGAAACTAAATTAATAAAATACAATTAATTAACTTAAATGTATAAAATTATTGAAGTTATTAAATTAAAAAACCAAGGTAAAATTAAGTTATAGAATAATTATATTATTTCCGCAATAATTACAACTATTAGATACATTAAGTAGCTAAGCAAAGAAAACAGATTGCCATTTTTATTTATGAACAGTTCGCTTTTATGAGGTCAAAATGGTTGGACATATTCTATTATATGGTGGCTATTATAGGAATTTGCTATAAACGTAAACATTGATTTAAGAGAACTATTGCGGTAGAATCTGCTAAATCTCAAATTACATCACTGGGGGCCATTTCCATCATCCACATCGTGATAGAAAGGGATAGAAATATCGTGGCATGCATCGTTTGTCTCATAACGTCACAGTGGAAATCTCGTAAATTGCCACAAATGGTATAAAATTACTGTAAATGTAACTGCCCTGTCCAGAGTCCTTTGGATGCTACAGCCTTGTCTGCTATTTCAGGCTCATGTCTTGACAGGAAGTTGGCATTTGCGTCCCAAGGCCGCTTAACTGGAGATTTATTAATGTGAGATTTCATCAGAAGCTTATTTTAGCAAATTTCTTGCCTCCCCTCCCCTAATAGGATCTTAACAGAATCTACATCGGTGTTTCTCACACGATAGCGCTTGAAGATCTGACAACTTCAACTCCCAGAATTCCCCAGCCAAAATGGCTGGCTAGAGAATTCTGGGAGCTGAAGCCCACACATCTTCAAGCAGCCAAATTGAAAAACACTGACCTACACACCAGCAAAATTTTGGAGAACAGCCTATAGGACAAAGCGAGAAACTAGGAGTCCTCACCCAGTCTCAGCATCCAGCTCCATCGCTTCACATTCTTATTAACTACTTCATTAAGTTAAAAGTCAGGAAGAGTCTGGTTGCACCTTTTCCGACAAACAAGTTTTATTAAAAGGCAGAAGTTTTGGTGAGCTGAAACTCATGAAAGTGTGTGCCTTTTAATAAAATGCATTAGTCAGAAAAGAGGTAACCAGACTCCTCCTGATTCTTCTTCTAGCTCTCCTGCACCAACGCTGCTCTCCTCCTACAGCTTCATTAAGTTAATAACTGTTTTAGAATTTTTGTTTACTGGGTGGACTTTTTAATGTTTGTGGGCTATTTTAAGTGGTTGGCTTTTTGCCCTAATAAAGAATTACCTCACTCATTCATTAGGTTAGCTTCCATTCTTACATAATTATAGCTGTTTGCTGCAATGTTTAGCCAAAAGGCGTTCAAATCTAGTTCAAATGTAATGTTATTAAATTATTATATACACATCATTTGCAGGGTTCTCTCACTGCATTACGCCAAAATCAACTAAGCCAGAAAAAGTTAAATCCTCCCCATATGGGCTCCACTCTCTTTTTCCAATGGGACAGCCATTGGACAGCGACATTTTTCATTTCCACTTACAGTAAAAACCACATGGCGTCCAGAGAACAATGAACCGACAACCCTCACACAGGCATTAGTTTAGTGATCATTCAAATGGTGCTGAAAAAAGGGACTTATGACGACTTATCACACATGTGACCGTTGCAGCATCTGCACAGCCATGTGATCAAAATTCGGGCGCCTGTGGTGGTCCTGGGGTGACGCAATCCCCACTGGCAGCCTGCCCAGCCAGCTTCCGACCATCTCTGAGCTTGGTTGCTTTCGTTAACCAACCAGGTAATATCACCAATGCGGTGATATTTGAAGCGGGGGTCTTCAAACGTGGCCCTTTGATGACTTGGTGGACTTCAACTCCCAAAATTCCTGGCTGAGGAATTCTGGGAGTTGAAGTCCACAAGTCATCGAAGGGCCACGTTTGAAGACCCCTGATATGCAGTAGCTCTGAGTCTATTCAAAACAGAGACTAACAGAGTTGGAAGGGAACTTGGAGGCCAACACCTAGCTCAAGCAGGAGATCCTGGAGCATTCCAGACAAATGGACGGTCCAATCTCTTCCCAAAAGCTTCCAGTGATGGAGCACCCATAACGTCTGGAGGCAAGGAGTTCCACGGGTTAATTGATCTCAGTGCCAGCAAATTCCTCCTTGGTTCTAGGTTGGCTCTTGCCTGGATTAGCTTCCATTCGTTGCTCTCCATCCATCCTCCCACAGTCATTGTTGCAAAGTCAATGGGGAAGCCAGATTCACTTAACAACTGCACGACTCATTTAACAACCGCAAGGATTCACTTAACAATTGTGGCAAAAAGGGTCCTGAGTTGCAGCTGACTAAACGACTGCCTCGCCTAACCACAGAGATTTTAGCCTCAACTGTGTTCATAAGTTGAGGTCTACCTACATAACCAGAAAAAAATGAACCAGGATTGGGTCCACTTCTTTCCGTATACAGGCAGTGCAGATTTTATAAATCTTACCTAGATTTTTTTTATATAATGTTGCCAGGTGATGTGAGCCATCTGAAGTTACTTTGGTAAAACTTCAGACCCCAAATCAGACAAAGGGTCTGATTTCCAAATCACTGGATTTTTTTTTTCCTCCAGAGGAAAATAGAAATGCTTTAGGAAAATGAAATACGCCCCATGTTTGTTTGTAAGGGGCCCATCGGGGATCTGAATTTCGTGTGCAACTTTAAGAAGTTGGAATGTCTCCATTTATCTATAAAATCATCAGGTCTGGTCTATGCGTTTTGATGTGAGAGGGCTATTTACTTCAAAAGTAATTACATTTATTAAACGAATTTATTTTAAAAGAGCTTTTAATTCTCACTACAGATGGAACTGTAGGCTGTAGAATTCCAGGACACCAAAGACTTTCATGTTTTGTTCACTTCATAAGAGGACAAAATAAAAGTGGACCGAAAAAGTAAGAAAACCATTAACGTAATAAAAATCAGAATGATGACTTATAATTTTAGACACTTCCATATGTTCACATTTTAAGAAGGGAAAAAAAACAGCTGTGGAGACAGGGAAAAAAACACCAAGGAGATTCATTGCATTGATGTTTTGTTTCCCAAGATCATTTGTTTGGTCTCAATTTCCTAGATTATCATTACCATCAGCAGTTTCTGCCTTTTCCCAAGAATGAGATTTAATCCTGGAAATTTCTCATTTTGAAAATTAAAGCTTTGCTCAACTTAACTTCTCCTTTCTCTATTCTTTTTTTTACGTGTTACCCTTGGGCACAAGAAATAAAGTTTTTGTACTAAAAAGCAATTGTTATTTTATATTAACATTACCACAGTATTACACGTGGGGAGAATAAAAGATACCAATTTAAAAAAATAAAACTGTTGGGGTTTTGTTTCAGGATGAGGATGCTCATTTCAACTTATAAAGAAAATATTTGGAGTATTTGGAGCATGTTAAAGAGTAAAATAAGAGCCTTCACTCGGCTGCAAAACTTAACTATACAGTTTTTTCTTTACAACACGCCAATCTGTTTGTTCTGATAATGCCCCGGTAGCTTCCTGGAAACAAATTTTCCAAAAGAGGAAGCGCAAAGGCTGAAATTTGCCCATTTGCTACCTTAAACCTTGTGGAAGTTTAAAAATACACATTTTATCCCTTCCACTTAAATTCTCCAAATAATGCTATTCTTTCCACCCACTTTTAGGATATGATTATTGAGTTCATGCTCCAAAACTTACAACGGCCTTTCAAGCAAGGGAGGGTCCCTGAATTCAACAATATTGACTTTTGTAAAAATTTCACCGCTTTGAAAAATGGGAGTTTGCCCCTTGCCTCTCTAAAGTGAGTCACTGTTCTGGGATTGCTGATTCAGCATTGGGTGCACCCAGTTTAGTCACCCAAATAGAACACGGAGCATGGGTTTGATGGACATTTTCTCCACATTCTAAAGGCCAGAATATTTCATTTCATTTCATTTCTACACTGCCTTTATTAGTTTTACAAACTCAAAGTAGCAAATATACCTAATTCTCCTTCCTCCTATTTTCCCCACAGCAACAACCAACCTGCAGGGTGGGCTGGGCTGAGACAGAGTGACTGGCCCAAAGTCACCTTGTGGGATTTCATAGCTAAGGCAGGACTTGAACTCAGCTTCTCCTGGTCTCTAGCCTGGTGCCTGAACCACCAGATCAAACTGGCTCTGGAATTGTCCTTTAGATCTAATTCAGAAAATAAAATTCTTGTAAATAAGTGACCACCAGGTGAGATGGGAAACAGGACACATAGTCTGCATTCATTTAGAAAGGCTTCACACTGTGATACAGTAGAAGTTCAGAGGTCCCCAAAGTTGGCAGCTTTAAGACTTGTGGACTTCAAGTCCCAGAATTCCTCGGGCAGCGTGGCTGCCTGAGGAATTCTGGAAGTTGAAGTCCAGAAGTCTTAAAGCTGGCAACTTTGGAGAGCCCTGCCGGGCATGGTTAAAAGGTCTGGACAGCCGTGTCAGGTGGAGATGGGTACGATCTCCTCGGAGGACAGGGGATGGTGCAGAAGACCAGCAAATTACAGCACACTCTATTCAAGACACTAAAGATCTGTTCTGATTTAACAGTTATTTCACAACTGGAATATTACACTCTTATGTTAAGACAAGCTGAAATTTTGGAGGTGGTACTGGCTTGTATATAGAATTATAATCCAAAAATGCTTTCCAAGCCAAGTTAAATTCTGGGTCCAATCAAGTAAATTTTGGACTGAGAGGCACTTCTTTAACTTAATTAGCTGTTCTTTTACAGACGGAATTGTATATGCTTTCCAGTAGAAAGCACGGGGTATGCTTGGAAGAGTCAATGCTAGCACAGTACACTTTGTGGGAATACAGGACTTAGTGATATTTAGCTTAAAAACCACATTTTGGAAAACAAAGGTAACTTTTAGAATTTATTTTACTCTAGTATAAATCATTTTCCGAAACTGCTGAGTTTTGAAACATCGATACCAAATATGAAAAAAAAAATATTCCAGTCTTATTCAGGAAACAGGTCCTTAATTCAGTGTTAAACATTCACGATTAACTGCATTAACATTATAGTCAAAAATTATTTTAAACTAGATTCCCTTTTCAAAAGAGGCTGCCAAAGCAACTGATGTCTAAATCAAGTTTCCAAACTTGTTTTAAATATCCTAGCAACACCAGGAAGAGTTTCCATCAGATTACAGAGTCAGGTTGGCTGAGATCTCCAATTAGCCACCGGCTAATTTCAGGAATGACCCATCTAGGCATTCCAGAGGAACAAGAGGAAGGGAGGAAGTGAATAATCTGCCACCCGGGCTGTCACCTCCTTATTGTGTTCACATTTTGCATGCTTTTATCTCCCTCAGGGAGCTGCCATTATAAAAACCTACCTTACAGAGCTAAACAGGTAAAACGGAGCTTTCCAATTTCATATATATACCACCCACACAACTCCAAGTAGCAAGCAACCTTGTGTGGCTGCATCAAACAACCGGTTGGATTCCGAAATAGCAAGCAAGTGTGCCTTAGATAGTGAAACACCTTCCTTGATACGATGCTACCAGCCTGTGAGTAGGATCTTGCCCAACGATAAGGGTTTCCTTTCAAGTAAGGAGAGATCTTCTTCTAAAACAGGGGTCCTCAAACTTTCCCACTTTAAGACTTGTGGACTTCAACCCCCAGAATTCCTCAGCCAGCGTGCCTGGCTGAGGAATTCTGGGAGTTGAAGTCCAAAGTCATAAAAGGGCCAAGTTTGAAGACCCCCGATCCACACCACGAAGTAGCAAATGCCACAGAGTAAAACTCTGCGCTATCCAGGCCTGCTCTTGTCTGGCAAGTGCCGTTATGGCACCACTGAGTCTTGGATATGCCACCAACTCAGTTCCAGGTGAAGAGGCTTTAGGCCACCATGCTCAGAAGCAAACCAGTCTGCAACCAGCTGATTTACAGGGCTCTGGAACGCCATTCAGCCTCTAATTTCCAGCCCTTCGTTTGCCAACACCCAGCTTGTGCACTGTTGAAGTGCTGTTTGGCTCTCTTCAGGCATCTTACTAATAATCCATTCATAGGATCTCTCTGTTTTGCTGAGTTTTACTATCCCCCTAGAACAGGGGTCGGCAACCTAAAAAAGAAAAAGAGCCACTGGGAACCGGTTCCATCACAAATTAAAAAAAGAGGGAGCCGCGTGCGTGTGTCCATGCACGCGCATGCGCAAAAAGGTTTTTTGCGCATGCGCGGACGCACGCGGCTGCCATTTTTAAAAAAATGAGATGGAACCGGTTCCCGGTTGCCCGATGGCGACGGCCCGTCTGCAAAGCTGCCGCTTTCGGCAGCTTTGCAGACGGGCCGTGGCAGCTTCCGCAAAGAGCGGCGCCCCTGCCCATTCCGAGAGGTGCGCGCGCACCTCTCCGAACGAACGGAGGTGCGCGCGTACCTCCGCGCGAATGGGCAGCGGTGCCGCTCTTTCAGGAAGCCCGCCGCGGCCCGTCTGTGAAGCTGCCGAAAGCGGCAGCTTAGCAAACGGGCCGCGGCAGCTTCCGCAAAGAGCGGCGCCCCTGCCCATTCCGAGAGGTGCGCGCGCACCTCTCCGAACGACCGGAGTTGCGCGCGCACCTCCCCAAACCTTTGGGGAGGTGCGCGCGTACCTCCGTGCGAAGGGGCAGCAGCGCCGCTCTTTCAGGAAGCTGCGAAAGCGAAGGGGCAGCGGCGCCGCTCTTTCAGGAAGCTGCCGAAAGCGGCAGCTTCCTGAAAGAGCGGCACCGCTGCCCGTTCGCGCGGAGGTACGCGCGCACCTCCCCAAAGGTTTGGGGAGGTGCGCGCGCAACTCCGGTCGTTCGGAGAGGTGCGCGCGCACCTCTCGGAATGGGCAGGGGCGCCGCTCTTTGCGGAAGCTGCCGCGGCCCGTCTGCTAAGCTGCCGCTTTCGGCAGCTTCACAGACGGGCCGCGGCGGGCTTCCTGAAAGAGCGGCACCGCTGCCCATTCGCGCGGAGGTACGCGCGCACCTCTCCAAAGGTTTGGGGAGGTGCGCGCGCACCTCCGCCCATTCGGGGAGGTGCGCGTGCACCTCTCCAAACGGGCGGTGCCACTCTCCATTTGGAGAGGTGCGCGCGCACCACTGCCCGTTGGAAGAGGTGCGCGCGCACCGGGCGGCTGGGAGCCGCAAGAGACGGCTCAAAGAGCCGCATGCGGCTCCGGAGCCGCAGGTTGCCGACCTGTGCCCTAGAAAGTTCTACCGTGATTTCTTTATCCCACAACTGCAGGGTCCACTATTTCCCCATCAACCAAGTGTTGATCCATTGGTTGCGACAAGAATTGACCAACTGGCTTGATGTCCAAGGCTGACACTGTGGCTGAGAGAGTGACATCACAGACATGTATATACCTCTTTGAGTACGTGTTCTTTTAAGTTCTCCAGCTAATTTTCCCTCGTCTAAGAGAGGACGGGGAGGGTCACCTGCATACGCTTTCTCTTCCACCTACTGGACGGAGCATAGTCCAAGGTCTGGGGAGCAACCAGAGACCGGCCCTTTCTTGAGATCTACTTCTGACTGCAAGCTGCAATTTCCATCATCCAATGTTGATCATCTCTCGAAGTACAGAGAAAATCGAAGCCCCTCCCTGACCGAACGAAAAGCGTTTATGAGTTACACATTCAAACGTCTTGGGATTATATTGTTAAATTATGTAAGAAATATAATGAAGATGTGAGTCATTAAAAAAAACAACAACCATCAATCAGTAAACATTGTAACTGCACTGCAAAAAGGGGAGGAAATAGACAAAGCTTCTGTTTTCTTGGGGGGGGGGGGAAATCACCATATTTTGAGTTTAAAACCAGCAAATTACCTGGTTTGAATTTAAACTCAGCACCTTTTGATGCAATCTTCAAATTGAGGCCTCGATGTGTGTCTCAAGTGTGTATGGGAAAATGTGGCGTCCAGGCACCTGTACATATTTGATCTGATAAAACCCTTGCAGAAATAAAAATATTCAAGAGAGTGTGAGAAAAAAAACATCCTGTGATTGAAATGCTTGGCTGTAATCCACACTTTAGTGTTACCGGGACGGCCTGATTCAACTTGCGATTTATCAACAATTCAAGCATAGGCTAGATATAGTTATTTTAGTTTTAAAAATTCAAAATCGCTCAGATTACAAGTCTTCCCAAGAACAGGAAGAGGCTGAATCCCAAAGAAAGAAGCTGTACAATTTTTCATGTAAACTTCCAACCCATATTCGGTATTTTGAGCCATAATGTGGTTTGTCTGGTTTTAGCTTGCCAGGCATGAAGAATCAAGACCACGTGCCAAGTTCCAGTTAAGCTGATTTATTGCTTATGCCTCTAGACAAGCATTTAGTCAACTAAGGCCCAGCACTAAACTGGCATTAGATAAGAGTCAACGGAATTCAAGAGGAGTTGGACTCTTACGGCCTTTGCAGGAACTTCACTCTTCTAGGCTTATTACTTTCTTGACTCCACCCACTGGCCCTGCCTGGCCTTCTGCTACCTCAGTCCATATGAATGAGCCCAACCGCAGGATTATGAATTGTAAGCTTTGATGTATAGCTTATGTAATATAGAACATCCTTTATGAACTGCTTAACCACCCATGATTAATTCTGGGCTAACCTACTCTACATGTCACCTCTACGCCTCAGAAAGATAGGAATCTGGATTATAATGTGAATTCCTTTGGATTCTTGAAAATAATGAGAACTTCAAAGGTTCACCCCGGCCCTCCTGCCCAAAATTAGACAAAGGCAACAGCTTTAAACCATTTCCATTTGGACTTCTGCAATCTTAACTCTGCAGATCGGATCAATCGAGCTTCAGATGACTGACTAGCTCAAGACAATTTTTTCCCCCAGAGGAGCCGCCAATTCAGAGCAGTCTTGTTTCCTTTCCGAACAAGTAAACATCGGTTCCAGCATTGAACCATAACAGGAAGTGGAAAAAGAAAATATTCAACAGCTCGGTTCAGGCTACCATTCTAAATGTTCGGTATTCCTCAATTCGATCCCATCCAGATGGGCTCAATTACCACTTTCATTGTGAGCGTCACCAACTAGGAAAAGCCGGATTTTGGAGCGGTGTAAACTTGGAGAGGGTTACACTATTACATGGCAGGATAGAGGACGCTTGACAATTAATAGGTAGTCATTATCAACAGTCCCAACTTATCTGCACAAAAGAAAATGCAATAAGTAAAATAATCTTGGAGGGGGAAAAAGGGTCTGCGTTTTCAATTTAGAAAGTGCTCGGTGACTTATGCATTTAATATTTATACTGGGCTTTAGCTAGCAGTACTAAATGTTAATATACAGATGAAAAAATATGATGCAAAGACTTTTTTGAAATGGTACTTACATGCTTCCCAGCAAGATCTTTGCATAATTTCATTGAGCATTTTCACACTGAGAAATTCAGGCCACTCCCTTCTTGAAATAAGACTTTTCGGTCTCCAGGCATCACACAACAGCATAATCACAACTGACGGCAATGAGTTTTAGTTTTTATACACCGGCATCTACAGTGATGGGAATGCTGAACACTAAAATTTGCATTTGGGCTGGATGGTGGGTTCAGAAACTTGGCTTTCTTCCTTGCCACTCTCCCCCCCCTCCTTGCTTTCAATCTTAAGTAGGCCCCAACTGGGAACCGAATAAGCCAAGTATGGTTTAGCATTACACCAGCCACGATCCCAACTGTAAGCAGAAGCAGAAATACAGTTGCGCTGTATAAGAGAAGTGGGCTTCAATTCTCAGAATTCCCGACGCGTCAGAAGCGAGCCGGAACACAAGTAAATATTCCCAATGCTGGCTCTCCAAATGTAAGCCACGATTTGCAGCACTGTTGCCTCCACGGGGCAAGAGGGACAACAGAAGCCTCCATGTGAAGAAGAGGAAGACTATTCAACTGAGAAGCCAACAAACCAGCATGTGATCAAAGAATAAAAGCTTTACAGCACCACCCTTCTCTCCACCTAACTCACAGAAACACATCACGGCATCTTGCCACTACGCAATCGACCTATCCAGGACGGAAGTGGGAAATCCATTTCAACTGTCTACTTTCCAACAGGCAAGCCAAGGACCCCAGTGCAAAATGGAGATTGGAGAATACAGCATAGTCATCTAAAGCAGGAGTCCCCAATCCCTGGTCTGTGGACCGGTACTGGTCCGCGGCCTGCCAGCAACCGATCCACACAAACAAGCAAAGCCCCAACCGTGGGATGCAGGCAGCACCCAAAACCACGCCCTCTCCAGTCCACGGAAAAACCTCTCTCCACGAAAGCGGTGGTCCCTGGTGCCCAAAAGGTTGGGGGCCGCTGCTCTAAAGGGTCCTGCAATTAAAGGAAATCAGCAAATCTCTCTGAAAACAATGTTAAGGAGGGTAATTAATCAAGTAATTACAGTAGTCCTCCGCTTACAACCACAACTGAGGCCAACATTTTTGTTGCTAAGTGAGACATTTGTTAAGTAGGTGCTAATAAACAATCTGATACCGTAAAAAAATGACCGTGGTGTCTTTCCATCAAGAGGAGCTGTTCTTTTTAGCAGGGGAAGGAAGAGAAGCAGTGCAATTAATTCTCTGAGGCTTCTTTGCCATCACCTGACGGATGGCCCTGTATTCAGTCTCATGCATGTGCACAGACAAGACACACAATCCTATATTAGGACTTTTGAGAGCAGGATGCCGCTGCAAAGATGTCGGGCATATAAGGCAAATAAACAAATAAGCAACCAAGCAGGATTGAAACAGTCCAAACGCACATTTTATCCAAGGACCAAAATAAGAATTATGATGGCTCCATAACAACACTAGAATGTTTGTCCATACAGATGTGGAAGTGTGGAAGTAATGTTCTTGTTCAAGTGCTTATAGTAACGCTCTATTATTTAGTTAATATACAGTAGCTGCCCAACTCAACTGTTTATTGCAATCATAAACCAACATAGCCACCCACCTCAAACACCAACATTGGATGGCTTACAATAACCAACAGATATTTATATTTGTTTGTTTATTCTCACCTTTATTTTTTTTAATAAACTCAAGGTGAACGTATCTAATGCTCCTTCTTCTTCCTATTATCCCCATCATAGCAACCCCCACACATTTTAACACAAATGTATTAAAATTAAAAGAAATTTCTTGTGCTTCTTCTGGAGATGGAAAAGAGTGCTGATGCTTGGTGAGGATGAAAGGGAGGGAGGCGGCCAATGACCAAAATGCTGAATGTCCAAGAACGTCCTCAACGTCCTTCTTCCAGCCAAGACATGCAGAAAAAATTCAGCTGATTCAGCCAGTTCACCTCTAGATCCGACTTCTTCCTGGCAAAGTTTTCTGGAGGAAGCAGTGAATTTCAGTAATGTCGGAGGTTCTGGAGAAGTCCAGAGACCATGACTTGAAAAAGAGATTGCTTCCATACTTCCAGGATCGTCACAGGGACTTGGACACCAAAATTGGTTTCTATGGCCATTTTAGGGGACAGGTCTGTACCCTAGGTAAGTGCCCAATGGCCAGAAATCTCAAGGCTGAGAAGGCCAGTGTTTCTCAAGCTGGACCATTTTAAGACGTGTGGACTTCATCTCCCAGGATTCCCCAAGCAGCCTGAGCTAGACCAAAGCACCAAATGTATGAACTCAGTCTGCATCTACCTTCTAGGGTTTTAACATGAAAAACTTTTTAAATGGGGAGGCGGTAAAAGGCATCAAACTAAGAGCTGCGTAGTAAGGTTCTCCTTTGTCCTTCAGCAGGCTCTCCAAATTTAGCAACTTTAAGACTTGTAGACCAACTCCCAGAATTCCTCAACCAGCCATGTTGCTTGGGGAATTCTGCGCGTTGAATACCATAGGTGTTAAAGTTGCCAAGTTTGGAGACCCCTCTCCTATAGCGGTGAAACACTTAAAATGGATAAATGGCACTTATTACACTGAAGCAAAACATGCTTCGCTAGGGAAGCTGCCGCAAAAGAAAAGTTATTCTAATTCAGGAC
This sequence comes from Vipera ursinii, assembly GCF_947247035.1. NCBI lineage: Eukaryota > Metazoa > Chordata > Lepidosauria > Squamata > Viperidae > Vipera > Vipera ursinii. Next base: position 824,670 of record NC_139515.1, read on the forward strand.
TGAAAATTTCCATTTAATAGAAATACACTGGATTTGTACTGCCACTAGATTAAATTCTTTCCCAGAAAGCTATTAAGTAAAAAAAATAATCCAGTAAACCAGTTCACTTCAGCCAAGAAGAGTTTCATCTGTTATATGACAAAATGCAGAATGTTGCTTATTCTTTAGAGTCAGACTGACTTACTTTTTTATTAGCTTCTCGTAACTGAAGGGAACTTCCTGGATTTTAAATGAAGCTTTCAAACTTTAAAACACATTTAATTAAAATCACTATTCCGTTCTGTCATTTATTCCATGTATTGTTATCCTTAGGCCCACTGTTTTATAATTGCTTTTAGAAGAAAAATAGGCTTGATTTGATTAGGCAAAAAATACGAATACACAAGTGGGGGAGGGGAAGCTGCTGCATGCACTGTCAGAGCCCCCCCCCGCCACACACACACACACACACACACACACAACCTTTCGGTCACCAGGGACCCCTTCCGTGGAGAGAGGTTTTTCCGCAGATCGGAGGGGGGGCTGGCTTTGTGTGCTGCCTGAATCCCACGGATGGGGCTTTGCCTGTTTGTGTGGACCGGTTGCTGGCATGCCGTGGCCCGGGGGTTGGGGACCCCCCTGCGTTGTGTGATGTCACTGCACAAATGGTGTAAGTTAGTTGACATCGTGCTGCATTAAGGTCATCGTGCTGTAACTACGAATGCAATTCATAAGATCACAAGACTACTACAGATGGGGATGGAGGAGTTCACACTGTCCTGAGTAAGCCTTAACGTGGATTGGTTTTGGCTAAACTGTTGTGAATGTAGCTCACTGTGGTTTATTCAATCAAACATGTTTAATCAGACCAGTAATGTGGCAGTCACCCTTAAGAATCAGATCTCATTTACTAAATAAGAAGTGTGGCATATTCATTTTGATCAATACAACTCAGTAATTATTTAGATAAAATCTGATTACAGGGAAGAAAAAACAGCACATGGGTAACTATATCATAAAACTTACAATCTCGAAGCAAATGTCCATAAATAAAAGTCTACGGAGAAGCCATCCTTCTGACAAGCATTCAGGAGTACAATGTTAATGGAGTCCGAATGCCAAATTCAATGTTTATTTTTATTATATTTGCCTCCCGCCCTTATTATTTTTACAGCTAACTCCAGGTGGCAAACACACTTCATACTGCTTCCTTGTCCTGTTTTTCCCCACAACCACCCTGTGAGGTGGGCTGGGCCAGGAGGGAGGGACTGGCCCGAAATCACCCAGCCGGCTTTCATGCCGAAGGTGGGACTAGAATTCACCGTCTCCTAGTTTCTAGCCGGCTGCCTTAACTCCTAGACCAAACTGAGATCTCCTATTTGCTTAACTAGGTTTAAGTTTCAATAGGAAAGTATATTACTGGAATAATGGAAGAAAATCTATTTCCTTTATGCAGAGGTTCCTAAACATTTAAAACGGATACAAAAAAGAACAGGACTTCTGCCAGCTCTCCAGGTCAGAATAAGACCACAATGGCCAGGCAAAGCCAAAGGTGCAGAAGATAAGACTTCTACAAGAATCCACAAATTATGGCCAAAACCATCAGGAGGGTGTCCACAATGAGGTGACTGAAGCTACAGGTGAATAACAGGTGCAGCTTGGATCACGCGTTGTGGCCACCATTTTGACTTCTGACCACACCCTGTGGACACCTGGTGTTTGGTTCAGGTAGGACCAGGAGGCGTTCCTATCTTCTCCAGCTGGCCAGAAGACCCTCGCTGACTTCTGCTGATCCTGGAAAGCTATTCAGGTACTTGGGTAGAAGCCCAAGTGTGCAAGCTAGAATTGGGAGGCTAAAGGGGAAAAAAAACTGCATGCAGACAAGAGCAAAACACTTCCCTACCACTGATAAGGAAGCTGAACTCAATTCAAAGGCAACGGTGCCTTTTTAGTGACAACACTCTAGTGGCCTTCTCAAAAACATGAAGTAGGTCAGATCAAGATATAACTTTGGATGAGAGACACTAGTGCAATGTATCTCAACCTTGGCAACTTTAAGACAGGGGCACTTCAACTCCCAGAATTCTCCAGCCGGTATGGCTGGCTGAGGAATTCTGGGAGTTGAAGTCCCCATATTTTAAAGTTGCCACGGTTGAGAGATACATTGCACTCGGATATCCCTTGGATAAAGACAAAACAGGAAATTTGAGACTTCGCCTTTTCTCCGCCTCCCTTTTCCCTAGGGGCAGGGAAGCGGGGAATGTAGTAGCAAAAATGGGAAATGAAGACCTTCAGCATAATCCCACTGAATTACAGGAGCTGACAGATCAGATTAACTCCACTGGTTTAGGATAATCCAAGAGTCTGGTCCAGGCAGGCCGACTCCCATTGGCTTTTCAACGGGGTGAATCAACTGGACTTGGGGCCAGAAATGCCAGGAAATTTAAAAGCATCTCACTTGCCACCTTGGCCCGCCTCGGCCCCACCTTCCGGACTATGACGAAGGACCCACCTCCCCTGCCCCCAGAACACGGATTTCACTTATCTCAGAAAAGGCCATCCTAACATTGGTATTGGAGCCGGCACTGAAGCAGGAAATAAACTTTGTTCATTTCCTCCTTTGTTTGCTCGATAAGCTCCTTTGAGCAGCAATTGATTTCACCTCTTTCCCGAGTGATGCCTATTTAATAAAAGAATTCAGTCCTGGCTTTGAGCGGGCGGGTGGGTAGGGAGAGTGCAGGACCAAGTCCGCACCGCAAATGAGCCCACAATTTCCTTTGCTAAGCAAGACAGCTGATAAGTGAGTTTTTTGACACAACTGTGAATCATCGCAAGTCTTTAAATTAATAACAAGGCTAAGTGAATCTGGCTCCCCCGTTGGCTTAGCTTGTCAGAAGGTCGCAAAAGGGGATCACGTGACCCGCCCCCCCCCCAGGACGCCGCGACCGTCATAAATGTGAAAAATGGTCATAAGTCGCTTTTTCAATGTCATAAATCTGAATGGCCACCAAATGAATAGTTCTAAGTAGACAAAACTAGATATAGCTGGACACCCAACTTTTCAGGTACCAAATTATACTCGAAATCCCATTTAAAGGCTTGCCTTCTTTTTTTAAAAAAAAACTCCCTCTCCCCACACACAGACTTTCCTTCTTTCCCTAGACTTTTTGAGAAAAGATGGTGATATTGTTTTAAATACTAAAAAGCTTTCCAGAGGCCCGTGTGTAAGGCCCAGGAGAAACCACGGAAAAAAGATATTAAAAAGATCATGCTTCTTTACTGCAAGGGAAGAGGTTGCCAAAGCAAAAGCTACCCGTCTTGTGGAAACTTTGTGGACAGCGAAACCCAGAGTTGCGCAAGGAATATTGCTTGATTAAATGCTGCCAGGATATAGTAAGCAACTTATACATTCACTTTTTACTTCTGAGCAAAGAAGAGCATGCAGCATGGATTTTTAAAATGTATTTACTTTTGCTTTGGAACTCTTTCCACTAAATGTGAGTGACGACATCATTTCCAAAAGACAAAAAGAATTTGGGTACAGCGCAGAAGTTTCTTATTCTGTGAAAAAACAGACTGAGCAAAAGCACGCCGATCCTGACACAAACTAAAGGAAGACAACCTATTAATCTGCAACCTAATGGGGACATACCGCCTTCTAACTACAGAGGACGGGCCCTTTCAACACTGCTGCAATATGGGGAGCAAAACATTACAAGTCTCTGCTACAGTAGGCAGAAAACAGCCTTGCAACTCTCCAACTAGAAAAACCTTGCTTTGATAAGTATTTCCTTTCCTTCAACGGGGCCTGCCCATAGAAAGCAATCCAAAGTAAACAAAACAATGGTTTTAAGCCCCTGAAAGGGAACTGAAGCATTCACTTCTCTCTCTTAAGTTGACTACATATGGGCAGCCCATGATTTATGGAAGGGGGGGGGAAATCCCCAGTCACTACCACTGAGTGACTGTTGTGCAATCGTAACTGTATAAAGAAGGTATTATGGGATAGTTCATAATATAAAGGATTTCTGGTAAAACTCTGTGCTGCAGATCCCAGAACCACACAGGAAAAGAAGGCAGAAACAATTTAAAACTGGAGCCTTCAACTACACTTAATATTGAATTAAATTCAATTATTGAATTGAAAAATAGCCAGTTTGGTTTGGTAGTGAAGGCATCAGGCTAAAAAGCAGGAAATGGAGAGTTCTAGTCCTGCCTTAGGTGTGAAAAACCAGCTGGGTGACTTTGGGCCAGTCTCTCTCTCTCTCTCTCTCTCTCTCTCTCTCTCTCTCTCTCTCTCTCTCTCTCTCTCTCTCTCTCTCAGCCCAGCCCACCTCACAGGGTTGTTGTTCTGAGGAAAATAAGAGGAAGGAGTATTAAGCAAGTTTGCTTTTTATTTATAAAAAAAATAAAGGTGAACTATAAATAAATATATTTTAGCAATCCCATTATCAGAGCTGGTTTTTTTCACGAACGACAAAAACTAAAATTGTTGGTAACCACCTCTCCTTAACATATTTTTAAGGATAGCAATCTCAAGGTACATGTTAGTATATTTCGGCAAAACAAATTACGGGCATGTCGAAATCAAGTTCTTTGGGCGTGAAACAACACAAGCTATCCTCCAGGGAAATGCAAATTAAAACATAAATCATGGGATTTTTTAAAAAATAATAATAATAATAATAATGTTCACTGCTTGTAGATGGGCCTCAACGATTAGAGAAGACTAAACGGTAAGACACAAGTCAAAAAAGATTTTCAAATGCAGGGAGTCGCTGGTTTAAAAATTCAGAAATGCCTTTATAGGGTTTCTTCAGTTTGTCTTCCACTACAGTCCTCAACGAAGGTGAAACTCAGATACTTTGGCCACCTAATGAGAAGGAAGGACTCACTGGAGAAGAGCCTAATGCTGGGAAAGGTTGAGGGCAAGAGAAGAAGGGGACGACAGAGAATGAGGTGGCTGGATGGAGTCACTGAAGCAGGAGGCGTGAGCTTAAATCATCTCCAGAAGATGGCAGAGGACAGGAAGGCCTGGAGGAATGTCGTCCATAGGGTTGTGATGGGACACGACTTTGCAACTAACAACAACAACAGTCCTCAACTAGCTTAATTCAGACACCATTCAATTTTAGTCAAAGGTAATTCTAAACCAACAACCGTCAGTTTAGGACAGCGACCGAATAACATTTAACATCCCATAATCAAATAACATTAAGGTCCCTCAATCCTATGGATGTTGGACAGATTTTATGACTGCCTCCATGGCAATAGACTACTTTAGATCAGGGGGTCTTCAAACTTGGCCCTTTTATGTCCTGTGGACTTCAACTCCCAGAATTCCTCAGCCAGCTGCTGGCTGAGGAATTCTGGGAGTTGAAGTCCACAGGACATAAAAGGGCCAAGTTTGAAGACCCCTGCAGTTTAAGATATAGGGCGAATGTATGCACGCAACTATTACTTTTAGGAGGGGGGGTTTCTTTTGCACTTTTCGTGCCCCTTTTCCTCCTCTATGCACGGTGGACCCGTCACGTTTGTTAATCGCCTTTCAATGAAAGCCGCGGGATTAAAGCGAGCCAGCGAGCGCGGCCTGCCTGCCTGCCTGCCTTCCTCCCGGGCAGCCGCGTCGGCGGAGCGGGCCGCCAGAGGCCAGCCTGGATTGGGAGGCGTTTCCGCGAAGGGAGCCGGCCGGCTGAGGGGGGAAAGCCTGGGCCCTGCCCGGCCTGAGGGAGACGCGGCTGGTGCGAAGGCGGAGCGGCAGGGACCCCCTCGGCCGTCGGGGGGGGGGAGGAAGGACGGGGGGCTGCGGGGGGGCTCGCTCCCCGAGGGGGACCCCCCCGCGACCCCCCCCCGCCACCCGGCCCTTCCGCCCGCAGCAACTTCGGAAACTTCTCCGGAGGCTCTCCTGCCCAGCCCGGGGGGGGGAGGGAGGGGGGCTTTCTTTGCACACACACAACACACACAACACACACAACACACAACACACACAACACACACACAGAGGCACGCACTCCCTCCACTCCAGGACCCGCAGAACCGGGGGGGGGGCTCCGCCGATCCCGCGAAGGCGAGTCCGGGCAAGAGGCGCGTCTCCGCCCAAGACCCCCCCCCCGCTTGCAGGGGAGGAAGAGGGCGACGGAGCAGCCCCTCCCCCCTCCCCTCCCTCCCCCCCGGGGGGCTCTTACCTTGATGCAGACCAGGTCGGGACCCTCCGACATCTCGGGGCGGGGGGGGGGCGCAGCGAGCGGGTCCGGCTGGCAGCGGCTCCTGGGCCGGCCGAAGAAGAAGGAGAGGAGGAGGAGGAGAAGAGGAGGAGGAGGAGGAGGAGGAAGGCAGGCGGGCGGGCGGGGGCTCCCTGGGATCGGCGACCGGCCGCCCGCGCTCCCGCGCCTCAGCCCGGCATGGCCCGGCGCCGCCCTCCCCCGCTCCCGGGCCCGGCGACAGGCAGGCAGGCAGGCAGGCAGGCAGGCGTTGCGGGCGGCGGCGGTGCCGGAGAGCTGCTGGGCTGGGAAGCGACGCCAGTGCCCGGCTCTGCCCTCTTAAAGGCCCGGCAGGAAGCGGGAGCGGGGCGGAAAAGGGCTCCGGAGGCCGGAAAAGGGAGCGCGGCGGGGGGAGGGGCGGAAGGAAGGGAGGGAGGAAGCGGGGGGAGGGGCGCCAGGGGGCTGGGCAAACCCTCAGCCCCCCCTCTCCCCGCTTTTGTGTGTGTGTGTGTGTGTGTGTGTGTGGAGCGGGCCTGGCCTGCACGGGGGGGCGGGGAGTCTTCGAGAAGACCCCGGGGGGGAGGGGGGAGAAGGTCGCCCCGCTCTGGGGGGGCTTCGGGGTCCCACGGGGGGGGCAGCGGGCAGGGAGGGAGGGCGCCTCTCGCCCCCCCCCTCCGGAAAAGCGCCGTCCCCCCCCCGGCCTGATAAAGGCTTTTTCTGGAGAGAGACGCCCCCCCCCCGACGGCTCCCGAAGCCCCGCGTAGCTTCCTCCTTTCCGTCCGAGGCCGGGATGGGCCCGGGAGCCGAAGTCGCCTTCTAGGGCAGCCTTTCCCAACCTTAGGAACTTGAAGATGCCTGGACTTCAACTCCCAGAATTCCCCAGCCAGCGTAGCTGGCTGGGGAATTCTGGGAGTTGAAGTCCAGGCATCTTCAAGTTCCTAAGGTTGGGAAACGCTGTTCTACAGGAAATGGGCCCGATGGATTGGACTTAAATTGTAAGCCACCCTGAGTCTTCGGAGAATTTTAACTTTCATTTAATAATAGGGCGGGATATAAATGGGATTAAAATAATAAAATAACAAATAAGCTTCGTGGTCGTTTTTTCCTCTGGGCACAATGGCACACTTTAAAAATGAAAGTGGCTTGCTCTCGAAGTGTACGCATACGTACGTCACACACACGTCTAAATGTACTCTATGTATAGCCCTACACCCTTACATACAAGTAGCGTATAAATATTAATCGCTGTCCATCTTGAATACCTAAGGAGGAGGCTTTCGAGCAGGGGTCTTCCAACTTGGCCCTTTTATGACTTGTGGACTTCAACTCCCAGAATTCCTCAGCCAGGCATGCTGGCTGAGGAATTCTGGGAGTTGAAGTCCACAAGTCATAAAAGGGCCAAGTTGGAAGACCCTTGCTTTAGTTTAGAGCATAAAAATGAAAAGAAAACCGACCTGAGGGGACAATTACCAAAGGGTTACAAAGTCATAGGAGAACCCAATTACTTGTAGTCCTCAACTTACAATGGCTATTGGGATGGGGATTCCCATTGCCGACTAAAACGAGGGGTGCGAGAGGGTTGTAACCAACATTCACTTGGTGTCTTCGTAACTTTGAACACTTCCCGAGTGAGTGGTTTTAAGGCGAGGACTGCCTGAAACTAAATGATCAGGATATTTTATTTGTTCTGATACGGGCAGAAAAGTCAGGCCTGTCTGTTGCCCTGGATGAAGGCATTGGGGAAAAAAAAAAGGTCTACAAAAATAAACTCTAGCCAGTCTGGTGGCACCATCTATTTGGAATAAAGAGATCTCTGGATTGTTATCGCACGCAACCCACTTTCCTCAGAGTTGACCCCCACCAGCAAACGACTGTTGAATCTTCAAGCCGTATCCAGAAAGGCAAAAACTTGGCTCAGATGCCTTAGGAACTTGGAGAAGTTTCTCTCTCTCTTTTTTTTAGAGCATCTGCTAACGCAGAACCACTTGGTGGAGATTTTTGGACCAAGAATTTTGTGATCTGACTTAGTGCTTAGAACTTGCTATGTGTGTGTGTGTGAGGTGGAGGGCCAGACTCCAGTATTAGTGCCATGATTGACAAGGTCCTCCAACCTCTCCTGAGCAGGTGGGAAATACTTGGTTGAACTTCCAGAAGGAAGATATCCAAGTCCCAAAACATACAGAACTTTAGGAGTAGGACTTAGGTCCAGAAACTAAGGTATTTAAGCAAGCCCAATGGCTTCAAAACCTCTGAAAGTGAGAGGTTGAGGTGGTATTATGGGATGTCAACCTCCTGATGACCTCTTAACCTAAATCTGAAAGCTGCCCTGCCAGAAGTCCCATGTGGCCTTTTACAACGGGGAGGGACGCAGTCGAGTCACGGAGAAACTCTGAGGTTGGCAAAAGTGTACACAAACTCTTCAGCCCCCCCTGGTGCAGCCTTCGGTCCAGCTAGCATGACAGCCATCCCGGTTGTCTCATCGCAACACAAGCTCTGCCTGGGCCACAGCTCCATCTGGCTGCACAGTGGAGGGTTTTGACCCTCGAAAGCCACAGAGCCTGCAGGGGCACCAGCGCTTTCTCCATTTCCTAACGCAGGTTGCCCGCTTCTTTCTTCTTCCAACCAGATGAGAGGCAATGGAGTTGAAAAGCATGATCGCCATCAACTCAGAGCCGAGATCTGATGCTGACCTGTCTGGGAATCTGCTCCACGGTACTCAGTCCAGACAGGATTGCATAATCCGTGTACAGCTGTTAGGATAGGCCTTTCTCTTTTATAATTTTTTACGTTTACCCATACATTGCTCTACGTGAATACCGTTAAGTTTTTTTTCTCCAATTAGTAGTTTTTTGTATGGGAAGATATTCTTGTTTTCTTTTTTTTAACCATTTTTCAGTTTAGAAATCAGATTAATGATGATGGTTCAGTTAAAGTTGAAAAGACACCAACTGCAGGCACAATAGTTTCTTCATTGCAGAGTGAAAAAATTAGACTAAAACATTAAAAAGGCCAAAGTAATGACAGGAAATAGAGCAGCCCGTCTTAGAACTGCCAATAAAAATATCGCTTGTGGGGAGCTTCTACCTTTTAGCATCCACCATCAACAGGAAAGGAAGAAGAGGCCAAGAAATAACCCTGCAGTAGAGCAGCTGTGAAGGTCTTGGAAAACACGCAAATACTGTGGTACCTTGGTACGCATCATTAATGGGTTCCAGGAGATGCGCTCAGTACCAAAAACTATGAGTACCAAACAAATTTTTCCCATAAAGAGCAATGTAGTGAGTCGCAAGGCAGCTGACACCGACAAGTTCTCCCTTGCACGTTGAATATCAAACGGACAATGAATACCGGGCAAAATTTTCCTGTCAAAATGCATTGAGTATCAAATTGGATTAGTTTCAAAGCAGTTGAGTGCTCTGTATAAATCGAGGGGAAGATCCCACCGGACCTGTCTCAGCCTAAGTTGGCCAATGGTCGCGGCAATATGAGGGCCAAGGAGAGTCTTGTAAACCAGGGGGATGGGACAGGGATACCGATCCCCACAGTAATTGGGAATGGCAGCAGATGGAGGAGCAGAGGGTCATATCGTATTCTGAGATCACGCCCACGCTATCTTCTTGCTGTGGCGCGCTCTGACCCTCTGGCTCCCGCTTGCTGCCCTGGGGAAGAGGGAGGTCTGACTCCTGAGCTCAGGCTGATCTATTTTAATGCCAGGTCTGTTGTGAATAAAGCTCCCCTCATCCATGACTTGATCGAGGAGGAAGGCGCAGACCTGGCATGCATCACGGAAACCTGGCTGGGCCCAGAGGGAGGGGTCCCTCTGACTGATTTATCCCCTCCAGGTTTCCGTGTGCTACATCAACCTCGAGCTCAGGGTAGGGGAGGTGGCGTGGCGATCGTTATCAGAGAGACCCTCCATCCGCGGGAGGCCACTGCCCCTCAGATAGACGGATGTGAATCCCTCCTCTTAAGGTGGGGTCCTGGTGGTCAGTTGGGCCTACTTCTGGTATACCTCTCTCCAAGCTGCACAGCAACGGTTCTACCCAAGCTACCTGACGCCATCTCAGGATTGGCGGTCGAATTTCCAAAGCTTATGGTACTGGGAGACTTTAATCTACCTTCCCTGGGCAGTGCATCAGAAGTGGCCCGAGAGTTCATGGCCTCCATGACGGCCATGGACCTTACTCAAATTACTCAGGACCCAACTCACGAGGGAGGAAACATGCCGGATCTAATTTTTGTCTCTGGGCAGTGGCTAAATGGGCTGGGTGGGGTTACTCCAACATCACAACCCCTTTCATGGACAGACCACTACCTCCTGCGGTTGGGCCTCCGTCACGTCACCCCCCGATGTCAGGAAGCGGAACCGACCAGGTGGTTCCGCCCCAGGCGCCTGATGGACCCAGATAAATTCCAGATGGCGCTTGGACCGATTCCCACCTCCCTCTCCCACAACCCGGTCGAGTCCTTAGTTAATGCCTGGCAACAGGCTGCTTCGGAGGCGCTCGACCGCGTTGTCCCTTTGCGGCCTCTGACCCGGCGCAAGTCCCGACTCGCTCCTTGGTTCTCCAAGGACCTGCGGGAGATGAAGCGCCAGAGAAGGGGCCTAGAGAGCATTTGGAGAGCCAGTCGGTCTGAGTCTGACCGAACACAGTTAAGATCCTTTTCTAGATCCTATCTTGTGGCAATGAGGGTGGCAAAGCGCGCCTACTTCACCACCCTCATTGCGTCCGCAGATAATCGCCCGGCCGCCCTATTTAGAGTGGTCCGCTCCCTTTTAAGTCAAGAGACGGGAGAGGACCCCCTACATGGACGGGCTGAGGAATTTAGTAAATATCTGGTGGACAAAATTGCTCAGATTCGGGCTGGTCTGGACTCTGACTGGGCAGTATCTAACGAGAGGAAATCGATGAAGTTGGCCAAGTACATCTGGGAAGAGTTCGATCCTGTGACTCCGGATGAAGTGGACAAGATCATGGGGAAACTAAGTGCCGCCACATGTTTGTTGGACCCGTGTCCCTCCTGGCTAGTCTATGCTTCTCGGGAGGTTACACGAGGCTGGCTCCTAGCAGTTATCAATGCCTCACTGAGTGAAGGGTACTTCCCTGCTGCCTTGAAAGAGGCGGTGGTAAGGCCCCTCCTCAAGAAACCGGCACTGGACCCAGCTGTTTTAAACAACTTCCGTCCTGTCTCCAACCTTCGCTTCCTTGCGAAGGTCGTTGAGAGTGTGGTGGCGCGACAGCTCCCTTTGAACCTGGAGGAAGCTGAATATCTAGATCCGTACCAATCGGGTTTCAGACCGGGGCACAGCACGGAGACGGCATTGGTCGCGCTGGTGAATGATCTCTGGCGGGCCCGAGATAGAGGTTATTCTTCTGTCCTGGTCCTATTAGATCTATCAGCGGCTTTTGATACCATCGACCATGGTATCTTACTGCGTCGTCTTGAGGGGCTGGGAGTGGGAGGCACCGTTCTGCGTTGGTTCTCCTCCTACCTCTCGGACCGTTCGCAGACGGTGTTGGCAGGAGGGCAGAGGTCAAGCCCTAGGCCTCTTAATTGTGGAGTGCCTCAGGGTTCGGTGCTCTCGCCCCTCCTGTTCAACATCTATATGAAGCCGCTGGGAGAGATCATCCGTAGCTTCGGGGTGAAATATCATCAATATGCTGATGATACCCAGCTATTCATCTCCACCCCGAACCAACCCAGTGATGCCCTTGATGTGATGTCCCGTTGTCTGGAAGCGGTACAGATTTGGATGGGAGAAAACAGGCTTCGACTCAACCCGGCCAAGACTGAGTGGCTGTACATACCGTCATCTCGTTTAGTCCAAGAGGTTCCATCTCTGACTATAGGAGGAGAGATGTTACCTCCCATTGATAAAGCACGCAATCTGGGCGTCCTCCTAGATTCACGACTCAGTTTTGAAGATCACATTGGAACCGTGGCTAGGGGGGCATTTGCCCAGATTCGTCTTATATACCAATTGCGCCCCTTTTTGGACCGAGATGCCCTACGTACAGTCACCCACGCACTCGTTACCTCCCGTATTGATTACTGTAATGCTCTCTACATGGGGCTGCCCTTGAAGACCACCCGGAGGCTTCAGCTGGTGCAGAATGCAGCTGCACGGGTTGTGATGGGAGCTTCCCGATACTCCCATATTACACCCCTCCTGCGTGAGCTGCATTGGCTACCAGTTGCCCTCCGGGTGAGATTTAAGGTGCTGGTACTTACCTTTAAAGCCCTACATGGCTTAGGTCCGGGATACTTGCAGGACCATCTGCTGCCGGGAACAAATTCCCATCGTCCAGTACGCTCACACAGAGAAGGCCTCCTCAGGGTACCGTCAGCTAGGCAATGTCGGCTGGCGACCCCCAGGGGGAGGGCCTTCTCTGTGGGAGCACCAACCCTATGGAATCAGCTCCCCCCTGAGCTTCGGATAGCCCAAAACCTCCAATCCTTTCGCCGCGGCCTCAAAACACACCTGTTCCACCAAGCTGACCTAGACTGACAGGCATTTTAATTAATTTATATTTAGTATTTTTAATTCATTTTAAAATTCTCTAATTTTTATTGCACTGATGTTCTCAATTTTCATTTTATCTTGATTTATGTACTTATTATATGTTTTATTGTGAGCCGCCCTGAGTCCTTCAGGAGATAGGGCGGGATATAAATCCCATCAATAAATAAATAAATAAATATGTATAGGTCTATACTAGGGGTAGGCAACCTGGTCTGTACCTACAAAGGTGAGAATCCTGCAAGCTCTGCTATGCCCTGTGAGGCTGCGTAGAAGCGACCGTTGGACTTTGAAGCAGGATAGGAGGAGTATTCACGCTTTTGAATATTGATCTTGGAGAAGGCTCCTGAGAATACCATGGAGAGCCAAGAAAATAATCCAATGGATCATTGAACAAATCCACCCAGACAGAGCTTTCACTCAAGGTGCAAATGATCAGGCTAGAATTATCTCACGTCGAACAATGTGAAATTCCAGCTTTGGAGAACGCTCTAATGCTGTGAAAGACGGAAGGAAGAAGAAGAGGACAACCAGAACAAGGTGGATGGAGTAGCAACGGAGGTGCCCTGGGTTAGGGATAGATTGTCATGGAGACAATCTACCTATGTGGTCAATAGGAGTCGAAAGCAACTTGATGGCATATGATCAATCAATCCAATCCATTATGCTTGGCTTCTTATGTTGCTATAAGATGAAAGGAGGAAACTTTGATAATCAAGCACGCGATGCAATTAATTTCTTGTCAAACTGTGCTCTGTGTCATACGTAACATTTGGTCATAGCAAAGTCCATATGTATGATCATAACAATGACCAGGTTTTTTTTTTAAGTAGATGGTTTAGCAAGATTTTATAACGCATTTGAAACTGAACTGTTCTTATTAAGATAATCTTGATATATTTTAGCTTCTAATGGCAAATGTGGAATCCATTTCCTCCTTAAATTAAAATACAGGAAATCCAGTAAAATAACAGAACGCTAATGGAGCGTTTTAGATTTAGCCTCTAAAAGGCCCTTCGGAGCTCAAGAGGGCACGGACATCGCTTTGTCTTCAAACCTTGGAAGCAGCCTCGTCTTTTACTGGAATCACTGGAGGAAAATTTATTCTAACACGAAGCTGATATAAACAACATCAAACAACGTATGATTTTCATACAACTGCCCGTTTGGTCCAGCGGTGAAGGAACCAGGCTTGAAAGGGGGAGCGCCTGAGCAAAAGTCCCATCTTAGCCATGAAGGCTGGCCGGGTGACCTTGGGCCGGCCCCTCCCTCTCTCAGCCCAGCCCACCTCCCTGGGTTGTCGTGGGGGGAAAATAGGTGGAGGAAGGTGTGCTGGATATGTTTGCTGCCTTGAGCTATTTGTAAAAAAAAAGTAAAGTCAGGCTACAAATAAATACAATAGAAATAAACAAAACTATTTAAAACTTAAAAAGGATTTCCCCTTTTTTTTCCTTCAACCTAGGCAATTTTACTTATATTTCAATCAAGCCCTGTGTCAGACCCTGAATATTTTGCTAATGATGAGTATTTATGGAAAATTATTCTATTATTCCTTTTGTACATAGTTAAAAATGAAAGGTCCTGAGTTCTAATGCTAGCAACATCTTGGTGTCAAATGTTAGCTCTTCCCTCTTGTTCAGTTTATTCCAAAGTGGGGAATCCTGGGAGTTGAAGGCCACCCATCTTTCAGTTACCAAGGTTGAGATGGTCCTGGCTCTTTCTTCACAAGGAAATTGATCCATAAAAGATTGCCCTTGAAACCTCTTAACACGACACGGCTAAGTTGAATAGACATTGTGGCCCACACAACGCAGATGTTCCATGTGGCATATATAATGCCTTTTTATTGCTATTCCTTTACCTTGGTATCTTTCTAAACCCACCCAAGATCTTTATCATAAAGCTATCATATTTTATACCTGCGTAGCCCATTTTGCCCCACCTTTGTCTCTCTATCTTGCACGGCTTAATTAAGACACTGGCTTAGTTCCTGCTTCCTGAGCCTTTCCATTATAAAACAATATTTTATATTTACCATCGTTTCATGAGATGTTACTTATATGAGATAAAAAGTTCTTTTTACCAATTTATCAAAACGAAACCTGGTATGTGTAGATATAGGTGCAAAAAAAAAGAATGCCATTATTTTCCCAGTATTTTTAGCTTCACCGTGGGACGTGTCAAGGCTATTCAACTTTCCTTACATTTCATTTGGTTTCTGAACTTTTCACTTGTTCTGTCAGACAATCCAGAGATATTCAATTCAGACAGATGACCAGTGAATACAAGTTGTTAATATATGAATATGTATTATAGGCCTTATCAATAATTACCAAAGCTCTTTACTGAATTTTATGGAGCTTCTTCAGCAATACAACCCATTCCAATTAATTGGAATAAAAGTATTATGCTGCCTGTAGATAATAAGATTTCTATGGAAACTGTAAAGGATGGGACTTTTGTGAATAACAAATTTTAAAAAATGAATGTTTTAAGCTGTATAAGAGATTAATAATTATAACAACAGATGGTTGAGAATATCCATGAATTTTAAGTATGTACTTTTAGATAGATGTCTATATTAATTCCATTTAAATTCATTAGACTAACAAAAATATACGTTTTATGGAACATCAGACTTCTAGCCTTCTCGGTTATGATGCATCTTGTGCAGTGAAAATGTTCAAAACTTAATAACCCTACTGGATGTGATTACTGAATAGCTTGACACACAAGCAATTTTTAAAACAAAAATATACTACTATGGATAAAATTGAAGCATTATTATTCACCTTTGAAATCCTGGCAAGTATTGCATTCCAATTACAGTCTGGATTTAGTCCTAATTCCAATATTAAAGACAGCATTTGAGCGTTACTAGGAAAAAGATGTAAATCTAATCTCTTGCTGACTCTGTTCTTATTTAAAAATGATTGGGAAGCTTTTGTTTTCTTAGGGGGGAAAAAAGAAAGGAATTGAAAATAAGATTAGCACCTTAGACTAACTTATTGCTAATTCTGCCCTTCAGATTTTTGCCCCTTAAGAAAAGAATGCAGCTTGCCTAAAACGGCTGAAAATACATATTCATTTCAAACATATCTGACATTCTTAGAGGCCTGAACAACTTCTGTAATTCTAGAAGATATTATATTAGCCAAAATATTTTCAGAGGCTGCTAAACCAACTGTTCCGTTTAACTGACATTTGAAGAATCTTACAAAGATAAATACAGACAATTTACAAGAAATCTGGGGGAAAGAATTGGAGCATAACAGTTCAAGCAAATAATTTATCTCAACTTCTATTGGACACTCCAGAGGATGCTTAAATACAGTTGGTTGAAGACCTTTTTGTGTTGCAAATTCAACCAGTTCAATAGTATGCTAACACACACAAAATCTGTTTAATGTTGAATGGCACAATTAAACAAGGGACATAAGATTTCAAGATGTTAAACTATATCCTTAACATTAAAATTCCTCAGCTTTTGGGGAACTCTGGAGTTATCGTGTTTAGATTCATGCAAAAAAAGTGTTCTTGGAAAGAAACCGGTACGCCAGATACCAAACGCTGGTGGATCAAATACAGGTGATCCTTGACATGATCGTAACTGATCATGGAATTAAAGTTGTAATTTGTGATTATTATTCAACAGGTCATCACATGACCATGCCAAATTTTATTACCTTTTTTTTGCAACAGTTGTTAAGTGACAGCTACAGTCACTAAGTGAATCTCGTTGTCTGCAGTGGGTGTGGGGTTTTTTTGCTGCAAATTGAAAGTAAGTGTCATTTTCCAGCAAAAAGATAGTCATAGATCATAGTCATATTACCACGGGATACTGCAAACAGTCATTAATGTGGGCCAGTTGTCGCACTCCCCAAATGCAATCACACGGCTTGGGGGGAGGGGGGTGGATTGGAACTTCCAACCTGGGTTTTACGTCCCTTTTTTTGATCACTGATAATTTGGAATGGTTACTAAGCAACCGATTTTAAATTGAGCACTTCCTGTCTGCTCTCTCTCTCTCAGCCTTTGAATCCACTTTTGTGAGGTGAAGATTTGACTTGTTTAAACAGAACACAATCATTTGTCGTGCAATCATTTTAGCTCTTTTTGTATTTGTTTTGCTTTTCATGATTATTTTTATTTTATTTTTAAAAATAATTTTAAAAAACTTGATTCTTGGTAACTTCATGGACACGTAGCTGTCCATGGAACCAACCAGAATATACAAAAAGTGGTTTGTCCTCCTCTTCCAGGATATTCTTCCATTTCCTCTCCTAGTCCGTGTCCGATTCAAAGAACAGCCTTGTGCCTAAACCCAGTATCAAAACCAGCATAGGGAATGGCGAGATAAGATTTTAAAAAATGGAGTTTCAAGAAATAAAATATAAAATCAGAGTAATAAAAAAGCAAAATTTCTAGTATCCTAAACCACAAGAACAATTCTTATTATATCTTCCCCTGGTTCCAAGTAGGCCATAGGATTGGAACTATATTGAAGAGATACGGAGCCAGGATTGGAAAGCTATTTCCCCCTTTATCTACCCTTCTTAAGGTCCTTAGGAGCAGAACTCAAGGGAAAGATCTTCGGATCCTAGCAAGTAAATGTGGAGGAGATATTCCCCAATCCCAAGCCATTTGGGGCCCTTAGGTAGATATTGGCGCCATCAGTTGAAGTCCAGACATCTTAAAGTTGCCGAGGTTCAGAAACACTGGTTTAAAAGAAGAAAGAAACATACGCAGCCAACTTTCCAGACAAAAATTCCACCACCAAAGCAGAAACTCCACCTTCCCCATTCTGTGACCCCACCCTGTTCACACAGTATCGCTGCCTGCGTTCTCCGCCCTCCCCGAAAGGGTTAATTGATCCTTTGCTTAACCCTCCTTTAAGGACAATGCCATCTCTTCCAGAGCAGGATTAACATAAGTTAATTGCAGATTAATCATATGCAAAGAAATATCTTCCTGATCTGGCCAACCCTGGTATATCAGGCCTCATTCATTTCCTTGTCCTCCTTCCAGCACCGCTCCAGAGCATCGCAACACGCCCCCTCACATTAGAAGGATCCCCAGTTGAGGAAACTGAATGGAAGTTGCTCTTTAGCCTCCATGAATGGACAAAAGCCAGCCTGGCTATTCACCCTTACAGCCACCGCTAACCTTACAAAGATCATCACAGTAAGAGAAACGAAAGCAGCGTAAACGGGGTCCCTATTTCCAGAGAATGTCTACAGGGAAGTGACAAGGAAAGGTCTCCACAACTAAGAGCTGGCTTCTCCTGAGCTGCCTCAACCCAAACTGATTCAGCTGCCCATTTGCTTGGTTCCGTGGAATGCTAAGCTTGCTCAGGATGCGAGAGAGAAACACGAAGGAAGGCAGAGAAAGAGCAGGAAAGAGGTTCTCACCATTCACACTCCCTTCTCCATTCATTGCATTTTGGACGGATGTCCTCAGAGAAGATTCACGTAAGGTTCTGCCCAGGACCCTTGACGAGGAAGCAAACCTTGGGCCCCTTGAAGCTCTCCGAACAATCCTGGCTTAACCTCCCCTCTCCAGCTGAGGAGATCTTCAGTTGTTCTTCACTTCCATCTGAACTCGCGTCAGAGTTTCGGGTGCCTCACCATCTGCGCCACGGAGGCAGGTGCCAATAAGAGAAATGGGAGGGAAAGCGTGTGAATGATTAAGCCTGGATAAGACCAAAACAAGATCTTATCAGATGTCCCACTTTTTAGCCCTGGCAATGATGAAAAAGGCCAACTTGCTTGAGGCCATCTCGGGAGAAGTTGGAGAAAAGCAACAGCTCAGCAAAGAGATCCTGAAGCAAACAAGACGGCCTTTGCTGAGAAGATTCTGGGTGGGTAATATTTCTGCAATACGTCGAGGGGCTTTTGAGACGGTGTAGATGCACTGAAGGGAAGTGACAACCGGTAAGTTTGCTAATCTGGACTGATGCATTGGAGCAGGGGGGGAAAACCCACGGAAAGACAGGAAAGCAGCGCAAGTGTCTCCAGATGACACCGGAAGGTTAGAAGTGATGAAACTGCCAGAGGGAAGAAAGAGGAAGAAGACGCGTTCTTGGAGAGAATTGTCAAGTGACCTACTTAGGCTACTAGATATGCAATCCATATTACTCCACTGAATTGTTATTTTTCTTTTGCAGCAATTACCGTCACCGTCGTAATCATCTCCTCGTGATTAATCAATCAGTTTCTGCTATGGGCTAGTCATGGCTCACGCCTTGAGCTTTGAGGATGAAGCCAACTGGTAGAGCTGTTGCTTACTGTGCTGCACCACGATGTGCTTCCGATCCTGATGAATTAAAGCAGCGTTTTCTCAGGACAAAGTACGCGGACCAGGTCCAGAGAAACGGCCCTTTTGCAGAGATTCAAAGCCAGTGCGTGACTCTGCTTCTTGGACAAGGAGACCAGGTTTGTAAAAAATAGCTATTTTCTCACCGCTGCCCCTTTTCTGCATTTAGGGGGATTAGAGTTGCTTTAAGGGAAAAATATACCAAAGTGTCGACCCCCAGATTGATTCTCCAACATGCTGGGTGCTTTTCTAAAGCCAACGGAACATGTGCATGTTGAGAAGCACACAAGCTACAGTGCACACCCAGAGCAGTTTGAAAAGTGCATTGCCAAACAAGCTGTGATGCTTGAAGCAGGACCGGGAGAAAAAGGGGAGGGGGCTTTGATTGCACTGTGGTGATTGCCATCTTGAGTCTTTTTGAGCCCCCTCCACCGCAGATGGCCGTGGTTTGCAGGCTGGGGCTTCCAGATTCTGCCGAAAATAGCATTAGAATCTCATCACAGAAATGTTTCCACAAAAGGGATCTGAGAACCAATTTTAAGGCCATAAATTCTTCTCTGAACCTTGACCAGGGATCAGAATTTGGGTGCGAATCCTAGTGTAATGGAAAAGCTAGTCTGTTGCTCACAGATTCCAGGAGAAGGGGAAAGAGAAGGGGGGGGAGGAGGAGGAAGAGGAGAAGGGGGGAGGAAGAGGAGGAGATTCCCTCTGAGGTGGAAAGGTCAAGCAATCGACTATGTCACTATGAGCCCCTACCTAGTAGATAACCCGCAAGATTCAATCCGCGTAGGTGGCATCCCCTCCCGAGCATTTGCGCTTAGGGAATAGGCAGGGCGACACCAATCACTTAAACCAACAGTGCAGGAGAGACAATTGCTTCCACACCCAGGATGTGTTGAGGCCAATTTCCACAATGTTCAGTTTGCTAATTTATTCCAGTGCAGTAGCTTCATGTTGCAATCTTTCTTGGAAACCTTTGGGCAATGTTCAGGTCTGGCACGGAGGGTCTTCGGAGGAGGGCAGCTCCTGGGGGTTACGTCCTTAATAAGGCGGCACCTGGCTGGCTTAATCCCTCTTAGTCCTTAGAGGGGGGACACCAGGAAGTCCCACGGTTTCAGGCTACTAAAACCTTCAAGAACGAATCGCTTCCCTGCACATCTGTGCAAGGAACTGCCTGGTGTGGTCCTCAAGGGTCCAGATGATCTCCGGGGGGGGGGGGGGGGGGCGGGAATTTTTTGTGATAACAGAAGGCGCACAGCTAGAATGAAGAAGTTTTGACCCAAGGACCAAGCACTCCAAACAGGGACCCCCATCTGGTCCCAGCATCCCCCACGGTCGTCTGGTCAGAATTCGAGCGCTTGGAAACGTGTATTGACAGCAGCTGCAGTCTGCTGGGGTCACGTGATCGCCTTCGGGGACCTTCCCAGGCAGCTCCTGACAAGCAGTCAATGGGGGAAGCTGGGTTCACTTAACCACCATGTGATTCGCTTAACAACTGGAGCAAAAAAGGTAAAATTAAGTGCAATTCACTTAACAGCCACCTTGCTTAGCACCTAATTGTGATCATAAATCAAGGACAACCTGTACACTCTGAGTTGACAACTGTTAATCTTGCCTGGGTCTCACAGCAGAGGCTTCAAGACCTACCTGTTAAGAGGGATTTATACTTTTTCTTACATGTTGTTACATTCCTAGTAAAAAAAAACAACAGTCCAACATACATGCAGGATGTAAAGATGGGGGTCTGCCTGTGCCTGACAAGTCCCACCTGCAGGATGAAACCTGTCATATGGCGCATCTTAGTGGCCACTAGCAAGTACAGCAGCCTTTTAAATGGGATTTCTAGACATAGGAGACCCTTAGGACTCCTTAGGACAAATATCCAAATTAAATGGCCGTTTAGGCTCCACACAAATGTACAAGAGAATATTACCTATGCTTGTAACTGAGGGTTGAAGTGTGGCATCCTTGGTGGTCTCGGAGCTTGGTTGTTTGCTTGCAGACATTGCATTACCTGGCTAGGTAACGTCTTCAGTGCTGGAAGGCAGCGGGGTTTCCCGTCTCTCAACTTGTCTTGGTGGGGGTGATGTTTTTCCCCTGGCACTCCCTTGATTAGGCGGTTGTTCACTGCTTGATTGTGTCTCTGAGATTAATCCCGGTGTTAATCCCTGCTTACCTGAGTGTTGATTGCGTGCCGCTCAGGCACATGGAGCCGCTTGCGTGAACCATCCATTTCCCCTCCTGCCAGTCCGCAAAGCTGGAAGCATTGGGAAACTCTGGTTTAATGTGAGAGAGAAATACATTTTAAAAGGCTACAAGCATAATTTTTTTTATTCCATTATTTTTTTAAATAGCCTTTGATTAGGCTAAGAGCAATCCTGGGTCACTCAAAGCTTGAAAATATATAAAACCCCTTTCATGGTGAGAATGGTTGTCAGAGTCTAACAAACTGGGAATTTTTAAAACTGTGTAGGAAACTGAGTTGTAAACAGACCTCTGACTGTTTATAGCAGTGTATAAAACATTCGGGCCATTAAATGTCCATAATAAACATAATTCAAATCCAGACTGAAAACCAGCCCTGGCTGGGGAATCCTTGGAGACGAACTCCAGGCAATTTAATGTTGCCGAGGATGAGAAACTTTGTGGTAAAGAATGGAGGAAAAGAAAGTGGGAAGAACCAAATAAATACAGGCTGTTCTCGACTTACAACAATTTAGCAACTGTTCAAAGTTACAACAACACTTAAAAAAACGACTCACAACCCACTGACAATCATTGCCGCAGCTCCATGGACACATGATCAGAATTTGGGCACACAGCAACTGGCACATACGTAGGACAGTTGAAGCCTCCTGGTGTCATGTAATCGCCATTTACGACCGTCCCACTTGGTTCCTACAAAGGAAATCAACAGAAAACTGGATTCACTTAGCAACCGCGTGGCTTACTCAACAACTGCAGTGATTCCCTTAACAACCATGGCAGAAAAAGGTCATAACATTGGGCGTGACCCACTTAACAACCATATTGTTTAGCAATGGAAATTCTGGTCTCAGTTAAGGTCATAAGTTGAGACTACTACTGTGGAATGGTAGTTGCCAAGCGCAGGGAAGGAGTTAACTGGCCCTGGGGCAGCCTTATGGCAATCAAGGGAGGGGAGAGGATCAGCTTTTGGAAAGACAAATGGAGATGAATGGAGGGAGATGGCAAGCACAGGGCAGTTAAGAGGCAAAGAACATGACAGAGACCAAAGTATAATTAGAAAGTAGGAAATCCAGAAAGAAGATTCGGCAGGAAGTCGGCGGATATTCAGCTGAAATGCAATCCCAGTTGTGCATCTATTGTTTCAGGTGCTTTCTTGATGGTGGGAATTTCTAGGGATGGGCCTCAAATGAATTTGTGTTTTTTTAAAAAAAAAACCCCACCTCTGCCAAAACACAGGCTGACTTACCTGGGAAGATTCGCGGAGCTTCCTAAAACCGATCACGCCTTCTTGCCGCTGCCGCCTTCGGAAACTCCAGACTCAGCTTCTCAGTTGCTGCAGCCCCTTCCTTAGCTTTTTTTCCTTTTCTTTTTTCTAAGCTTGGCAAATAGATCTTACAAGCAATCAATTCCCTTCTTTCTGGCCATAAATGAAAGGCAACTCTTCCCATTTATTTTTTTAATTTTATTTTAATCCCATTTATATCCCGCCCTTCTCCGAAGACTCAGGCTTACAAGCTTAGCAGTAGCCTTCATTCTATGTACATGCCTGCTTATTAGGGCTTTCACACACACACCCCAAGCGGCATTGTTACAAAGTCAGCTTAATTGCCCCCAACAATCTGGGTCCTCATTTTACCTACCTGGGAAGGATGGAAGGCTGAGTCAACCTTGAGCCTGGTGGGACTCGAACCTGCACTAATGGCAGGCAGCTGGGGTTACTTAAGGAGGCATTAGCCCACTGCTCCACCAAGGCTCTTTAATGGACTTCTTCAGTGCAAACCAGTGGTGTGATGCTCCATATTCCTGGAAGAGTTTCTCCTTGTTTCTCCTCAGCAAGGTTGTCCCTGACTTTCAACAATCTGTTTAGTGACCGTTCAGTGTTACAACGGCACTGAAAAAAGTATTTTACGACTGTTTTTTACACCTACAACTGTTGCAGCATCCCCATGGTTACAGGATCAAAATTCAGACGCTTGGCAACTGACTCGTACTTATGACGGTCGCAGTTCCCTGGGGTCACGGGATCCCCTTTTGCAACCTTCTGTCAAGCAAAGTCAATGGGGAAGCCAGATTCACTTAACAACCGCGTGACTAACTTAACAACTGCAGGGATTCAGGTGGCAAAATGGGCCAAAATTCACTTAGTAGCAGAAAGTTTTGGCTCAGTTGTGGTCGTAAGTCAAGGTCTAACTGAAGTTCAGAAATTACAAAATTTATTAACGTGAAATTTCACTTTGTTACTCTTGCTACCCATCAAGTGCCAGGATCAACCAGCTTCCTTCCCAAAACATGGAGCCTGTATGATGTGGTGGTTAAGTGATGGACCAGGACCTGTAGTAGCGGGCCTCAGGAGTGGATATGTTCAGGAGAGTTCAAGAGAGAACCAATACCTCACTGTCCACCTTCTGAGTCCACGGAATGTCCACCTGAGGTCAAGGAACCTGGACATGTTTCCTAGTGCCCCATTAAACCGATGACCTTAAGGACACCCAAGTGGTCCTTAACTATTTGCCCATATTTGATATTCTGCATTTTACACTGGCATCAATATTTGGAAACATGCGGTAGCTTTTGTAGGATTTAAATACATTTGATAGCGCTCGAAATTTAAGATTTCATGTCTGCCAAAAGAATTGACGCAATTCCAGCTAGTGCTAAACAGGCCAATTTCAAGCTCAGATTTCATGTTTAAAATTAGGATGGCTGATTTGAAGAGCCTGCGGGCCTGAAAGGGTTGGCAGAGCCGAGACGGAGGCGAGACAGAATGGGGAGGCAGGACAGGTGCCAAGATTGCAGTGGGCTGAGGGAACAGGGAACCAGTCAGTTCTTCCGGCACCCTGTGCCAGCACAGGGCCAAGTTACCATATTCTTCACACTCCTGGGCTCTGCCACTTGTAGCTTAACATCTGGCCAATCTGCAACAAGGGCTTCCTTATCCATACATTGATCATGGATGAAGTCTGACCAGGAAAATCTGCATCCTCCTCAAGAAATCATTGCCGGACCTAACAGTGGTAAATAATTTCCATTTGTGCCCGCTTGCACAAATGGAGCTGTGCGCAGGTGTGCCCACCACTCATGTGGAACCACCCCCCTCTCCCCCTGTCCCTCCCCCCCCGGTTGGTCCGCAAAGATGGACAGTTTGGGTTACTATACAACTGAGAACAGAGGTGGTTTTTTTTTGGCACAGATGAACAAAGAACTGGAAAAAGTTTATGGAACTTTGTTCTGTATGTGATAACTGCATCAAGTGTATTGTATGCTCAAAGATGGAAAGATTTGGCACAAGCCACAGTGGAGGAATGGTTGGTGAAGAGGATGAAATTTGCTGAGATGGCTAAATTGGCTACCTCGATTAGAGAAAGGCAATATCTATGTTTACGACCCTTTAAGGACTTTCTGCGTGAAACAGAAAAATCAAGTTATGATCTATGTTTTGATCATTAGGCAGGACAGACTATAGAAAGAAGATGTTGCAATCACAGAGTAGGAGGTAATTTTATAATTGTGCAAATAGTTGCTATAAAAAAGATTGGAACCTAGTTCTTTGCATCGCTTTTGTTTTACATTTCTTTAAAAAAATTTTTTTGCACTTTTTGCTTTCTCTTTGTTTTTTTCTTACTTTATATTAGTTATTTTCTTTAAAAAAAACATTTACTGAAAATTCATCATCATCATCACCATCTTAGCCATGGTCTATCCACTGCAGGATGAAGGCCTCTCCCGCATGTTTCCACCTAACATGGTCCTCAACTTCCTTTTGCCATTTGGGCCTCCCGTACTTGCTGATGTCGTCACTCCATCTTTCGTGGACCCTTTTGATCAAGTGGGATCCCTTCTACGACCGCCTTGGTCCACCTGCCCTCAGTTCTTGCTATGCGACCAGCCCGTTTCCATTTCCCTTCTTTGACTCTCTGGATGGGAAACTTTCATTTGTTCTCTAATCCAGGGATCCTCAACTTTTACAACTTTAAGACTTGTGGACTTCAACTCCCAGAATTCCTCAGCCAGCCCTGGCTGGCTCTAATCCATGTGTGGGTCTCTCTGTCTTGTCTTCTGATGCTCTTTGCACCACTCCTAGCTTTTGTATCAATTCTTTTATTTATTTTTTTACCAAAAAAAACCTCCACCACCATTTACTGAAAATTATGTATACAAAACAAAAAAAGATAGGGAGTGTAAAGAGTCAGCACTTTCCATCTGATGTCCTATTATGCAAACTGTGACGGAGCTCCTGATAAGTTACCCACCTGCAAAAAACCCTGATGGTTATCAGCTTTTAGCAACAGCTCTGAGTCTCCAATTATGTCCCAATTTTTCCTCGGATCGAGTTAGCCCGGAGTGTCAGGGATTAAGATCATGAAGCAATTTTGGTTTCAAAAATCCCATAGATTGGATGACAAATAATCCAGCCTGCTCCAGCTCAGTATTCTTCAGAAAGGCTGGTCTGAAAGGATGTTAGAAAGTGGCAATAGATGGTGTTATTGGTTTTGGGTGACCCTGACAATTAGGAGGAGCACATGGGAACTGCCTTCTTGCTCAACAATCGGTTTTCCTGCACATCTCGCCCAACAGAAGATCAACAGTTGAGGGGAACAGGATTCCCAAAACATCTGGAGAGGCAGATGTCGTCACCTTTATTCTTCTCGAAAGGACCCTCAGTTCAAATCCCAAAGAACCGCTATAAGAAGATACAGGTAGTCATTGATGTATGACCATAATGGATGGTCGCAAGTTGTGCCAGTCATTAAGTGGGTCATTGTGCGATGGTGCCCAATTCCACAACCTTTTTTGCGGCAGTAGACAAGTGAATCCATTGTACTCAATGGGTGTTTGTTGCTGGAAGCTGGGGGTAAACACCCGTTGCCAGCATAGACACCTGTTTCCAGCACACAAAAAAGCGCCCCCATAAAAGGCATTCAGGGGACTGGGCCACAAAGTAAAGGCAGGCTAGGCCTGCTAAGCCCCCCCCACCCGTCAAAGGCAGAAGCATGACCGAGGGCGGGCATTTGTCAAAACTTTAAAACCGGGTCATAAGTAGCTCTGGGGGCTTGTGAGTCTGGTGTGCCCTCCAACGTGGGACTTCCGACACGAGCAGATGCCATGAGGGACGGCACTTAATAGATGCAGTGATTCTCTTAACAACCGTGACAAAAAGGTCATAAAATTAGCAACAGAAATCGAGGCCAATATTGTGATCGTAAGTGGAGGACCCCCTGTGCATCTTCACCTCAGCTGAACTCAGAGTTGTTGTCCCTTTTGAGCAAAAATGGATTGTGAGACCTGAATTGTGAGACCACAATTGAGCCAAAACGTTTCTGTTGCTAAGCAAGACAGTTCTTAAATGAATCATACAGTCATTAAGCAAAGTTGGCTTTCCCCGCTGACTTGGCCTGTTGAAAGCGACTAGGAAGATTACAAAAAGCAACAGCACTTAGACTTATATAGCGCTTGACCATGCTTTACAGCCCTCTCTAAGCAGTCTACAGAGTCAGCCTGTTGAGGACCCCATGTGCATGTTCTCAGAAAAACGATCACAGCACAGTTTAGCAATCCTGGTTCTTTGCTCATCTTTCAAGACAGACGTCTAAAAAAGCCACTTTTTCCCCCCAGAGCCGGGCAGGTTTTCATAATGGGCATCTCCTGCAAGGATTCCCGTCCCACACAAGGATCCAGAGCTTGCATAACCAGGTAGTATGTTCAGTGCTTTTTTTGTAAAAGAAAAAGGTGCCAGAACTCACACATGTCATACAACCCACCTTGCCTACCCTACTAGGTTCCATCCAAAAAAGGTGCCAGAACTCCGCTCTGAGCGTTCTATGAGAAAAAAAGCCCTGAGTATGTTATCCTAGGGATTCCCAACCCCCGATCTGTGGACCGATAATGGGCCACGGCATGCCAGCAACCGCTTGGCACAAACAAGCAAAGCCCCATCCATGGGATGCAGGCAGCACACAAAACCACACACCCCATCCGGTCCATGGAAAAACCTCTCTTCATAGAACCGGTCCCTGGTGCCCGAAAGGTTGGGGACCTCTGCGTTATCCGGTCCTCTTAAATGCTATTAATTGATTCTGCAGTGTGGAAATGCTGCACCTGCAATTGTGTGATCTCTTCTCTAATCAGCCCGGGACTGAAATCAAATGCAGCTGTTTAAATGCAGCCAGACACACACACGTGCACAGCGCACAAACTCAACCCCAGCGAAGCATTTAAGCCCGTTTTCATTTCCCTGGAGAATAAATCGCAGGCTGGAAGGAGCACAACTTTGAAATACGTTACTCTGCACAGGCAGTCCTTGACTTGACAACCGTTCATTTATTGATCGTTCAGTTACAGCATCACTGAAAAAAGTGACTTACGACCATTTTTCACTCTTACGACCCTTGCGCAGGATCCCGTGATAAAAATTCAGACACTGGGCAATTGACTCGTATTTATGACGGTCGCAGGGTCCTGGGGGGTGTCACACGATCCCCTTTGGCGACCTTCCGGCAAATAATTCAATGGGGAAGCCAGATTCACTTAACAACTGTGTTATTAACAACTGGAGTGATTCACTTCGCAACTGTGGTGAGAACAGTCGTAAAATGGGGCAAAATTCACATAACAAATGTCTCACTTAACAACATAAATTTTGGGCTCAATTGTGGTTGTAAGTTGAGGAGTACCTGTAGATAGTATGATTACAGGTAATCCTTGACTTTCAACCGTTAGTTTAGTAACCATTTGAAGTTACAACTGCACTAAAAAACTACTACCAGTCTTTGCAGTTACGGCCACTGCAACATCACACGACTGCAGTTTCAGCGCTTGGCAATCGGCAAGTATTTACAATAGTTGTATCATCCTGGAATCAGCTAATTGCCACTTGCAACCTTCCCAGCTGCATCTAAAAAACAAAGTCAAGGGGGGGGAGCCAGATTCACTTAATAAGTATGCCCCCCCCAAAAAAGGTTATAAAATTGGGCTTAGCAATGAAAGTCCCGGTGGTATGTGAAGGACGATCTGCAATTTAAGTTTAGATGGCTTATCATGAAATTTATCTAGTCTTGCTGAAAAAAATTAGTATAAGAAATTGGGGTTTCCAATTTGCATAGTACAGGGCTCCCCCAACCTCTGGGCTGCAGAAAGAACAGGTGAGCATGTGCACTTGTGCGAGTGGCAGATGCGAGCATGCCCTTGGCTTGCACACAACTGTTCCCTTTCCCCCACCGCCCCCGCTCCACAAAGCCCAAAAGGTCGGAGATCGCTGATATAATATAAATTATGAAGGAAAATATATATTTTGCTTTAGACCAGCCAGGAGTTCCCCATGCTGGTTAAAGTCCACACATATCCAAGTTGCCAGGTTTGAGAAACGCCGATTTGTTACGTCAAACTGTATTCAATGACTGTATAAATGGTAAGCCATTTAGCTTCTTCCCCCGAAAGGATATGGACAGGAGCCCATCACAAAATCCCAAGATTTAGAGCAGGACGTTGGAAAAACAGGCTCAAAATCATTTCCATTTATTTGCCAGGAAGGTATCTGGAGATCACCCAAAGGAAATCCAGGAGCCCCTGAGGATTTTACTCTGCTATTTGTTGCCGACTACAGAGGGTGGCGCTCATCTCCGTTTCCAGGTCGTTGAGCCAGGACTGTCCAAAGACATTTCCACGGCCGTCACGTGGCCAGCGTGACGTTCTGGAGTGCTGAAAGTAACTTCCCCACTGAAGCTGTAATAGCTATTTGTCTGCTTGCATGCGTTAAAATGCTGGGTGGGTGGGGAGCCAGGCAGAGACGGGCACTCACCCTGCCCTGCAACGCTCAGATCCAAACCCGGACTGGCAGCTTTCCAGCACAAGCCATTATGCCACCCGCTGACTCCAGGGAGGTCTTTGGGAATAAATGTCTCTAATTCTTGGATCTGGGGTGGCATTAGAACCTAGAAGTTAACACAGAAGTAAACCTTTTTGAAAAATTTAAAACACAAGTTAAAACGTGGTAAGCATATTAGAGATGAATGAATGACCTTTTTTTAAAATCTGAAGCATTTTTAAAAGGCGGGACAAGCTATTAGTAGATAAATGAGCCTGTCAAGACGATATCTCTAATTTGATAATGACTAGGATCTTCCTGAGGCAAAGTCACACCTGAGATCTTCTATCAGATCTGAGATGATGAAGA
This sequence comes from Vipera ursinii, assembly GCF_947247035.1. Lineage (NCBI taxonomy): Eukaryota > Metazoa > Chordata > Lepidosauria > Squamata > Viperidae > Vipera > Vipera ursinii. The sequence goes on from NC_139515.1 coordinate 854,065, forward strand.
CTCCAATTGTGACGCCTCTTATAAGACTATGGAACCACCTGAAGATAGAATACGGAATGAGAGTGGGAAGGGGCATTTGAGGTCTTCTAGTCCAACCCACCGTGGGCTGCCTTAAGTCTTTCAGTATCTCTGCCTGCCTCTTTTTTTTCTGCAGTTTGCATTTTCTGAGCAGCTGCTGCTTCCTGTTTAAATTGTCTTCTTTAATACACGCTGTCACTCCCTTAAAATAACCCCAAAGTCGCTTATTCGTTTCTGAATAGAGACAAAGGCTGCTCAGCTGGACTCGGCCCCTGGGGGTGATTGCGTCCATGCAGGTTTTGGGGCAGCAAGATGGAAATTAATGACTCTTTCTTTCTTTCTTTCTTTCTTTCCTTTCTTTCTTTCTTTCTTGCTGGCCTCTCCAGATGCCCAGGCCGCCTGCTGTGAAGCTGTGCCTTGCTATTTTTATTCCATTGTGCTGAAAAAAAATTAGAAGCGTTTTTTTCTTCTTCCCCCCCACCCTACACTTTTACCCTTCCTCATTTCCCTATTTTTATTTCCATTTGTATTTTATATTACAAAATGTAATAAAAATTTAATATTATTCACATATAACTGAAACTGCAATCCAGAGTCCTCCTCATTAATCACGTATAACTGACACGGTAGAAACCCATCTCTAACCCTTGTCAGACACAAACCCGACTTTTCTATCTCCTGCAATGATGTTACTGAGCAAAATTTCCCAAGCCTAAAAGATAATCCAGAGTACAACATCCCAAGAAAAGAATTTAGAATAGAGAATAGAATAGAGTAGAATAAAGTAGAATAGAATATAATTTAGAAGAGGAGAGTAGAATTTAGAGTAGAGTAGAACAGAACAGAACAGAATAGAAATATAAAATAGAGTAGAGTAGAATTTAGAGTAGAGTAGAACAACAGAGTTGGGAGGGACCCTGGACAATTGGCTGTCCAGTCTCTTCTTAAAAACTTCCAGTGTTGGAGCATTCACCGCTTCTGGAGGCAAGGAGTTCCACTGGTTAATTGTCCTCACTGTCAGGAGGTTTCTCCTGAGTTCCAGGTTGCTTCTTTCCTTGATGAGTTTCCATCCTTCTGGTGCTTTTGAGGAGAGCTTGACCCCCTCTTCTTTGGGGCAGCCACTCAAAGTGCTGAAATATGCTATCCTGTCACCCCTAGTCCCTCTTTTCACTAGGCTAGACATACCCAATCTGCGCTCTGTGGAGTAGGGGCGGGGCTACTATGCTCCCTGTCCATCAGATTTTTTTTCTTTCTTTGCCCCCCCTTCCCTCCCGTGCTTGTAGCTGCCTCTGACCCCCCAATTCTCGGGAGTTAGCATTGCCAGCACCTCTTTGTCCCGAGCTGCTTGCGCTGGGTCCGGTAACTGTCACCACCCAAGAGCTGTTTTACGGTTAGGGAATCTTTGGGGGATAAGCAACTAGCACCCCAATACACCCCCCATCTCCCCCACAGCCCCCAAGATCTCCTGTTGACAATTGCCCGCTGCCCCAGGGCTTCTGCCTGCCAACCGATCGGCTGACGGCTATTTGCCCGGTGGAGCCAAAGGCCTTCTCGGTGAGAGGGCCGGCCTGGAGGGCGCGGGGCAGGCGGCCAGGGAGAATATGAAAGAGCACCAGTGTGCGTTGCGTGGGCGCAAAGTTAAGATTGCTTAGCAGCCATTCAAATTTAGGGCAGACTCACAAAAAAATTAACACCCAAAATTCCCACATTGGGCCATCACACTCGTGTGAAGGTGTTTTGGGTGCTCAGCACTCAAATAGACCTTAGCAATGGATTCGCTTAATGGCTACCACACAAAAGGTTGTAAAATCAGGTCTGGTCACACAGTGACCTGCTTTGCAGTCATCACCACTTATTAGCATAATTGTCACTTAGTTTAGATCTAAACCAGGGGTTTTCAAACTTGGCCCTTTTTATGACTTGTGGACTTCAACTCCCAGAATTCCTCAGCTACTGTTGCCCAGTTTGAAGACCCCTGATCTAAGCCATCCATGCACTCAATAGACTTTCGGACCAAGTTTATTATTTTAAAAAAATTGATTTATTTATTACAACTCCATTTATAGTAATAATAAATGAAAAAAAGGATGAGGAACTTTGTACAAGAGTTATGTACAGCTTGCAAGTAAAACATTCTTTATTTTACAGTACAAACATTAGTGATTCGAGTGAATTGGGCTGGCCAAATGTTGGCCATCATCATATATCCTTGCAAAGCACCATCATACAGACATTTATGAACGTATTTTTTGGATTTTTTTTAAAAAAAATACAGTTACAAAGTTTAAAAGTTACAAAAACAAAGCAAGAACATTCAAAGGTTCAAAAGCAGCACAGGATCCTTCACTTAAGAGCAGAGGTGGGCAACCACAGACCCTCGATGACCTACAGACTTCAACTCCCAGAATTCCTGAGCCAAAGTGGCTGGCTCTGGAATTCTGGGAGTTGAAGTCCACAAGTTGTTCAAGCGCTGTAGCTGCCCCACCCTGATAGAGAGACAAGTCTTGCTTCAGCTTTATTCACCGTTTTCCCTAGATTGGCTTAAAAATAAAATAAAATAGCACAATTGAACAGGAAGACCGGGTCTTGTTTCCTTTGGGGGGCCAGGAGGGGCTCCCCCTTTTAACTTCTCTTTGACCTTCTCTGCTACTGCGAACTTTCCCAGTTTGTTTCCTTCTGGAGTTAAAAGGGGAATTTCTTTGTGGCAGTTTCTACGGACAGCCTTGGTTGAAATTACATTTCCAATATAAAAGCAGCCCTTGGGATCAAATTAACCAGTTCCTTTTAACTCATATATCTACATAAAACACACACCTTCCTTTGTAGGCCCATGTAGTACAAAACTGGATGGATAACAACATGCTTTACAACCCCCGTGAGGTGTTTCTTAATAAGATTTGACTGGGCATCGACCTTCCTAAGCTGCCTACATTTGGGACGTGTGTTGAAACTTTCCATTTTTCATTTATCCAAAAATAAAAAAATAAAATCCATTCCTTTATAACGATTTAGCTACCGGTCAAGCTGTTTCCATGACTCATTTCGTATTTTAAAAAGATTTCAGATATTTAAGCCCCTTAGGTAAAAACTAGCAATGTTGTTAGCATGTTTCCATGGATTTTTACAGGTCCTTTTTATTTAAAGTAATTAAAAATAATAATTTTAAGTTTTTTTTTAAAAAAAAAATAAAATAGTTTTTCTTGCAGAAAATGCGTTCTGGGGGAGAGGTGGTTTATCTTAAGAACATTTTAAAACCAGCCGCAAAGCTTCCTAAAACTGGTTTTCCCAGCTTTACGTCTTTACCAAAGCAAACTAATCCGTTTTTAGAATTTTTAGCAATTCTCCGAGACGCCCCCTGGGTGTACCGCTAACGCCCGGGGGGGGGGGTCCTCTTTCTCACCCGAAAACAAGGGATTCAAGCTCAATCCATTTGCACAGGACAGAAGAAGGGCAGAATCTCTCACGGATAGTCCTCAACTTTGCAACCGTTCATTTAGCAACTGCTGGAAGTTACGACGCTGCTGAAAAAGTGACTTTCAATCAATCCTTGTGCCTGTAACCGTTGCCGCAGCCCCTGGTCGAAGTTTGGGCACTTGGCAACCGGCATGCGTTGACAACGCAGGCAGAGTCACGTGAGCAACAACTCCTGCCACCTCCCCACAAGGCAAAGTCAACAAGGGCGGCCAGGTTCGCCCGGCAACCACACGGTTTACTCAACTGTGATGATTTGCTCAACAACCGTGGGAAAAATGTCACAAAATCAGCTGCAGCTCACTTAACAACCAAAATGCTGGTCCCAATTGTAGCCACAAGTCGAGAACTACCTATAAGCTCAAACGCCTTATCAGAGAAAGAGGCACAGAGGGCCCTGGGCGACAAAAAAATGGCTGCCCCAAGCACATTTCTGAACCGACAATGCGAAGTTCCTTACTCCGTTCGTCAATGAGAGGGGTGCACATTTAAAAGAGACGTACAAGAATAAGAAATTAAATCTCACCAGTCCTAATTCACGCCACTTCAGATGCTCCTGGTATCTTTTGGACTAAAGCATCGTCTCTGGCAACCTGAGGATGGGCAGACCAATTCCCAGAATTCCCCAGCCAGCATGAAAAACAAACACTGGCCTGAGAGAGACAGGGGCAGCTGTCAGGCTTAAAAGACGACCTAAAAGAGAACTCCCGTTCCCATCCAAACCATCCCCGGCACCCAAAACGTTTGTCCAAAAACAAAGAGGGCTTTTCTCCTTGTACACATTTGTCCAGAAGAAAATTCCACTGACCCTATTCAAGTCCACTTCCAAGTCAGGCTACTTGCAAAGGGAATTCAGAGAGAGATTTGACTTAAAAGCACCCTGACATCTTCAGGTGTCGTCCATTTCGATGTGGTGTCTAAATGCCGCCGGATGAAACCTAACGGAAAGCTGGTTAGCGCACGAACCTCCCGAAGGCAGTTTGGGGGCCTGAAAACATCAGGATTGAGAGGACCTAGTCGCCTTTTTATCTCAAAAGTTTTGTTCTGGAAGGGAAGCGGAGCCCTGCCCCGCGACGGAAGGTCTGTGAGGCAGAAGGAAAGTCACGGCCCCACCACCCCAGGCGGGCACAAAAGACCCAAAACCTCGAGAGGAGGGCTGCGGAGAGGCAGTCTCCCAGTTTTAACCTTTCACACCTTTAAACGCCTTGGGGGAATTTGGCAGAAAAATTTCCTCCGCTATTTTGGCAGTTCCCGGACAGTTTGCAGGACTTGAGTGCCAGGTGAGTCACGACACAGCAGGAACAGCAAAGTGGGGAAACCTTTTCAGGGGCTCACACTGGGGTAACCGGACCAGCTTTTCCAATACACCCCTAAGCCGATACAGCAAGGAGGACACCTAATTACACTTCTTTGTATTTATGGTTACGGAAGTGCCTAAACACCCGTGTCCCAAAATGCAACAATGGTTTTCAACCGGCACAAAGTGAGGTCCATGTTATCTCCCAGGGACTGTTTAAAATCTCTGCATGCTCTTCAGTCCCAAAGTTTGCAATTCAGAGCATCCTCAACAAAAGCTTCAGTTGTTCCCTGTCTGCTTTACAAAAAGAAAGCTGGAAACTGCTGGAATTGGAGTTTTTTCGGTAACGTATAATGAAGACAAGTGAGCAGCCTCATATATATATATATAAAAACAACCATCAGCGGCATAAGAAGCTGAGAAAATATTCTGAGAAAGAGGAGGTTCAGAAAAGGCCACTCACAGCGGTTCAGGCTTAAGGACTATCGTTCTGCCAAAGCAGCAGGAAGGAGCCGGCCGGCGTCACAGGCTGCAAAGCCAGGCTTTGGCCAGGCTGACGTCGCCCCAGTGAGAAACAGCACTTCCGGTAAGGGTGTAGCCAGACTGGGAAAAAAGTGTTTGCAAGTTGCTCGATAAAGGGGGGGGGGGAGAAATAGCATGATTTAAAATACAAGCTGTACGTGGCGATTCAGTGCAATGTAGTCACTGAAAGTACTGCAAGAATACACGTTTTCCTTTACATTAAACTAAGAATACAACATCCGCTTTTTATAAATATGACACCTATATGTTCTATTCTTTGTGTGATTAAAAAAATAGGGCTCCTCCTTGGGGGCACCGAAGCCTACCAGAAAGCTGGGGGAAAGGTTTTTCAGAGGTAATTAACCCTTGTCTCAGGTATGAAAACATTACTGACGTGGTAAGGAGAAATAATCCGATTGTACTGGCAGGTAGAAATGAAAAATTATTTCTTGCATACACCCATAATCATCTCTCTCTAGCGCGCGCGCGCACACACACACACACACACACACACACACACACACACAGAGAGCCTGGACTCGGACCCTGGGACTCTACACAAATAAAAAAGCAAGAGACCCCAGGGGTGTGTCTGCTCCCTCTCCTGTTAGCAACGGAAGGAAATATTGGCAACAGAAGCAAAATCCCTCTTTTTGGGAAGAACACACCAAACTCCCCCTTTTCCAATCTCGCAAAAGGTGGCGTCTCGTCTCAGGAGAGGGGTGTGCGTGGCCTAGCTCAGCTGGATCCATTTTCATCTCGAGAGAAGCAAGTCTTGAGGAGCGAGCACCAAGCAAGCAGACTCCTCAGTGGGGGAAAGGAAGGAAGAAATTATTCTAGGCACAAAGCCTTGTGCTGGCACGCCGAGTTTGGGTCTGAGCGGCTGAGAGTTTGCTTCGGATGCGGCGAGGACCCCTTCTCTACGCCGGGGGGGCTGCTTGGTAAGGAGCCGGATGTCTTCCTGGCCTTGCACGGGGTCCCCGCAGGCGCAGGGCACACAGGGCTGAGCCAAGGGGAAGGAGAGGCGCCAACAGGGCGCAGTCAAGTTGATCCAGGTTGTGGCCAAGTGTGTGTTTTCCTGGGACTCGGGGGGCTGCCCCCACTCCAGATCTCGAGCATTTTTGCCCACTTTGGATCCCGCTGCCAAGACATTTCCACGGCCTCGGACCAAAGCCACGTGCCACACGACGACGGAACTTCAGAATAGGGACAAAGAGCTGGCAGCGTGGAACATCGGGGACAATTCCAGCGATGGGAATTCCAGGAAACGTTCAGACTGTCTTGAGTGCTCCAGCAGCTCCATTTTTGTAGAAAGCGAAGCTCTCGGTGCGCAGATCTGTCTGGACAGCGGTCTTCAAGGTTAGTTTAACTGCTCACCTCTCAGGATTAAAAAAAAGCCCCTTAAGTTACTCAGCTCTTTGCAGATATTTTTAAATGCTGCTTTGTGGTGCCCGTCCTCTCATTCTCTTCCTTGCTTCCCCCCCCCTTTTTTTAAACAAAACAAAACAAAAAAACAACCACCACCCACGTCCTCTTCCTCCTTCTTCGTCTTTTTTTTTGATATTTGGCTCACTGAACAGCAACCTCCCGGTCCTTCCGCTTCCTCACGCGCTCGGTCCCTTCACGGATTTAAGGCATCTTCTTGTGTTCCGTTTGGAAAAATAATAATAATAACAATAATAAAAAAAAACATCGTATACAAACTTTAAAAATTTTCTTATGTCACAAAGCAGCAATTTCTGTTTTAGGAAAATATATAAATAACCTCTTTGCTCCCTCCCTCGCCCCAGTCTACAAAAGGCCACCTCCCCGGGCCAAATGTTTCAACTGTACGTGGGAGATTTCGCCCCCGCCTCCTCCTCCTCGAGGGCAGGCGGCACCCTTCACACAGCCCAGCCGGAGGCGCTTCAGGAGGAATCGGTGCAAGGAGAAGGAGGGGGTGGGTAGAGGTGGTGGGTGTAACTCCGCTCGGTGAAGGGGGAAGGAGGGCAGCTTTCACAGTTTTCCTCCGCAGACAAGTACTGGCTGCGTGGGGTGGGGGGCGGGGGCGTGGGCTCGGAGTCGTAGTTGAGGTCGCTGGCGTAGCCTTTGCCCCCCACGGTCACCATCCGACGGCTGGGTGCGTAGTCGCTGTCACAAACGTCGGTGCTGCACGGGGTTGTGGGAGGTGCAAAATGCCGGTAGCTGTACGGCCTGTAACTGGGCAGAAAACATGAAGAGGCGGTCAGCACTGACCCCTGGAAGCAGCTGAAGGTCTGCTCCAGCCACGTGGCGCTGTGTCATCCGTGGCCACCAAAGAGGACCTGCTTTTGGGACTGACTTCCTCTTATAGGGCGGGCGACTCTTAGATGAGTTCTCAAAATGGCTCCCTGGGCGTTCTCCACCAAGCCGGCTTTCCAAAAAAGCTCCCTATTTCCACGGTAGTTGAACCAGCCATCGAGCCTTCCACGGAAAGCCCAGCCCAGGTGGTCCTTCTTTTCTCCAGAGGCCACGCAAACCGCTGCCAGGAAGTATCCTGCACCTACCAGCAAGTAGCCCAAAGCTCAGACTGGGGACACGCGGCCTTACCTGTACGATCTGTGTGTCGAAGGACTGTTGGAGGAATAACCAAACTCCATTGTGTAGCGAGAGTCCTCTGTGGCCGGTGACGGAGGAGGGTTCAAAATCTTTAAAGGGAGAATAAAGGGGGTGTTAAGTTCAAAAGATGCACTTTTGTACTGTATTGTTCCAAGGAAGCATTCTTCTCCACGCTAGGAAGGCCATCTGCACTGAATACCAAAATGAAGTTTATTCCGTACACCACAGCGCTGCTTTAATAGAGATATTTTCTTTTCATTAGTTATATTTAAATTTAGATTTCTTTCCCCCTGGTGTAACTGCAAGCCATCTTTCCCATTTGGATTCTGAGTATCTTCAGATTGATTTGCATTCTCTGTCCCTGGTATTTTCAACTGGAATTGAATCCTTTAAGGACGTATTTACTTAATAATAACTTTATAAATTGCTTTTCTGCTTAAGATCAAAGCAGGGCTTAGTGCAGTGTTTCTCAACCTTAGCAATCTTCAAGATGCGTGGACTTCGGTTCTCAGCCAGCACAACGGATGCTGAAATCCACACATCTTAAAAGTTGCTAAAGTTGGGGAACAGCGGCACAGAGAATAAAAAATAAAATAAAACCAACAGTTATAGCCGTTTCTTCTCAAATCCCGTGATAAACTTTCTATAGTAGGTTTTCTTCAAGTGACATTAAAGCGAATACCCAAAATGATAATTACTTTTATTCTATTCACTATATTTATTTTCTCACCCTTCCTTCTTGAAGACCCATTCTTCATAAATAAAATTTAAACTGACCAATAGAGAGAGTATTTTGCTCAGCTAATTTCCCCAAAGCCAAAAAAACCCTCCACCAATATACAAACTGAATGTTTTATATTAGCCAGGATCCCATTCAATTACTCCACTAGACCTCCCGAATCAGGCTGGAATTTCCACAATGATCAACAGATGCCACAACTATGAGAAATCAGGCTGCCTTTCCCACAAGGATGCTTAAGGATTCCCCTTTCTCCTGCCATTTTAAGCCAATGATCTGAACTTTTAGAAAGAGTACATAAACAAGATCTATTTCGGGATTCAGCTTTGCGGTGACCTTCTTGGCACAACTTTCTTTGGGTGGTGCCCTTTGTTCACGGTTAATTGCTTGAGGTTAAAATTTTTGTACTTTAAAATTTGTCCATGTATTTTATTGGTCTGCGAAAGGGAGGGGGAGGAAGGAAGGAAGGAAGGAAAGGAGAGGAAGGAAGGAAGGAAACAGATTGAAAGACCAGCAGAAAGTGTTTGTGAAAGAATATAAGTGATCAGAATATGCTCTTCCTCGTAAAACGCCACCAAGAGAGGGAAGCCGGACAGGGCAATGTGGCCAATTCCAACTTTTCAGGCAAACGAAGCTCACGGTTTCTCCCATGCGATTCACACGCTTCCATCAACTTTACTGAACTGCTTCAGTTTGTGCTGGGAACCCATCTTCCAGATTTGGATCGAAAGAAAAAGCCTCTTACTGGAGGGAAGTAGGTCCCTTTGATGCTGGAGGAGCTGCTGGAGGAGGCCCCCGTGACGTGAGCTCTGTCGTAAGGCGGGCCGCTGCTTCCTGCCATGATGCTAAGTGAGCTGATCACAGATTTACCACGGGACATTCCTAAAAAAACAACAAGAAGGGAATTCGGTTAAAAGGCTTGGAGGAACAGGTACGTATCCGAGCACCGTGGGTCCAGGAGTGCTGCTCACGATCACAGTGACCGAGAGGCCGCTCCGACGGATCCCTCTTCAGGCACATTTGCATTTCTTGGCAAAGGCTGGAAAGGAGGAAGGGGACGAGGCCAACAATTTCGGCCCTGGGGATCTGGAGCAGGGCCAGGGCCAGGCTCAGTGAGGAGCAAAGCGAAGCAGAAAGGCGGAGGAGGGCAACTCTTTCGGCAGGGAGAGGCTTAATAAAGAACGCATCCGACAAAGTTATCGGGAGTTTAGCTCGTCTCACACATTGGGCTTATTTCTGCTAAGATTTATTTGGCCAGTTGGCGCACCAGCTTGCTTTTTCCTTGGGGTGTCCGTGCACCAGGCTGCTAGGTCTACTTTTCTTACTTCAAAACACTTCGTGCAGGGGTCTTCCAACTTGGCCCTTGGATGACTTGTGGACTTCAGCTCCCAGAATTCCACACGTGCCTGGCTGAGGAATTCTGGGAGTTGAAGTCCACAAGTCACCCAAGTTTTCTGAACCATTTCCAACACTGTTAAAAACTCTGGTCGAGGCGCGTCAGCAAACGTTCAGGGGCCTCTCCAGGAAGAAAAGATGGAGGATGGAAGCTGACCTGGAAGAGATCCCGAAAGCGAGCCTGGGTGAGGCACATAACCCAGAGGCACAGAAGACGGCCCATGGACCACGTAGTCGTTGGCCACTGTTTCCCCGTCTCCTTTCATGCGTGGGCACAGCACCCTCTGGCAGACAAAGTACACAGCCCCAACGACAAAAACCGTGAGAATCACACCGATGATGGAGCCGATTGTGTTGGAGGCAGGTGGGGCCGGTTCTTCGGTTGTGTCTTAAAGGAAGGAGAGAAATCAGACTTGGCTGTATTACTATTATCCTTCTCCTATGCTACCTTCTCTTACTGGCATCATCATTATGGTTATTGTTGTTACTCTGTTGCTTTGTATGTACATTGAGAGCTTATGCACCAGAGAGAAAATAAGGTAAAATATAATGGTAGTATTAGTTTAGTATTAGAACAGTACAATACAAGTATGGTATAGTATTAGGATAGGATTACTCTACTCTACTCTACTCTACTCTACTCTACTCTACTCTACTCCACTCCACTCCACTCCACTCCACTCCACTCCACTGCTTCTATATTCTATTCTATTCTATTCTATTCTATTCTATTCTATTCTATTCTATTCTATTCTATTCTATTCTATTCTACTCGTGGTGGTGTAGTGGTTAGAATGCAGTATTGTAGGCAAACTCTGCCCATAGTCTGGAGTTCAATCCTGATGGGGTTCAAGGTTGAGTCAGCTTCCCATCCTTTCAAGGTTGGTAAAATGAGGGCCCGTTTTGTTGGGGACAAGAGGCTGACTCTGTCAAGCACTGTGAAGCGGCATATAAGTGCTATCCTATCCTATTCTCCCTAACCCTATTATTTCTATTTCTATTCTAATGTGTTCTGAAACCTGCCCAGTTGTATTAACGGAAAGAGGAAAATATCCTGAAGTAACTTACCTCTTTCGCTATATTGATACTTGACACAAAAACTGAATAGTAAAGCTTGAGCATCTCCTCACAAGAGCAGCCTTCCACACGGCATACCCATTAAAGCAAAATTACAGAGAACAAACCACTCCGAGGGCTCCTCGGCCCTCTCTGAGCTTGGCTCTCTCCTTGTGGACGTTTCATTACCTCCGTGCAAATCAAACTCAACCTGCCCTGTCTGGATGGACACAGCAGAATGTTATTGAACGTGAAGGCTTGGGTTGAGCCTGCAATTCAGGCAAAGTAAATCTTATTCTTTACTTCTTTTTTCCACCCCGCTGAGTAATTCTGACTCCCTGCATCTTACAAGACAAGAGAAGAAAATGGAACAAAACCAAGAGGAAAAACATGAAACAAAATTTACGGCTGTACTTACAGCAGCCCTGTTCATCTGAATTATCATTGCAATCCAGGCTGTGATCACATTTCTTGTTTTTCCCAATGCACTGGCCACTCGCACACCGGAACTGGTCAGTTAAACAAAGCACTGGGGGAGAGAAAGCAGATCCATCATTGAGGGATGAGAACAATATTTAAAATTGCAGGTTAGATATTTCAACATAAAAACACAGGCCACTAACAGCGTCGGTGAAAGTTTTAGACTAAACAAAAGCAAGTTCCCTATCGTGGATCACCTTTATTATTCTGTATCTTATTTAAAAATTTACAGCTTGCTGCTTAAGATAAATTTTCCCAGGGAAGTGCACGACGAAAAGTACATTTCCAAAGCCATGATCTGGCCAAACTAAACTCACAGATTAACTAGGGATTTCAAAGGGGGAAGCAGCTTATTCGGGAGGAAAGTGTACCTCGCAGTAACTTACGCTGCTTAGACCAGGGGCGGGCAACCTGGGCTCTTTTATGACTTGTGGACTTCAACTCCCAGAATTCCTGAGCCAGCATGGCTCAGCTTGGAAACCTCTCCCTTTCCCCTCAGCATGGCTGGCTCAGGAATTCTGGGAGTTGAAGTCCACGTGTCAAAAAAGAGCCGAGGTTGCCTACGCCTGGCTTAGACTAAGGCCAGCATTTCAAACAATGCCAGGATTGCATTGCGAAGGAACAAAAAAACAAAAAAATGCACTTGCTGGCCAAAAATGGTGGTCAACATTGCCGACTACAAGGAGTCCTTGACTTACAACCATAACTGACCCCAGCAATTACAGGCAGTCCGCAATGCACAACGGTCCACTGAGTGACCGTTCGAAGTTACAACGGCACTGAAAAAAGTGACCTGACCATTTTTCACACTTACGACCATTGCAGCATTCCCACGGTCACGTGATCTACATTGGGACGCTGGGCAACCGGCATGTACTTACGACGGTTGCGCTGTCTTGGGGTCACGCGGTCCCCTTTTGCGACCTTCCGACATCGAAGCCAATGGGGGAGCCAGATTTACTTAATGATTGTGGCACGAGGTCGTAAAGGGGGCAAAACTGACTTAACCACCGGCCTGCTTAGCAACGGACATTTCCGGCTCTGCCGTGGTCGTAAGTGGAGGACTCAGGAGCAGGAGTACCTTGGCAGTTCTTTTCATCCGAGTTGTCCTGGCAGTTGGGTTCCCCGTTGCACTGCAGGCTGGCGTCCACGCACTGCCCACTCTGGCACTGGAACTGGCCCTCCGAGCACATGGGGCAGCTCTTCTCGTCGCTGGCGTCTTCGCACTCCGTGAAGCCGTCGCAGCGCCAGGCCAGCGGGATGCAGTCAATCTCCCCCGTCTGACAGGTGAACTGCTGTGGGGAGCAGGTCGGAGGCTCTGTTGGGGACAGGAGGGAGGGAAGAGGCTGTTTTCAGAGGCAACAAGAAGGAGGAGGAGGAGAAGGAGGAGGAGAAGAAGAAGGAAGAAGAAGAAGAAGAAGAAGAGGAGGAGGAGGAGGAGGAGAAGCCGTCTGAAGAGAGCGGCAAATGTCTCTGCAGAATTACACATCTGGAAGACATAAATTAGGGACTTGCTTGACTGAACTCTCTCTGCCCATCAGCAAGGACTCTGTCCACAATAGCTAAACATCCATATACAATAGCCATAGCGCTCTAGACTTATATACCGCTTCTCGGTGCTTGACAGCCCTCACTAAGCGGCTTATAGAGTCAGCCTGTTGCCCCCGACAATCCGGGTCCCCATTTTACCGACCTCGGAAGGACGGAAGGCTGAGTCAATCTTGAGCCGGCCAGGATCGAACTAATGGCAGTGGGCAGAGTCAGCCTGCAATGCTGCCTTCTAACCACTGCGCCACCAGGGCTCAATACAAATGCAATTGCCACACTGAAACAGAAGGGGAAAGACACACTTCCTCCAGCTGTCAGGGGAGCTGTTGCGCCAGACCTCTGCAGAAAAAAATATTGCCCGGCATCTTAAAGACTAAGCAATTTATTACTATAGGAATTTTTGTAGATCGTAGTTCCATGATCCAAACAAGTGCCAAAACCACCTGCACAAGTCAATTGTGACCTATTTGGGATGGTGCAAATCTGTAATTAATCTGTCACTATGCTCCACTGAGTATGCCTTAGGAATTCCATTGTTTCACGAGAAACGTCTACTTTCACACTTTAAAAAGTGCCAGCTTCCACACCCCACTAATGCAAAGACGTGCTCAGAAGCCAAAGCCATGGATGGCTAAACATTCCAACAGCCCTTTTCTCCTCCCTGGGACTAACAAAATCGAAACAAATCATTCTAGGAATAAGAGCCACCAAACAGGCATCGAGATCATTCCATTTAAATTCTTCCTTTCCTCCAGGAACTCACTGGGATACACACAGCACCTTTGCCCACTTCATCACAACACACACTCGGTGAAGTAGCTTGCTCTGAAAGCAGGGCTTTGGCCCAAAGACACCCCGTGACCTGATGGGAAGACGGAACTTCAACCGGACTCTGCATGCCATAATACCCTGGCCTTGCCCCTCCCTCCATTTCTTTGCCTTAAAATTTGCAGAATGTAGATAGGGATCACATGGATTTCTGAACATCAATACAGAATGCACACACAAACAAATACATTAAAAATATAGAAAATGGGGGGAAAAAACACTCCTGCCCTTAAGGGAAGTATTAATTTCTACCTAAGTTATAATAATAATAATAATAATAACAATAATAATAATAATTATTATTATTATTATTAATTATTATTATTAACAACGTATGGCATTGTTACGGTAGCTAGGAGACCACAATGCTACTGCAGACTAATCCTTCGGCTTGCCACCCTCTTATACAGAGGTCTTCAAACTCGGCCCTTTTATGACTCGTGGACTTCAACTCCCAGAATTCCTCAGCCAGCATGCCTGGCTGAGGAATTCTGGGAGTTGAAGTCCACGAGTCATAAAAGGGCCGAGTTTGAAGACCCCTGCTCTTATAGGACACGCTTGCTCACTTCCCAAAATGTGCCACCGGATGGCGAGCTCTCCAGCATCGCTGGGCCACTGCACCTCTTTCTTCTACCTGACTCAGGAATGCCTTAAAAAAAAAGAGAGAGTCTTACCTCCGCAGGAAAGCTCGTCTTCAAGCAGGACTAGATGCATGGGACAAGAACAGCGGGTGGTCCCGTCGCTTTTTATGATGCAGATGTGAGAACAGCCACCATTATCTTGGGAACAGGGGTGCTGTCCTGAAAGAGGAAGAGCATTCGCAAACGGCATTTTACAGCTCAAACACCTGTTCGCTTTTTTAAAAAAAATAAAAATAAAAATAAAAAATTAGAGAACTATAGATTTCAAACCACCTCCTAGAAAACCAAGGGTGGCTCAAAATCTCCACAAAGATCAGCTACCTCTCCAGTAGCAACAATTCTTTGGAAAAGAACAAATGATTTAAGCAAGAAAGGCAAAAATTAAGGGCAAATTTTAGCACCAAAATTTCTTTTCAATGTCTTGGAATGCAAATGCGAAGCCATCTCTGCATGATTATGTTTCTGGGAAGATTCTAGGATCAGCCGAGTATCCCAACAGGCTTAAGATGGCCATCCAACTTACTGACGCACCTTCCTTCCAAAGACAGCTAGACAACAAAAAAATAAGCTGCAAATCTAACATTTTCCTGGGGAGAGGGGGGGGAATCCTTCTAGCAATGTCTGTCATTCTGATGCAGCCAAAAGCAGATGCTGCAAGGCTGATGATGCCGAAGTTTCATTTGGGAAGGGACCAACCCCGACTTCCAAGATATATGGCTTTAGAACGTAAAAAAAAAATCACAATTTTATCAACTGAGCTAAAAATTACAATCTAAAAACCTAAAATAGGTGAAGTCTCTTGTCTTGGGGGAAAAGCAGGAATCCTGGAGGGTCCTAGCCAGGCCATCGTGAAAACACGGGGGAAGAGACATCCGCTTTCTCCAGGTGTCCCATCGGCTCATCTGACGAAGGCGTCCTTGTGTATGGAAGGCAAGTCTTCTGGCTAAGCGTCAGCAGCCTTTAGACCAGGGGTCGTCAAACTTGTGGACTTCGACTCCCAGAATTCCTCAGCCAGGCGTGCCTGGCTGAGGAATTCTGGGAGTCGAAGTCCACCAGTCATCAAAGGGCCAAGTCTGAAGAGCCCTACTTTAGACCAATATTTCTCAAACTTGTCAAAAATGAGATGTGTAAGCTTCAACTCTCTGAGTTCTCCAGCCGATACCCACAGAGGGAAGCTGTTTCACGAGGTAAGACTTAAGGTCTTCTTCCGGTGTGGCGAAACACTTACGGTATTCCTGCATGTTGAGTTCTTTCACGGCGTGGATGTCGCTCAGCTGAGCAATGCGAGCCTGAACTTTTGTTCGTCCCTCTTGGCGAGTCATGTCAATTTTCTCAATCATCTGTTGGTGACGATCGATCCAGTAAAGCCATTTTTCAAATACGGTCAGGCCGATCGGCTGCAGGATGTTCGAATCTTCTAGTACTATCCGATTTGCACCTTTGAAATGGGGGGGGGGGGAATAAAGGGAAACTTAAAACAAAATGCTTTTAACTTCTTATGTGCTGTGACTAAGTCTTCATTTGAGAGGTCTAAGCCGTAATGCCGAACGAGCTCCATAAAATGCACAACAACTGTAAACAAATTTCAAATGCTCCAAGTTTATGTTTGGAAACAAAAGTTTTCTCTCGTACTCTAATAATGCAACATCTCTGGAGCCGATTGCCAGAGGTTTCAACATAAAGACAACATAATTTGCATAAGAGATGTTAAATTGATGGGAGATCCAGCTGCGAGATGCAGTGCACACCTTCATGACTTTAAAAGTGGACTGTTCAGACCCAGTCCAATAACAATATCAATATCAGCAACCAATAAAAGTTGCTGATTTAAGTCAACTAGCCTGCATTTCAACAGAAAGTGAAAGATAAGCATATTTAACATGTATCTAACATTTAACTGAATGGAACCACACCTGTTTTGAGATATGATAACATCATGTGCGTGTGTGTGTGTGTGTGTGAGAGAGAGAGAGAGAGAGAGGGGGGGGGGGGCATCTTTCTAGCAATGCTTATCATTCTGATGCAGCCAAAAACAGATGAGTTAAAATCTACAATCTAAAAAACTAAAACATATAAAGGCTTTTTGTCAGGGGTCTTCAAATTTGGCCCTTGGATGACTTGTGGACTTCAACTCCCAGAATTCCTCAGCCAGGCACGCTGGCTGAGGAATTCTGGGAGTTGAAGTCCACAAGTCTTCCAAGGGCCAAGTTTGAAGAGCCCTGCTTTATGCTGTGAAAAAGCAGACACACTGCAGTGTTCTAGCCAGGCTATTATGAAAACAGGTGTGAAGAAAGATCTGCTTTTTTCTCCAGGTATCTCACCTGCTCCTCTGATGAAGGCATTTTGGCTACTCTCAACCCCTCTCCTTCCACACGGCCTTTCCTTCCAAACCCCAGGGATTATTTTATTCTGCATTATCTTCTATTCTGGGTAGCATTTGGGGGCCCTTGAAGAACCACTGGGGCCACTCCTAACTAAGACGTTTGCCCTGGTCTATCATTCTGACCCATCCCGCTGAAAAGGGGAGCCCAAATTCCTTGACTGATCAAAGTGGGAGGTGGTGTTTTTTTTAAAGGGACATCAATGGTTCCAGCTTTCCCGCCAATATAGCTCTAAAGCTCTCTAAATCTCATCCCACCAAACCATGGGAAGCAATTTTCTAACCCCAGAGTAAGTCTTCCAGAAACCCAATTATGACTCGCGAACGTGTTCCATCAGACAGGAAAGAAAGAAGAGTAAAAATGGGCTCCTGTGACTGAATGTAAATCACGATCTCTAAGAAAAGCAGAGATGGGGAACTCCAAAGAGCAGTACTGAGGGAGGTATCGGGAGTAGAAACGTAGCAACATTTGGAGGACTGTAGTTTCGCCACCTTTCATCTTAAGAGGAGTTAATGCAGTGTTCTGCTCACAGAAGATAGGAGCTGCTTGAATCCACTAAAATATAGGCAGTTCTCCCTCTTTCCAAACAGGGACATCCTGGTGAGCAGAAGAAAATCAGAGTATCAGAGTCGGAAGGGACCTTGGAGGTCTTCTAGCCCAACCTCCTGCTAAAGCAGGAAACCCTACACCGTTTCAGACAAACGGTTGTCCAATCTTTTCATAAAAACCTCCAGTGATGGAGCACCCACAATCTCTGGAGTTCCACTGGTTAATTGTTCTAACTAATTCCTCCTTAGTTCCAGGTTGCTTCTCTCCTTGATGAGTTTCCATCTGTTGCTCCTTGTCCTGCCTTCAGGCGCTTTGGTGAATAGCTTGACTCCCTCTTCTTTGGGGCAGGCCCTGAGATACTGGAAGGCTGCTATCATGTCCCCCCTGGTCCTTCTCTTCATTAAACTAGACCTGCCCAATTCCAGCAATTGTTCCTTGTATGTTTTAGCCTCCCGTCCCCCTGATCGTCTTTGCTGCTCTTCTCTGCACTCTTTCCAGAGTCTGATCATCTTTTCTTAAGTACAAAGCGAGACTAGTCTGAAGACTTTCTCCCTACCCTAGGCATGAAAACTGCAAGCAGGCCCCATCTCCTTCCTTCTCATACTCTATCAAGATAGACAACCCTAGTGGGTTAAGCATCGCCGTGTTTGAAATCTCCCAAACTGCCTTTGTACAACATTAGGAAAAACTTTCCTGGGGCCAGGAAGAAAAAAGTAAGGTAGAACAGTTGTACAACTTACTTCTAACTTCCAGATGCCTTCTCCCTGGATTTCCTCCTACCAGTGGAGATCGTTCACTGGTTTACTATAACATTCAAGCCTATGCTAAGTTGGGTTTAGATAGTGGTTAAGTGTATGGTAAGAACCCCGACACTGGACGAAATCCAAGAATTACAGAGAAGACAAGTTACTCCAGGGGCAGCCTGGAGCAATGGGCAGTTTCAGCCACACTTAAGGGTTTTTCTGGAAGTCTACACCTTGAAATACAATATATACAATAGAGCCTTGGTGGAGCAGTGGGCTAATGCCTCCTTAAGTAACACCAGCTGCCTGCAATTAGTGCAGGTTCGAGTCCCACCAGGCTCAAGGTTGACCCAGCCTTCCGAGGTAGGTAAAATGAGGACCCAGATTGTTGGGGGCAATAAGCTGACTTTGTAATAATGCCGCTTGGGGTGTGTGTGTGAAAGCCCTAACAAGCAGGCATATGCATAGAATGAAGGCTATTGCTAAGCACATTGATTTGTGCTTTAAATTGTAAGCCGCCCTGAGTCTTCGGAGAAGGGCAGGATATAAATGGGAATAAAAAAAAGATATGACAGTCAAGAATCCAGCATCTTTTTTCTCTGAACTTCTCCTGGATGATGACCACTGGAAGCATAAGAAGCAGATTCAAGAAGGCTGAAGAAGATGAAGGATTGTGCTTTGCATTCACAAGGTGGCTGAGCTCTGTTCCACGGAGTCCAAGCTGGAGAATCCCACCCTCACCCCCCCCAAATATCCAGGAATTGTTCCTAATGCTCTAGTTGACGTTAGTAGAAATTGAGGTTTCTCTAAACTGTCCGTGATGCAGCAGGACTTCTTTATTCGTTGTCCCAAACCAATAAAACATAGGTACAAAATATAAAACACAGGAAAATCAAAACCTGAAAAATAATTATTATTTCTAACTATTCTGGTCAGTTTAACAACACACCTGTTACTGTTTTAATGTCTGTATATACCCGCACGTGGTTATTGTGTGGAAGACCAGTGAATTTTTTTCTATTTTCTCCCTAACAGGGAGTGCGCCAATTTGAGCCAAGGTATCACAAAGAGAAGTACACAAGTTGTTACACAGATAATTAGACCTCACCTAGGGAGAAGCTGCAATTGCACCATAACAGGGAGAGAACAACGCTGGAGTGCTGTGTATGACCTGATCTAGCTCAGTGCTTTGGGGTTCTTAGACTAGGTCGGTAAAAACCTAGCTCAATCTGGAAAGCGTAAAAGGAATGTCGTCAGAGCACAACTCGTGCAACAAGCAGTTGGCGACACAGTCTGATTTGGAAAGGGGAGGCACCAAGAAGGCTATCAATTAGGGATTAAACGGAAGGCAAAGGGCCTTCAATTAATGGTGTGATAAGATGGAGGGTTTGTCGTCACTGTGAGTTGGGGGTGGGGGCACGAAGGGAGGCTCAGCCAATCTCAACGTATACACGGTTGTACTTTGACCGTAAAGGCTCCTTTCGTTTCTCCTACCAGAAAGGTCGCTGCTTTCAATCCTCCGGAGGTCGGAGTCCGCCCAGAACAGCTTCCCCAGCTGGCTGTCCACGGCCAGGGCCACGGGCTTGCTCAGCCCGCTGGCAAAGAGCAGCTCTCGTTCTGTTCCGTCCAACGCCGCCCTTTCGATCCTGGGGGGAGACCTCTCCTGCAGGTTGGTGAAGTACATGTACCTGCGGAAGGAGAGACGGTCCAGATATATCCCTCCTTTGCTCCTCCCCACCAAACCAGCAGGCTGCACATCGCTGGACTGCTGCGGAGGCAGGAGAGAGCGCCCTAGCTAGAAAAGACACGAGGGGGGGCGGCAAACAGCGGATTCGGAGACCATCCAATGTGGTGCGTAGTGGGTGGGAGGCCATAAGAAAATCTGAAGCTCATTCAAGGTAGAATAAAGGTTCTGGGAGAAAAAAGACAATTCCACACCACGGCCAAAGAAATGGCTTGGAGTTACATGGAATTCAACACTTTTATTTTAATTTAAAATGAATTAAAACAAACAAACAAAGGAAGCTTGCTTCCAATTTTCCAAAGCTACCTGCTTCAACGGTATCAATTACTTAGGGTTCAAAGTTTGAAATGCAGATAATCTTTGATTTCAATCTTTTTTTTTTAAATTGCATTGCTGTACTTGAAAAATAATCAGAAAAGCTGCATGTTAAAAAGCAGTTAATATCTTAATCTGTTAATTATGGCAGCATACATAATCTTAAACTCTCATTAACTGGAGCTTAAAAATCCACCAACTGCTCTGGATTTTGTTCCCTTTCTCTTTCTAGCAGAAAAGAGACACAGTGGTCTACAAAAGCAGGAGGCTAAACAGTCCCTCAGCATTTTATTTTATACTTCTGCTTCTATAAAGATTAGAAGCTGCTTGATTTATAGAGGCCTCTCCTACTCATTTATTTTATCTGCATTGCACACACTGTTTGCAAAACTCTTGCTACGCAATCCTTTAGCGTTATAGATGAAGACATCTCTAAATTCTCTTAGATGTCATAAAAACAATTTCACATTTCTGTACTGATTTATTATTGCAATTGTATCCACGCTTTATTACAACTATCGCACCACTGATTTTAACTTGTTTATTCCACGTTTCCTCAGACCCGGTTTTATTTTGTGTAATATACTTTAAATCAAGTGTTTTTCAAACTTGTCAACTTAAAGGATGTGTGAACTTCAACTCCCAGAATCCCCCAGCCAGCATGCTGAGTGAGCGGAACTGTTAAGCAACTTAGAAAAGGAATAAAAAAAATAATTCCCGCTTTTGAAGTCTGATAAACCTGGAAAGGGATTTTTTTTTAAAAAAAACTTAAAATTTTTCTTTAGCATTTTTCCTTCTTTCTCTCACGGCTTCCTAAAGTTCCTTCTGGAAGTTTCTAGAAATCAAAAGCGGAAGTTAAAAAAAAAAAGTATCACCTCCTTGAGTTGTTCCTTGTTTTTCCTCATGTTTTACACACCTGAGCTAAAATGCGCACAACCATTAAAGGCATACAACAACATTTCGTTTGTTTAGAGCAGGGGTGTCAAAATGGCGGCCCGTGGGCTGGATGCATCACGCACAGGCCACGCCCAGACACACAGAAAAAAACCCGTCACGATACGTCACGTGACACGATAGTTTGACACCCGTGGTTTGAATAATGCCCGTTTTAGAGTGTCAGGTTCAGCACCCCAGGATTTGTATCTTGATAGAGACTTTCTTTACAGCATTCAACCTGAAAGGGTTGACGTGGCAGAGCAGAAAACCGCCGCAGGAGAAAAGTCAGGGGGATCTGGAACAGGAATGTCTGTAAGCCTTTTCCATCCTTACCCCTTCTCTGGATTCACAACGATCGCCCTGGGCCGATCCTGTTCGCCTTTCAACACCACGCCCATCAACCGTCCATCCAGCCGGGTGACGTTGATGACGTTTGTGGCTTCACAAGTCCAATAAATGTAACGGCTGTAAATATCAATACTCAGATCATATGGCTGGATATCTGGATTTTGATTGGGGACGGGACTCATCACAACGGTGAAACTCTGGAATGAAGGTGCAAGACAGAGGGGGCTTCAAGACGTCCATCAGAAACAAGCTGAAACTTGACATAAGAGCTACTTAGCGTGGGACACATGACGTAACCCTGCCACTCTCAACCAGGTACCCCCCCCCCAAATATTTTAGACAGTCCCAATAGCTAGCCTGCACGATGAGCAGTGGTGGTGAAGGAAAATGAAGTTTATTTTTTCTTCTTCTTCACAGAACAAGAGATAGTAAGATAGCAACGTAAATGTTGAAAAAGGAATCAAATTCAACTTTTCCCGTTAAGCACATATTGACAAACCCTACAATTAACCGTATAAAAATACTGTATGTGATACATATTTTTAATATTAAAAAAAAGAAAAAAAATTATCCCTAGTAATGCAAACATTACGCTAGACTGCTTTGATGTTTTTATTGTTGTTTTTATAAGCCACCAAAAGTTACGGTACACAGGATTGATGGCCATATGGACACATCTTATAAATAATAAGTAAATAAATCTCAAGGAAAGTTGAGCCATTTCTTGGAACTTCTTTTGGCCGTAAAAAAGAATAAAAACACTCATTCAAGAGATGAGCTGAATATCAAAAAGAAAAGGAATGTCTCCATTCAGAGCTCCTGGTTTAAAAATTCAGAAACTGGCCTGACTCTGTGTCTACTTTTCAGGAAGCCAAAGAACCATAGACATGAAGGACGCATTTAAACGAAGATCTTTTGAATTTTGCATTTGTGGCGAAGTAGGATGAATTTCATTCAAGTATCTTTAAAACATTTATACTCTAAAATTAAGCTCTACCTAAACTCAACCCTAAGGGACGCGGTGGCTCAGTGGGTTAGGATGCTGAGCTTGTCGATCAGAAGGTCGGCAGTTTGGCGGGTCAAATCCCGAGTGCCGCGTAGCAGAGTGAGCGCCTGTTACGCGTCCCAGCTTCTGCCAACCTAGCAGTTCGAAAGCACGTAAAAACGCAAGTAGAAAAATAGGGACCACTCTGGTGGGAAGGGAACAGCGTTCCGTGCGCCTTTGGCGTCTAGTCATGCCGGCCACATGACCACGGAGACGTCCTCAGACAAGTGCTGGCTCTTCGGCTTTGAAACGGAGATGAGCACCGGCCCCTGGAGTCGGAAACGACTAGCACGCATGTGCGGTGGAACCTTTACCTTTACTTTAAAAACTCAACCCTGAATTTGCCTCCTCTACCCAAAATTAAGATGTTCCTTAAAGGTGTTTATAAAGCCTTTCAAACATCAAATCCAGCGAGACAGGAATTGTTCTGCCTCTCGTCTCTCTTTGCCAAAGTGAAGAGCCATCGTTTAGCTACCTGACTGCCGTTCTCCTGGGACCTTCTGATAATGTTTTGGCGAGAGTCGATCCAGTAAAGCTGCTTTTCCAGTGGATCATAGTCGATTGCCCGAACATTTCTGAGGCTGTGTATCGGAAGGATGATCTCTGGACTCTTCAACCCATCGATCACCATACGGTTGATTGCATTCTTCTGACTAAACAGCAAGAAACTTGTCGGGGCTGATGGAGAAATGCCAGGAGAGAAGGCCCAGTTAGGCTGAAGAGATTAAGATCGTGGGTCTAAAAATATTCCAAAATGTCCCAGAAAATGAAAGGACTGCAACTATGG
Organism: Vipera ursinii; assembly: GCF_947247035.1. Taxonomy (NCBI): domain Eukaryota; kingdom Metazoa; phylum Chordata; class Lepidosauria; order Squamata; family Viperidae; genus Vipera; species Vipera ursinii. The sequence goes on from NC_139515.1 coordinate 877,485, forward strand.
AAGGACTACCTTCCTTTATAAAATCAATCTATCTATCTATCTATCTATCTATCTATCTATCTATCTATCTATCTATCTATCTATCTATCTATCTATTTGGCCTACAGAGAGAGACTAGAGCAGGGGTCCTCAAACTTGGTCACTTTAAGACTTGTGGACTTCGACTCCCAGAATTCCCCAGCCAGCACGGCCCCCTGGATTAGAGAAAGGAAGGTGCTGTTCAGAGGGAAATTCTTTAGGAGGTGAATAAAGAAATTGTAACACCATCTTTAAAAATAGATTACTTTTTAGATTACTAAATTACTTTTTAGACACACAGGTTAAAATGTCCAAATCTGGTCTACAAATCTAGTTAATAACTGCTCCCAGGCATATTGTTAAAAACAGCAATTACTGGGCAAACGATGCACTTCCAATAAGTGAAAAAACAAAAAAACCCACAATCCTACAGGTGAGCCTCTCGAAAATTTTCCATTTTCTCTAGTCCCTCCAGATTTGAGAACAAGATGCAAACTTTATGATTAGGAATTTTTTTTAAAAAACCCTTGGTCCAATTCAACCATTTTATCTGAGCGGAAGAATAAAAACTCTGGGTTTATGGCGAGCCAGCCTTTAGGAACGCAAGCGAACGCCACCGTCCGTGTTTCCGGCTTACCGCTACACGTTCTGTTGTCCGGGTTCAAGGAATAGTGAGCGGGACACCCGCAGACAAAGCCCCCCACGGGCACTGCCAGGCAGAGGTGGGAGCAGTGCCCGTTGCTGGAGGCGCACTCATTCCAGCCCGCTTGCCGGGAGGAGTGGAAGACCAGGATGTCCATCACGTAGTCCAGGTGGTTTTGGATGATGGTCCGATTCTGCCCGCTCGTCTTGTTGGCCCGCTCGATGCTACGCCGGCTCCAGTCGGTCCAGTAGATGTAATCCTGGTACTGAGTCAGGCCGAAGGGATGCGGTAAATCGTCTGCGATGACATCACGGTCAAGGCCTGGGTGCGGAAAAGGGGAGGAAGGAAGGAAGGGAGGGAGGAAGGGAGGGAGGAAGAGAAAGAAAGAAAGAAAGAAAGAAAGAAAGAAAGAAAGAAAGAAAGAAAGAAAGAAAGAAAGAAAGAAAGAAAGAAAGAAAGAGACATATGATACCCCTCTACAGGAGACCACTGACCCTGGAAGTCCTTGACTTACAACTGGTTGTTTAGCAACTGTTTGAAGTTACAATACCCCCCACCCCACCCCACCCCCCGCAATATTATGGCTCTGGAGCTCCAACGGCTTTCCCCAGTCAGGCTTGGGCACATTCTGGGCACCTGGGATTGGCCTGAATTTATGACCATGGTTACATGACTCAATTTATGACTTTTTTTTTTAGGCTGAAAACCAGCGTTTACTTCAAAATGGCTTGTGATTAGCAGTGGGTTTGCTGGACTGCTGCAAAAAAAAGATGGTGAAATTGAGTCATTGTTTGGGTGACCCGCTTTAGGACCATCACAATTTACAACTGTAGCGGGCAGGCTCTGTTATAATCATGTCAAGGACTACATGTATGTTGCTGTGAGTGCGCTGCCTCACACACACACACACACACACTTGCTTACCCCTCACATACAAAGGAGAATATATACAGGTAGTCCTCAACTTACGGCAGTTCGCTAAGTGATGAATTAGGAACTATATTTCTCACTTAACGACTGTTGCAGCATCCCCAGAGTCATGTGATAAAAATCCGGACGCTTGGCAACTGACTCATATATATGACGGCTGCAGCGTCCCCCTGGGGTCAGGGGGTCCCCTTTTGCGACCTTCTGACAAGCAAAGTCCACGGGGAAGCCAGATTCACTTAATGACCAGGTTGATAATTTAACAACCGCAGTGATTCGCTTGACAAATGTGGTGTAAAATGGGACAAAACTCACTCAACAAATTTCTCACTTGGCAACATAAATTCTGGGCTCACTTGTGGGTCGTAAGTTGAGGACTACCTGTATATAGCTTGGGGCATTATAAAATTTGTAAAATAAAAAACAAAATGGCCTGAACTACTTCAGTTTGTCTAATAAGGGAACAATGCGTAAAGAATTCAATTGCTGGAAAATGGGTATAGGAAAAATGTTATTTTTCTAATCCTGAACAACGCAAGCCCCTTTACCTTCTTCACAGAAAAGAAGTCTTAAGATTTATTAGACTGTTTGGCTCAGGTAGGACCACCTGGTCAGTCTTGACGGTGTCTGAAAAACACCGCCTCCTCTCACCGGGGGGGGGGGGTCACCAGGAAACCCGTCCGAGGACACATTTTGGGCACTATACCGAAGCGGTTCGGGACGGCCTTCCTCTGGGATTCTTTTCTAGCTTCGAAGCCCTGAGGAGCTCCTCGCAGGCTCCCCTCCCAGTCCTAAACCTTGCTTGTCTTTCGGCCGTCATCTGAACAATGCCTGATTTGGCTAGTGCCACAGACAGACGAAGCTGAGGACGGGCGTATCTGCAGGGAGAAGGAATTTCTTAAACGGGGGGGGGGGGGGGGGGGGCAGTGGAGAAGGACGGGCTCCTTCCGAAGAATTCAGACACCGGAGAATGGGGAGGGTCTTCTTGGGGAATATCGTGGCCCCGAAGGTTTCTTTAAATTTAATTTAATGTAATTTTTGTACTGCTCCGAGTCCGCTACCTGCCTGAAAAAGGTTGGCTTAAGCTACATTTCCATTATCTGTCCGGAATCGTAACCGCGGGGGAAAAAAGTAATCCACAGCTGTGAATTACTGTCCCGTGTGCAGATGCTGAACATACGGAAGACAAACGTGGCAATACGAGAGACCTTGGAAGGCCAAAAGCATTATCCAAACCCTTAAATATCCCGGTTCATGAGGACGCTGGGGAAGAGGATTTTCAAACTTTCCCGAGCTGTCCTCTCTACAATATCACTTTCTAGGTATTGTCCCTTTTATTTCTTTCTCCTCACTTTTAATATTACTACATGAAGTGTCTATAAACTCAATTGTTACTTCAAACAGACAGTTAATGTTTGGGTAACAACGATGTATGAATTTAAACTCTGCATTATTATGCATTATTTTATTAGTACTTCTGTTTCTGTTGAAAGCACCTCACAAGCCTACATGATCCTGGCGTAATGAAGACCGTTAGTTGATGTCTACGGCCAAGCAAAACTCACCCAGCATATTTGAAGATTCGATCAAATTGGTGTCCAAGTCAGTCCAATACAACCTCCTTTTAACGTAGTCGATGGTCAGACCGTTTGCTCGTCCCACATTCGGCACTAAAGTGCTACGTTCACTGCCATCCATGGCTGCTCTGTCGATTTTGGGCTTCCCACCCCATTCGGTCCAGTACATGAACCTAAAGACACACGGAATATTCCATGTTTATTTCCTAAAGATGCACAAACAATCAGGAGTAGAAAATATCCGAGTGATAAAATTTAAAGTGATTATTCTGAGCAAGAATAAGTGTCTTTTAAAACTAAATAAAATTTCATTAAAATAAAGGTTTATTTCTTTTAAAGATAAAAATATACTAAGTACGTTTATTTAGAAGATAACACTTTAATGCTACGCTAGCTCCCTGCCTTGATGTTTGCAAAGGGGAAGGTGCAGACTGAGACCACAGTATTTTTGTTAAATAATTGCCACCCATTTTCTTTTTCATCATTTTGTCTGAAACAAATATATTGGTATTTGGTACAATATTTTTACATTCCAGACAGATAAAATTCTAAATAGCAATTTGCACCGTTGCTATGCAATCTTTACTATGGAAAGGACTTAATTTTTTTTTTTTACCATAGGGGACTTTTGTACAAGATTATCACTGTATCTGCTCATTTGTGTCAAACTTTGAATTGAATTTTAAACTAATTTGGCACAATTGCATTGGCTGGCCAATTCAGGGGACTTCTATGCAAATTTAAATAATAAAAGAGCAACGAAAAATAGCACAAGTAAATGGAATAACCCAATTTTAAAACTGAGTGCATTACTGTATCCTCAGTTTTTTTAAAATCTTTGTTTTGATTTAAAGATACATTTCTGCCCCAATTGCACAAACTATCTTACAATATCCTATAGACTTTTCAGGGCTGATTTCTCAGAGTTCACAAAACAGATTAAAAATTCAGCTTAGCTTCTGAATATGAAGAATTAAGCAAGCAGCGCACCCTTCAGCGGGATCCAGGGCCAACGCCCGAGGGCTGTCAAGATCCTTCCAGACTAGGACCTGGCGATGTTGACCATCCAACTTGGACACTTCAATACGGTTCGTCCCCGTATCTGCCCAGTAGAGATTCTTCCCTAACCAATCCACAGCCATGCCTTCCGGATAATCCAGTCCAAACTCAACCACGTGTTCCAGGGCACTTCCGTTCATGAAGGCTCTACTGATGGTCTGCAAGGAAAAAAGAGAAACGAGGGTGCACGAAAATTTAGGGGGCCATGCTACCTATCGGTATATCTGGGAAGGGGTCCACACAGACAAAGCAAGGATGCTCCTTGTCAACTAGAGCTTGATCTCTAAGAGGATCGCCCAGATTTGGGATGCCCCTTTCCCGATTTCATCTAGATCAGGGGTAGGGAACCTTGGCTCTTTGATGACTCGTGGACTTCAACTCCCAGAATTCCTGAGCCAGCCTGGCTCAGCTTGGAAACCTCTCCCTTTCCCCTCAGCGTGGCTGGCTGGGGAATTCTGGGAGTTGAAGTCCACCAGTCATCAAAGAGCCAAGGTTGCCTACCCCTGCTCTAGATGAAACCTGGAGGCTCGCTTTCAGTCTACATTTGAAAACACTTTTCAACAGAGTCAATGAGCAGGTATTCCCTCGCGGCTGGCAATCTCCATACCCTTCTTGGCCCAGTCCAGCCTTCCCTTAGCTGGCTCCTTCCAGATATCCTGGGACCACACTTCCTGGCTTCTACGGTGTCCATTAACTTAGTGAACTGCAGTTCCAATGTATCTGGGGGGGGGCGTGTGTGTGTGTGTGTGTGTGTGTGTGTGGCCATGTGCTCAGTTAGGTAAGGAGTCTTGCCCTGTAGAGCTGGGTTTTTCAACCTCAGCAGCTTTAAGCTGTGGGGAGTTCAACTCCCAAAATTCGCCAGCCATCAAAGTTACAAGTCAGCAAAGGTCAGGAAAATTCAGGAAACTTAAAAGTTGGCAATCCATGTCTAGAGGATATGGCTATTCCTGAGACCCCCAGTGTGTTGTAGCAGGGAACCCAGATGCATTTTTCTCTCTCTTCTTTGGAATGATGCCACTAACAAGAGAAGAGAAGATCTCTTAGCATCTCCAGAATTTGGACGTTACCCATTTGCTAAAAGAACCGAGACTTGGTCTGGTTACCCAACTTGATGAAATGTTCCTCAGTCAATTTTAGTAAGACACGAGAGATATGCTGACCGCATTACCTTCAGCGAGATGTCTGTCCAGTATATGCGATTGTCCGACACGTCGAAATCCAGGGCCGAGGCTTCCTTGACTCCTGTTAGCGGGATAGCGACGTTATTGTTGTTTGTCTCGAGAGAGATTCGCCTGATATCCGCCCTACGGGAGAAGAGCAGAAAGGCTTCCGGGACAATGCAGGTCTTCAGGTCCGTCAGGAGCTCCAGGCCGATGGGGCAGGCGCAGCGCAATCCTTGGGGCCGGTACAAGCAGAGGTGGCTGCAGCCCCCATTGGATTCTGCGCAAGGATTTGTGCCTAAGAAAGCAGGAACAAAACTTTTAGCGTTGCTAAATCTTCATCATTGCTCCACAGCGGTCAGGTCCAAAGAATGGAGTTCCTTCTGAGTTGTTTCTTTGTGGCCATTCACCTACAGACAGAATCTTGCCGGACTAAAGCAATTATCTGCAATAACTATAGAGACACTCTGTGAATTACTAGGCAGGATCCGTCCCTGCCCTCTTCCTGCCCACCAGACACTCCACGTCTGCCGCCTACTTAAGTGTATGAATATGTTCAAAAAATAATCTCTCTGGTTTACAGGAGAGGAGTTTGATGTTTAAGACACTCACCCATAATCTTGTGGACGTTTGTCGCCTTGAGGCCCATGAGATCCGGCAGCTGGTCAATTATGATCTCTCTTTCTGCTGTCCGCTTGTGAACCCGCTCAATACTTCGCCTTTGCCAGTCTGTCCAATAAATATAGTCCCCCAGCAGGGTGAATCCAAAGATGTGGGGCAGCTTGTCCTCCACAAGGACTCTTCTGCTGGTTCCATCTGTTTTCATGACCTACACGAGTACAAACACACACACACACACACACACACACACACGTACAAGATGGGTTTGAATTAGTAAACTCAGATTCTTGCACAATGCAATTCTTGTCAGCCAATGCAGTTCAATAAATCTCACATTGTAACTCAAAAGTTTAACAAGTGCATTTCTGCATTAATGTCTGCTAAACAGCCTCCTTTAATAACCTTTCCTTCTACAAATTCCATCACACCTAGTTGGAACATATTAGACTTTACATGAGAGGCGTCATTATGTCTTAGCTCTGCAGTCGGGAACTAGCTAACAGCAGAAACTTCACAGACTCTGCAAGATAAGCTGCGCTGCTGGTGACTAGAAAAAGGAAATATCCAGGGAATACTGAAACTCTAGATCACACATGCCAAACACAAGGCCCGGGGGCCAGATCCGGCCCGCGAAGTGGTTTCATGTGGCCCGCAAAGCCATCCTGGAAACAGTGAGGGAACGGCCCCCGCTGCCTTGGCCCTGGCCCAGAGACCCTCAGACCTGTCCCACTCCTGCCCAGGCCCCCATAGGCACCCTGGATGCCAACGATGTAGAGCTGGCCACGCCCACCCAGTAGGCCACACCCACTCTAGCCACACCCACCCAGTAGGCCACGCCCACCCTGGCCACGCCCACCCGGCCCCCTGAGGGCAACCGCAATGCTGATGCGGCCCTCAATGAAATTGAGTTTGACACCCCTGCTCTAGATGTAAGACCGACTCGGGATCTCACTCCTAGGCTCGTCCAGCCTTCAAGGTGGGAGGTACTTTTCCCACATTCATTCAGACGTTCTTTCTTCACTGAGCAGCGTTGCTTACCGCGGGGGTCTGCAACCTTGAGAACTTTTAAGACTTGTGGACCTCAGCTCCCAGAATCCCTCAGCCAACTATGCTGGCTGAGGAATTCTGGGAGCTGAAGTCCACAAGTCTTAAAAGCTGTCAAGGTTGCAGCTCACCGGCTTACTCTCTTGCCTGCTACAGCTACATCTTCCTTATCGCTTCAGAGATGAAGCAGAATTAGCTAATAGAATAGCTTCGAGGTTATTTGCCTTGTGAGGATCTGGGTTTATCATTTCCCATAACTGGGAATTGAGCCCAAACCTATGATTAATGCAAAGCTTCTTTTCGTATCATATCTGCCCATTTAAAAATGAATTGGGACATACAGTATGTCCAGGGGAGGTCTGGAGAACTGAAGATGCTTCTGCGAAAGTGGAGCTGAGGGCCAGGACAAAAAACAATTGACTGGCGAGTAGACCGATTCTGCGGAGCCTCCCTGGATAAAGGGAAGGGAAGGAGATGGCCCACATGTGCTTCAGGTGACTGCTCCTCAGAAGGAAGCTGCAGGCCAGCCATTTTCTACTTGTTTTGGTACTGGGAGACGAAGGCAGCCATCTTGCTCACACCTCCTCACGGAGGAGCCTTTTAAAAGACACTAAATTCACAAAACTCACTTTCTAATCACTTTTGGAAATTTATTTATTTATTTATTTATTTATTTATTTATTTATTTATTTATTTATTTATTTATTATTTAAATTTGTATACCGCCCTTCTCCCAAAGGACTCAGGGCGGTGAACAGGGCATATATAAATAGAAAATACAAAAATTAAAAGAGAATTAAACAATTGCCCAATAAAAAACAGTAACAGTAACAACAATTGCCCATTAACCTTCTTGGAGACCTTCAGAGGAAAGGTTTAACAACCGAAAGAATTTGAAACATACAGGAAAAAAGCTAAATAAGATTTTGATCTAAATAAGGGCAAATCATAAGATAAATTTGGGATACTGATTCTTAACTGTAAGTTTTTGGAATTAACTATAAAAAATAAATAGGAAACAGACCTGTTTTGGCTATGCTGGCTATTGTCAAGTCATAACAAAGATAAATTACTTTATCGATTTCAGAATCTGGATTATCTAATGACATCAGAAACATCAACCACCGGTTAACCACTGGTGGTGCAGTGGCTGGAATGCAGTACTGCAGGCTAACTCTGCCTGCAGTCTGGAGTTCAATTCCGAAGGGACTGAAGGTCGTGTCAGCCTTCTGTCTTTCTGAAGTTGGTAAAAGGAAGACCCAGATTGTTGGGGGGCAATACGCTACCGTTATAAACGGCCAGGAAGTGCTGTGAAACATTATGGAGCGGTATGGAAGACCGCTATTGCTGCTGTTATGAAAGGAGATCTTTTAGGGATGAGGCCAGAAATCAGTAGCTACAGGATCAACAGTGTTAGCAATACTGACAAGACTATGAGCAAAAGAAAGGACTGAAAGCAGAAATTACAGGCCAAGAGGATGTTTTGGAAAAGGCCACTTTACTGGACGTACAAAAGAAACTGTCTGAAGTTTTAAAAATGGAAAGAGAAATACAATCCAAGAGAATGACCTGGACATGTTTTCTTATTGGACCTACAAAAGACTGGGTTAAAACCTTCAAAAAAAACCCCTGTACAACGGGATAAAGAAACCTGTTCCCAGGTACAAGAGCCACTGCCCCCAAGAAGAGTGTGGGGTAGCAGCTGCTGGAAAGGTGATCCCCAAAGGCAGGTTTGGACTTCCGCCAGGGCAGAACAGCTCCTCTGTTCTGTGCTTTTATAAGCGCCGTTCCTTTCTGAACTTCTGGACTGGGCCAGGGAGAAAGAGGTGATAATAATAATAATAATAATACCCGGGAGACTCGGTGGGACGCTGCTGCCGAAAAAGGACGGGGGTGGCTGGGCTTCCTTCCTTTCGGAGAGCCATCGAACCAAGTGTTCTGTTCCAGCCTACGACCGGCCCTGTTTGAATGTTAGGGACAACCCCTTTTTATAGTCAACAGGCTGGAAAAAACCCAACCAAATTTATTTACAGAGTTCAAACAAGAGTTAAACCAAAAGTTCAAACAAGAGTTAAACAGGAATAACAGACCAGGACTCTAGCAGAAGATCTTCAAACGGTTGCCTTCAGCAACCAGCACCTCCCACACCTTCCCCTTTTATCAGCAGTCCCAAGGCGTGGCTTCTCATTGCCTTCTCCTCCTCTCACCGAGGTGCCTCACTGCCTTTCTCTGTTCTGCTCTGCTGAATTGCCTCCTGCTCCTAGCATCCCTGAATAGATCCAGCTGTGAATCATCTTCGTCCAATACCTCGTGCTCACATGGCTAAGTCTGATGAGGAACATGACAGGAGGGGCCAGGGTGAGAGTCCTGCAGTCCATCAGAGCCTCCCTCTGACACCAAAGGCTCTCCAACGCCCCCCTCCTCCTCCTCTTCAGAATCATCAGACTCAGCTGCCGGTATCACATGCTGACGCTGAATCACAACACCAAGGATGCCGAGGTGACGGGGACGGTGCACCTTCCAAGCAGATCCTCCTGATCCTCCATCCCAGCTCGGTGGCTTCTTCAGTCATTTATCACCCACAGTTTCCTCTTGGATGGAAGTGCAGACCTGCTACATTTTATAGAGGCTGGCTGAGAAGGGAGCAGGAAATCCTTTTCTCTATGGCCGTCGGCTGAAGCCCCCACCTTCCCCTTGCTTGAGCGTTGGAGTGACCGGAAAGGCAAGGGGGGCGTCCCCTAATAAAACACACTCTCTCCTCAGGTCACCCTCATGTAACCATCCTAGATACAACACAGCACCTGAACCGCAATCCTACGATGGAGGGAATTTAACTTCAAGAATGGATGTTAAGCCACTTTTCTAAATCTGTCATAATTTCAAACAACTGTTAAACAAATGGTTGTAAGTTGAGTACTACATATAGCTTCCATATAGCTTCCATATTGTTTAAATATAGTAATTACTGTACATAAGTTGCACGTACGTTATTTATTATATACAAGCTATGTACACACAACAGGGAGCAGTCCCCAACTTCCTCACGCGAATGATGTAACCTAGTTGAGTAATAAAGCATCTGTAAGGGATCAACCAGGCTCGGAGAGCGTTGAGGACTCCGCGGTTCAATCCCAAGCTACAGATACTCTTTTCTATTGGATTCTCTGACTGCACGCAGAATATGCTGTACTTCTTAAAATGTACATATATTGGTTTTATAGCCATATTCCTTATTTAAATATACAAGAGTGTCTGCGGGAGATAAAAGTAGTCTTACTATCCTACTATATGCAGAGGGGAAGATGTCCCGTAGGAATGTCCCTACAAGCAGACCTGTTCTGCCATCTTGAACGGCTTCCATCTTTAGTTACTGTAAAAGGACCCGTCTCTCACCTAGAAAGCATCAATCCCAAAGGAAGAGGAGACGATGAGAAGGAAATGCCAGTATTTCAAGACCACGGCCAAGAAAGTGGCACGTTTGCAGGCTACTTCATCCAAGTAACTCTGGAGAAGACCAGAAGTGATGATCAAGCTGTTCCACCCATTCAAGATGACCGAGTACCTATCACAGCAAGTCCTTCAGGTACAAAGACACCCCCCCCTTTTTTTTCAGTTTAAACAAAGTCAATTCACAAGTAGGGAATGTTGATTTACGAACAGAAAAAACGAGACGAGGCTACGGCTACGAGTAACAGCTGCTCTTGTTCTTTTCCTGACTCTTGAGACTGTGTTTCATATTCCTTAAATAGAGGTGCCGTCTAGCAAAATTCCTGGCTCCTCACAAGAGTATTTGAGAAGGAGAGAAAACGAGGCAGCAGAGGAACACGACAATGCTACGTTGTCGATCGCTTTAGAAGGCGAGGCTGCTTCTCAGAGGAGAGGAATCAAAAGGCCTCTAGGGAAGAAGCTGCTCTAAATTTCAGCCTTTAACCTTTGGGGCTGGTTTTAAACCACAGTGTGGATGGATTTCACAGTGCAAGACGACTCTTAACTACAAGGATAAAAACAACAACAGAAAACATATGTGGCTTCCCACATCACACGCCAGGGACCGAGCTCCAGGCGCACAGATGTCCTGCTTCAGAAGATACCAGCGAGCAAGTACGCCAATGTAGATTTGCAGGGCAACGGATGCACTACGGCTCCGAACTCCTCTCGAAGGCCTGGATCGCTTTAAAAAAGCCAATACAAAAAACCTGCCAGTCTGTCTTTCCCGCCCCCCCCCCCCCTTTTTTCGGCTGCTTCGGAATGACTTTATTGAAATTACTCCCACACCTTCTCCTACACGGTCCAGCTCCATAAAACATTAACAGGGACTGAGGAGGAATCCCAGGGACCAAGGAACCTTGCAAGGGGTCAGAGAAGTCCTTATGGCAGCCAAGACCCCAAACCTGCCCTTTTTTATGGCCGGGTTGCCATTGTGACTTGGTGGAGCAGTGGGCTAATGCCTCCTTAAGTAACACCAGCTGCCTGCAATTAGTGCAGGTTCGAGTCCCACCAGGCTCAAGGTTGACTCAGCCTTCCAGCCTTCCCAGGTAGGTAAAATGAGGACCCAGATTGTTAGGGGGGCAATTAAGCTGACTTTGTAATAATGCCGCTTGGGGTGTGTGTGAAAGCCCTAATAAGCAGGCATATACATAGAATGAAGGCTACTGCTAAGCTTGTAAGCCGCCCTGAGTCTTTGGAGAAGGGCGGGATATAAATGGAATTAAAATTAAATTAAAATTAAAATTTAAACCCACCTCGACCTCTACAGATGAACCTGCAGCACAACTGACACTTCCGCTTATTTATTGGCTTCCTTATTTGAGTTACCTACTGCCCAGGTGACTTTGGGCGGCTTACAACCAAAAACCATCTTATTAAGAGAAAATACCACAAACCAGAACAGCAAAGTACAAAAATGGAACAAAATGGAAAGATAACTTCCTTCTTCCTCCAATATTCAATAAGTTTAGCTTTAAGGATAAAGCGACGCAGAGAAAAACAACTAAAAGAAGGAAAAACTAGCAGGATGTGGCCGATATCCACTGTACCGCACGGAGTTTTAGACATGCTACGTACAAAGAGTGGGGACATGCGCTGTTTTGGACGCAAAATGAGCTTTTCTCTTATTCTGGAAGCACTACAAGCTTGAAGCAGAGTTCCAACCTTCTTCCCAAATGATCAAAGCAGCCTTTCTCAAGTTCAGAATGGTAGTAGTGCCTCACATGAATTCAAAGCCTCAAGATCTCCACACTCGACACCACTGTCTGTCCAGTGTACAGAAGCTCAAGGGAAGTTGTTGGTGCAACTATTCCTTATCTCTCTGGAAATGAATTTGATTTCTTTCTACCTCATCTGGAGAGCCCAAGAAAGGGAATAATTCTTCTCCCCAGACTGATCGTTCCCTCAATTAAGTAAAAAACTCCATTAAAAAGTCCCATTGTTCTGAGGCAGAACACTCAGCTCTTGAATTAAGGAGATCTTTCCTTCTCTTGATTGTGGGAAATTCATTTACACGTAGAAAAGAGATCTGAATCTGGAATTGGGATCTGAACTGCAAAGTGAGCTACTCTTGCAGAGTTGCGGAAGTTGTGTGGAGCCGGGACCGTATCCGATCCGTGTTTTTGAACTGGGCACGTAACAGGCCAGAGGGCTGAAGGACTTATCTGTGTGCCAAGGGGAAAGTGCCAGAAAGGTCCAACAGAATAGGAAGTTCTCGAAAAATGGAGGGACTAAAAAGATGGAATCTCCGCAAGACACCCGAGGATTTGCCACACAAAAGAGGTTGAGCAAAAATTCATATTCCACGTACAGCTGTTCCAAAGGGAAGAACATTTCAAACGATATTATGATTAACACTTTACTCTGTTCTACTTCAGCTAGCGAATGGAGTGATAGCAGCTACTCAAGATTTGCAGAGCTTTCCACTCTTACGTTTTTTAAAAGAAAATCCATGGAGAATCTCTCTTCTTTAATTAGCAATGATCGGTTATTATGAAATGCTGAATTCCTGACCAAAGAATCAGAAAGGAAATTAATTACAGAGCTTTTTGGCCCAGGCACACCCCATCACAAACAAGGTTTCCCTCTGTAACCAACGTTCAGCCAGGATCGCCATCATCCTTACTTGCGATCGCTATGTGATCCTTCTTTCAGAAATATCGGCACGAATGGATCGCAGAAATTGCTTTAAGTTAGACATTCTGCCTCTGTGCCTTTTTTTAAAGCTTTGAGGAGAGCCCCCCCCCAGAAGTTTGGTTGCTAAGTTGTATACTGTGAGCGTTAAGTTTGCCTTTTACCCATAATAGATGGAATTATTTTTGGATCCATTTTCCCCATTCCAAGATGATATTTTAAAGACCTATACAATTTTAATATTTAGCAATTGTCACAGGCATTACTACTTTTAAGTAAATCTTACTAGACTGACCAGAGAGAGCAAATGGACATTTAGGGCATGAGCATTATATTCTGCCTGGAAACAGACTTTTAAATGTTTTTAGAAAGGGCTGTGTGGAATTAGGGCCTCAGGCACACACGCCGCCGTATCAAAATTCATTAGGATGTGTTGGAATGGTCCGACCGGCATAGAATTACAGTAAGCGGCAGGTTGGGGAGATCCATTTCGTCTGCATTCTTCCCTCATTGCACAAATCCTGGCACCTGGTCAATTTCTCCAGCCTCCCTTCTCCTTTAGAAAGTGGCGCAAAGTGGAAGGAGGAACCCAACAGCAAGTCTAAAGCATCACAGAGCCGCCTCGGAGAGAAGAAACAAATCACGAGGGTTAGGATAATGTTTTTCCCCAAAAAATCCCGTGCAGGAAAGGAATGAAGTACACTTCCCAAAAAGCACATCTGGAGCCTTCTCCTGCTTTGGACTCTTAAGAGCTGGAGGAGGAGGAGGAGGAGGAGGAGGTTTATATTCCATACCGTGAAAGTTGATCAAACAATGGTTCATGTTTTGGAGGAGGGAGGGGGCTGCTCCAAAGCTCACCGCAGGGGTGTGGGTTGGGGTGGCTTTTAACCTTCACAGAGTAAGAAAGAACGAGATCAAAATGGGAAAACTCGCAGAGACCCAGCCGCAAGGACTGCAGACTGTTGAAAAGGGCTGCCAGGCAAGACCCAGTAAGTCCGCATCAGTGCCGGATGCTTTGAACCGAATCCTCATTTTAAGACCGGGTCGCGTTGGTGATTTCATGCCCCGTCCAATTTCATCTCCAGGCAGAAGATAAAACATGTAATCCCAGCCGAGCAAAGCAGATCATGCATTTTTTAACCTCCCTCCTGGCATGACAGGGGAAAGTAAGGGAGCCAGCGAGGAATTGTCCCCGTCAGACGTTTATAGGTGGAGAAAATGGACTGAGATAAAGCAGGAAGCCGCAGCAGAACTCCTCCTCCTCCTCCTCCGCCCCGCTCAGCTGCAGGCTGCCAGATAAATGGGGAACAAAAGTTTCCTGCTGAGACCCCTGCCAATAGCCATTAGTCCCTGCAGAGGCTTTACTATCATCATCATCATCCTCCGGGAGCCGTGTGAATCAGCAAGTTTGAAAAAGGAAAACACATCAGCATGTAGAAGAGGGGGGCCGGGGGGGGAGAGAGGGGGAATCTCAAGATACAATATTGGGTTTTGCAAGAGACTTGGATTTTTTTTCCTGGTTAATTCTACAAAACTGCCACCCGAGAAGGGCTGCTTGAGAAAAACAAAAAATGGATGCGCAGACGCCTTTTAAACTGGAAGCCTTAAGAGTTGGTGTCATTTTATACACTGCAAAATGTTCGTGTCTTTGTTCTACAAGAAGTCCTCGGCTTACAACAGCTTGTTTAGTGGCCCTCCGAAGTGACAGCGGCACTGAAAGAAGTGGCTTACGACCGTTTTCCACGCTTACAACCGTCACAGGTGGCGATTAGATCACCCCGGGAGGTCATCTCACATTGTAAACTGTAAAGATGTAAACTGCCACAGTTTATTCGTCGCTGACCCTGCCATTCATTTCTCGTCAAGAACGTGAACTGAGCTGCCGACCCAAACAGCCCATCTCAAGGACGTACTTTGGATTTTGGACCAAGGAAGAGAGATGAAAATAACAAACCTCAATTTTGTCCGTTTTGGCATCTCCCCAGTATATCGTTTTTTCCATATAGTCCAGCGCCAAACCGTTCGGCCAGCCGAGTGAGGTATTTACCAGGACGACTCGGTCAGAACCATCCAAGGCGGCCCTCTCGATCTTTGGGATCTCTCCCCAGTCGGTCCAGTACATGTAGCTAAAAGGAAAAGGGTAAGATGGAATAAAACGCCGGCTGCAAAAAACGCCCAGTATTGACTAGAGACTAAACTCTGCTAACTTTGGCACTGTGGCCTGTACTTTCTTTAATTGACGTTATTTTTACTTAAACGTATCTGCAAAATTGTCTGGTTGAACTCCCACGACCATCTCCTGTAGAATTCTCACAAATAGCACTTCATGAGCGTGGAATATATCCAGCATTTTTTTTCCCCTTTTGTTCAATCCCGAGTGATTCTCAGAAACGGCCTGGACAAGTCTCTGCGCTTTTCTTGGCAAGGTATTTCAGAAGTGGTCTGCCATTGCCTCCTTCCTAGGGCTGAGGGAAAGTGGCTGGCCCCAGGTCAGCTGGCTGGTCTCGTGCCCAAGGCGGGACTAGAACTCACAGTCTCCTGGTTCCTAGCCAGATGCCTTCACCACTACGCCAAGCTAGGTCTTGTCCAACATTAGATCAGCCTATTTGCTGAAGGGGGGGGGGGGAAATTCCCAAAGATCGTCATTCTTTCTCCCTTTTCCTAAAAGTGTCAGGGTGATTAGAAAGGCATCATAAAAGGAAATGTTATCCATGATATGTTCAAGTTGCAGAGTTAAAATGTTTTTCAGCCTATTACCCAAGGGCTTAAAAAAAAAGAGTAATGCAAATGGAAAGCAACTTAAAACTGCCTCAGTTCGTTATTTTAAGAAAGAGGGGAAACATCAGCATTAAAAGAGGTTCACAGTTATCTCACAACAGGCAACTCAGAAAATGTGTAAGCGACAATGCTGACTATCAAGCAGATGGACTGCATTTTATTTTTATTTTTTACTTTGTTACCGTTTCAACCAATCGAGCGCAGCCCAGGAAATCCTTGTAGAAATTTCAGCTGCTTTTACACACGGGGCCTTATGTCCCAAGCTAATTTTCAGTTTAGCATCCAAATTTCTCATTATACTTTCATGTTGTAAATCAAATCTCGTCTTGGAGGAAGAGAGCAGATGAACAGGCTCTTTGGAATCATGGGCTATTCTAAAACAAGCTAAAAAGCTCCTATTGGTCCCAAATAATCCTCATTTAAGCACTCTAAAATGGAGATCACCAGGAATTATTTACGCCCAGTAAAGGGAGATTCCTATTTCTGAATCAGGGAAAGCATCTTGAAATGAACCGTAGATTTGACTGCGAGTATATGGTAGTTCCTAATTTTTTAAAACCTTTATAATAAAAAAATATGTTCCTTACCCAATCATAGGATCCAAAACTATGGCTCTCGGCTCTTCCAGGTCTTCCGAGATCAAGATCTTCCTCATAGTCCCATTCAGTCTCGTGACTTCGATGCGGTCCGTCCCCGTATCTGTCCAGTAAAGATTTCGGGCCACCCAATCCACAGCAATGCCATCGGGGTGTGCAATTTGTGCCTGTACAACAAACTGGCTAGCTGACCCATCCAGGAGCGAACGCCTGATGGCTCTCACTTCATCATCTGTCCAATAAATATACCCTTCCACGGGGTCATAGTCAATAGCGATGGCGTGCCGAATGTCTTCCAACTCCAGCACAATATCCGTGAAATCCGGCGTGTCCAAGGAGATCCGCCTCAGATCCGTCCTTCGGGCCAGCAGTAGCAACTCTGTGGCTCCTGCATAGAGGAAACCCAGCTAATTAAAATTAAAATCACTTCTCTGTTCACCCGCCTCTTTGTTGAAAACCTACAGGAATTTCATGGTATTTAGATCTCTGTGACATCACGCGCGACCGAGGACTGGCCTACCATCAGTCAACGAGTCCAGGGCTGCCGGGCAGTGGGGAAACGTTAGGAAAGGAAGGAATGAAGCCATTAATCTTTGCGAGCTGGGTCTGCTGGGAGAAGCAGCTCTCAGCATTTCCTGCGAATGAAGGCAAATTGAACTGCTGGCCAAGCGGGGACAAAGGTGGCCAGGAAACGACTGAGGCCTGGGAAGCGGGCTCCTTGTCCGTCAACAGAGAGCTGATTTATCTATCACCAGCCTATCAGGTACTTAGGAGCCGAGGATGTGGCAGCGCAAGGAAACGAGAGCCAATAGTCAGCCATCAACACACCAATCAATCCACAGGAAGCCACACCTAGCCACATAAATACCGCACTACGCAGGGAATAGCCAACGGACACATTCCAGTAGAGAGAAGTTCGCCGAGGATGATGGGCTCCGGCAGGAGTCCAAAAGCTCAAACAACTGAGCCCCCGGTCCAGGTGGCCGACCTATATTGGACCCTTCCTCCTTCCGGCCACCTCAACTCTCTGGCCTTAACAGCTCCACCGAGGAGCCGATGGCTTGGACCAGCTTCTCAGCGGAAGGGACGCCTGGCAGATGCTCCAGCTGAGCCCGCTCTCAAGCTGACCCACCAGCCTGCCTGTCGGAGCAGAGGCCGGGGGTCTCACCGCTAAGGCCCTGGGCTGCCAGCAGTCCGAAGCGACCCTCCCAGGAGGAAGGAAGCAGCCGTCCTGCAGTCCTCCTCAGAACAACTGACGGCCTGTTGTGGAACATCAGCAACTCCTAAGCAAGCGCAGTCGCTGGGGAGGGGGAGCTCCCCCTCGGCTTCCTCCTCCCAGATGCACCATCGGGAGTTTGTGCTCCTCCCTGCAGTGATCCCCATCAAGGCAGGCAATAAATCTGTCTGAACAGCAGCACGGGGAATTCACAGATGCGCGCACACACACCCCTTCCGTTCGCATCAGCTTTCAACTGAAAATGTCGGCCGTCCCTAACTCAGGCAACGTGAGAGAAAGGAAGACCCCGCCGTTCCCTTTTTTAGGAATTAAGAGTTGCTTTCATGCCTTGGTGGCGCAGTGGGCTAATGCCTCCTTAAGTAACACCAGCTGCCTGCAATTAGTGCAGGTTCGAGTCCCACCAGGCTCAAGGTTGGCTCAGCCTTCCATCCTTCCCAGGTAGGTAAAATGAGGACCCAGATTGTTGGGGGCAATTAAGCTGACTTTGTAATAATGCCGCTTGGGTGTGTGTGTGTGTGAAAGCCCTAATAAGCAGGCATATACATAGAATGAAGGCTACTGCTAAGCTTGTAAGCCGCCCTGAGTCTTCGGAGAAGGGCGGGATATAAATGGGATTTAAAAAAAAAAAATCTTCACTGCCGTAAAACGCACGAGCAAAACGGAACCCGCAGGGCAAAACCGACACCGCCTGGGGTTTGGGGCTTGCAAACCAGGCCTTTTTCTCCCTGGTCGTGGACCGTAGTTCCCTTTCATCTGTCCCCATCAGCACACCAGGGCTGCAGAGAGAAACCTTTCGTTTTAGAAGCTGTGGGAGAAAATAAGAGAGAGGCAAAAAGTGTCGGCTGATTACGGTGCCCTTGTTGCATCCTGTAATGTATGGTTTTCTGGGACTGCGTAGCTTCTGAGCGAGGCCAGGAAAGCACGCCCGGCTTCTTCAGAGGGATGCCAGGAGGCTTCCACCCGCTTCCACGGACCTTCTCTGCTTCTTCCTGTTGGGATTTGCCCCGCTGCAATCGCCCAGAATCCGCCTTCTTCAAGCTCAAAACCATACTGTGACCCTCTTCTGAACAGCAGGAGGATTCGGCCACTACTTACTACAGTGTGTGAACAAGACAATTTCAGAACTACTTGGAAATGCAGGATAAACTGAAGATGAAGAAGGCACTTTGGGTAAGCTTCCCTGTCACTGTGCTGCAAGGGCTTCAGAAACTCAGAATTTCACCGCCAGAGGAAAGTGGGCCAACCTGTTGAATGGAGAAGACAACCCTACACGTCTTTCTGAGGGTCTCTGGAATGACAGGTAGTCTTTGGACTTACAACCATTCATTCGGTGACCATTCACAGTTACGGCGGCACTGGAAAAAGTAACGTATGGCCACTTTTCTCATTGACCTATCTGCAGCACCCCGAGGGTCACGCGATCGGAATCCGGACACTTGGCGAACGGTTCATATTTATGACGGCTGCAGCGCCCCGGGGTCACGTGATCCCCTTTCGCCACCTTCCGACAAGCAAAATCAACGGGGAAGCCAGATTCACTTAGCAACCGGGTCACCTGTTTAACAACTGCGTCGACTGGCTTAGCAAGGGTGGCAGGAAAAGTCGTAAAATGGGGCAAAACTCCCTTGACCACTGGCTTGCTTAGCAACAGAAATTCAGGGCTCAATGGTGGTCATAAGTCCAAGACTGCCCGTGCTCCCATTTATTCTAGCAAAGGAGGAAATCACAATACAGATTATGCCAAAGACGCGCACGTCGTTCTGGCTGCTCTTTCCCAAGCCAAATTGACTCGTTCTTCAGTCAAGATTGTGTCGTGCTGAGGGGGGGAAAAAGCCACAGCCACACAGGAATGGCACGACCAACGTCAGAGAGCGCTTTACACACCACAGATATCTCTAAGGCAACTCTGGGAGCCACCAAGAGATCATCTTACCAGCAGCCTGTGTTTTTTTTTTAATTTCCCGTCTCTCTCAGCCCCGGCTGCCTCTTGCTCACCCCAGGGTTATTTTTGCACTAAATAGTAGCAAACAGAGGAGCTTCTCGTCCTATCCCTGCTTAAAGGTCGCTTTGAAAGTAGGCAGCCACAGAATTTAAGTGGCCTGACGGTGCCACCAGCCCTAAAATATCACTTGCCACAGATTTAATTGTATGCCATTTCCTAAAAGGTTTTCCCTAAAGGTTTTCGGGATTGCTGGAAACAGGAAGCAAAGGGCAACTGGGCCTCCAAGGAGTGAATTAAAGATAAGAGACTTACAAAAAAAGACTTCTCCCTGCTCAGGCTCCCCGAAAAATCAGTCGTCATGGAAACTACTCTAGCCAGGCCAGCCAGATTTCTTCACCTTTGCTGCGCTGCTCCATCAGGGCCAAGCGGTATAAATGCTATCCATCCCAGAGAGTATTGGCTGGCTTTCAAACTTCTTCTGAATGCTGCACTCCCAACACGTTGCAGGAAAGAAGCCGGAGTGCCAAGGGAGCCTGGGTGGTTTGCATTACGGTCTAAAAAAGGGGGATGTTCAGTCCCTCGCAGAAAATTAATATTTGTTCCAAGGAATTTATCGCTAATACATCTTCGCCTTCATTTTTCACTCAGTTTAGGGGGGGAAAAAGATTTTGGTACAATTACAGCAACGAAGGAGTTGACGGATAGCAGACGTGCATTGCTTCTCCCCCCCCCCCCCCCGGCCAGGAAGAAGTTGAAATTCAGCACTGCGCAGCTGAGGCTTACTTTCTCCAATTTCCTCTCTCTTTTTGCTTTAAACCATCTAAAAATGAGGTTTATTAACTTGATTGGGAAAAGCCGGATGAATCAGTTCCTCAAAAGTTGCATTCCGCAGGCAGACCAAACGCCTTTTCCAGATTCTGCTTAATCAAACTTATAAAAGAGAGGGTTTTCTCTTTTTTTTCTTTCCTTTTTTTTCTTTTTTTTACTAATTCTGGCTACCTCATCACCTACGGTCATTCCCGATCAGGGAAAATTCCCACAGGCATTCACACACCTAATAGGAGCCAATCTGGTTTGGGTCCTCAGCCTTGGCAACTGTAAGGCTTTGTGGACTTCAAATCCCAGAATTCCTCATTTCTAGTCCTGCTTTAGTCATGAAAGCCCACTAGGTGACCTTGGGCTAGTCACTCTCTCTCAGCCCAACCCACCTCACAAGGTTGTTGTTGTTGTGGGGAAAATAGGGAGAGAAAGGTGCATTAGGTGCGTTTGCTATCTTAAGATTGTTTCCCCCCCCCCACCCGTTTTTATAAAAGAAACAATAAAGGTGGGATATAAATGCATTAAATAAATACTAAATCTTCCAGCTGGAATACTTGGTGGCATGTGTATGGTGATGCATACGTTCACAACCATCACCTTAAGATTTCTGACACACACACCCCGTCCCCTTAGTGCTTAGGCCCAGCTGAAACTTACCCTCTTTGCAAGTCTTCTTATTCTCCAGGAGTTTCACACCTGTGGGACAGGCACACCGATAAAAGGGCTTGATGGGGGACATCAGACATAGATGGGAACAGCCACCGTTATTATTCCTGCAGGGGTTTGGAGCTGTCAAAAACAAAGCACAGAACAGTCTCCATTAGCAGTAAACCTGCCAGGCCAAGAGGGGGAAAGTGTGAAAGACAGAATGAACGTGTGTGTCCAACACGCTCCGAAGCAGCTCAAGGCAGACCACATCCCACGTAGTATATGAACTGCAGGGGTGGGTATTTACGAACAGTGGAATTGTACATGGAAAACGTATTGGACAGCCCTATTTAAACAGTGTAGAACAGTGTAGTCCAGGGGTCTGCAACCTTGACAACTTTTAAGACTTGTGGACCTCAGCTCCCAGGATTCCTCAGCCAGCTTTGTCATGGTTGAGGACCCCATGACGTAATCCAGGGAAAAATTTGCTCCCTCTGGCTTTCTATAATTATAGGCTGGAGCAGAGAGAGAAGATGCCTTCAGAAAGAGAGAGAAAAAAAGTTCTTTCAGGAAGGACTCAACAGTCAGTAGCGCTCCTTGGAAAGAGAGAACCTCTTGTGCATTTGTGGACAGGCCAGAGGTAAACTTTTTAAGTCCTACCTACAATTTTCAAATATTCCAACAAGCAGGGAGAGATTTATAGGGTCCTACTTCTTTACAGGCTGCTTAAAAAACCCTCTTCTCTGCCTCAATTTCAATACAGGGGGCCCTCGGCTTATCGTCACAACTGGGACCAGTATTTCTGTTGCTAAGCAAGGTGGTTTAGGAAATCGTGCCTGGCTTTACAAGCTTTTTTTGTTTTTGTTTTGCCACAGCTGTGAACCAAATCACTGCAGTGGTTTGGTGAATTAAGACCATTAAGCAAATCTGACTTTGCCCACCGACTTGCCAGAGGATGCCCAGAGTCGTTTGCTAGGAGATGCGCAGCAAACAAATTCAATCCATCAATCAATCAAATAAAGTGGCAAAAGGTGATCACGTGACCCCAGGATACCGCAACCGTCATAAATACATGCTGGTTGCTAAGCGCCTGAACTGCGATTGCGCGACTGTGCTGCGACAGTCCTAATTGCAAGGATGCATTGCAGGTCACTTTGCATCAGCTATCTTGTAACTTAAATGGTCACTAAATCAATGGTTGTAAATTGAGCACACAATATTTAAGCCTTTCAATGCATCATTTTAAAAGTGATTATACCTGAGTCAGGTATAAGCACGACGGCAGTGCCTACACCCTAGGTGGAAACGGTACGTGTGGCAGTCTGAAAAACCTGCAAAACGAATGAGAATTTCCACCTGGGCCGTTCTGGGAACAGCACGAGGGACTCACCACTGGGCTGCCGCTGCTGGCTAAAGACGTGGATGTCCATGGGAGAAAAGATGTTGGCGTGAATTTCACGGAGGTTCTGTCCGGTGTATTTGTTGCAGGCCAGGATGGAGCGAGTGGTCCAATCCGTCCAATACAGCGTGTCGCCAAATAACGTCAGAGCAAACGGATGCGGCAGGGACCCTTTGATCACCGCTTGCCTGGAAATAAGCAAAAGGTGTATTGCACCATAAACCATCTGCGTGGATCTAGACAAGGCCAGCAGTTTAAGATCCTCTTCTGGCCTTCCCTGGCCACCTTCTTGAAAATGGGACGGAACTGCGAAATTTGCAACCTGTGTCTTTTCTCTCTTGAAACAGCCGAGAGGTTGGAATGCGTTCCTTTTAATTCATTTTCAGGTAGAATATTAGCCCCGGAATGAACTCAAAAGAATTCACGAGTCAGATGGAACGTTTCACGTTTAAGTCTTAAAAGTTTTGTTTAATGTAATATGCACAGTAGCAAAGGAGAAACGGATTGGTGTACAAGTAGACGCAGTAATTCTCGGGGCCAGAGAGGGCATCTGTAGGTTTGCAATGCCACAAGACTGCAGAACCTAATTAGGGACGAACTTTTTCCCACCACCATATAAATTAATTCCCACAAGCATCCTGCATGTGCCACGGGAGGGTTTCCAGGAATGAGTTAAAAAAACAGACTTCTAGACTGCTCAAAAGCAAGCTCCATTCAGCAGTCTGTTTGCATTAAAGCAGTTATTGACTAACAACCGCAGTGGGGATTGCTAAACAAGGCCGTTGCTAAGTGAGATGCACCCATTTTTATGGTCTTGTCTGCCATGGTTGTTAAACAAATTAGCGGAGCAGAGGGCAGAATGTATAGAATATAACTGCAGTTGTTAAGTGAATCAGGTTGTCATTAAGCAAATCCAGTTTCCCCCCCCCCCCAATTCATTGTTTGTCAGACGCCAGCTGAGAAGATTTCAAATTGCAATCACATGACCTCAAGACACTGCAAGCGTCATAACTACACGACACTTCCCAAGTGCATGAATTTTGGTCACATGAATACGGGGATACTGCAATATTCCTGTGAGAACCAGTCTTAAGCCACTGTTTTCAATGTAACCTTGAAAGGTGGCTAAACAAATCACTGTAAGCCGAAATCAAAACAAACCACTGTGCATACAGAAAAGATGGCGGCCGTTGGAACAGTCACACTCAAGTCCTAGAAAGAAATCACGCTGTGTGGGATGTTGTGTTTTAAAAGGGAAAATAATTATCAACATTTAGAAATGAGATTCTGATCGTGA
The DNA here is from genome assembly GCF_947247035.1 of Vipera ursinii. Classification (NCBI taxonomy): domain Eukaryota; kingdom Metazoa; phylum Chordata; class Lepidosauria; order Squamata; family Viperidae; genus Vipera; species Vipera ursinii. The sequence continues at coordinate 901,370 of NC_139515.1, forward strand.
TCATTTAATACAGGGGTGTCAAACTCAATTTCATTGAGGGCCGCATCAGCATTGTGGTTGCCCTCAGGGGGCCGGGTGGGTATGGCCAGGGTGGGCGTGGCCTACTGGGTGGGCGTGGCTAGAGTGTGTATGGCCTACTGAGTGGGCGTGGCCAGCTCTACATCGTTCGCATCAAGGGTGCCTATGGGGGCCTGGGCAGGAGTGGGACAGATCTGAGGGTCTCTGGCAGAAGGAGGGTCTCTGGGCCAGGGCCAATGCAGTGGGGGCCGTTCCCTCACTGTTGCCAGGATGGCTTCGCGGGCCACATGAAACCACTTCGCGGGCCATATCCGGCCCCCGGGCCTTGTGTTTGACATGTCTGATTTAATAGATTTCAATAAAATATCAAAGTTTTCACCCAGTCAAACTCTTTCTCTCTTCCATGTGAGGAACAGCACAATTGAATGGATGCTTAATTGCAAATAAACCTTGCTGAGTTCTGAATTTAAGTCTGTGCAACAATGTGCCTGAAATTATTGTTATTTTAGACACATTTTAATACTAAGAACCTGCTACATTCTTCTATTTATAAGCCAGCTGTGTTTTAATACTAACAGAAAAACATGAACTGATCCTAAACATGCCTGATATAACCAGCTGTTAATCTTAAATGCTCTATTAGAGTTAAGAACATAGAATACTTTTAAAACTTGCTGGTTATTTAAATTGTGTTTAGCATTACATTGTATTGGAGTTTTGAAAATCACATGTTATTTTAAAACCTATAAACCTCTACTATTGCTGTATCTCCAAATAGAAGTTGCTTTAATTTTTCTCTTCTCAAACACTAATTTGTTCTAATCAGAACTACATGAGTGCAAATATTCAGAAAGAGTCCAGCACTGGATGGTGAGCCACTCCTAAAATTTTATTCTGTTCTCCGACACACAGGACAGAGAATGTAAAAAACACTCATCCCATTGGGAAGAACGTTTCCCCGGAGACTTCATATAAAGAGAATTTAATTTCCACCAGGAGTACGTTAACAATTCATTAGAGCTGTTCCTGCAAGGTAAAACGAGAATTAATTGATTTTTCTTTAGCAGGCAAACACAAGCCCTGCATTTCGGTCCTTTTGGAATTCAGTGTTGTCAAACAGCTATTTGAAAAATGCCCTTGTTCGCTCTGAGAAACAGAAAACCTTGGCAAAACGAACCCAGGTCCTAAGTTCATATACTTCTCTTTCAGTCAGTGTTCTGATATTTCTCTTCTCTTTGCTGCACATCATTACTGTTGAACGATGGCACCATTGCAGTAAATAAGTAAGTAGCTTCCATCTCAGGGTCTGGATGCTGTACGAGTTATCTGTGGGGAAGAACCGTCTCCGATTCAATCCTAGCGGCTGTCTAGATCAGCGTTTCCCAACCTTAGGAACTTGAAGATGCGTGGACTTCAACTCCCAGAATTCCCCAGCCAGCTATGCTGGCTGGGGAATTCTGGGAGTTGAAGTCCACGCATCTTCAAGTTCCTAAGGTTGGGAAACGCTGGTCTAGATGTTACAGCCATCTAGACCCCTTGATGTCCCATCTCTGGCTTTGGATGGAATAGCAACAGCACTTAAGATTTACTTTCTGCTCCACAGTGCTTTACGGCACTCTCTGGGTGTTACAATATTAGCATCTCGCCCCCAACAATCTGCCTCCTCATTTTACCGACCCTGGAAGGATGGAAGGCTGAGTTAACCTCAAGCCCCGTCGGGATTGAATTCCAGACTGTGGGCAGAGTTAGCCTGCAGTACTGCATTCTAACCACCAGGGTGCACTTCCCCGTCCGAGAGCGGTGTTCGATCTGGGCGCATTCCTGGACTTACAGCTCCTGCTTAATGAGCCGGTTGCAGCTGTGGCCAGGAAAACCTTTGCACGACTGTCTGGTGCACCAGTCGCATTCTTTCCTGGATCAGGAGCTCTATAGATAGGCAAGTCACTCCTATCGTATGTCACTTGAAGACTCAACTACCGCAATGTGATCTGCATGGGGGCTTCCCTTTAAGACCACTGAGCAGCTTTAACTGATCCAAAATGAAGCAGTGCGGGCAATAATTAGCATGCCTTAGTATGCCCACGTAATATCACTGCTTCGCAAGTTGAACTGGTTGTTAATATGCTTCTGGATGCAATTCAAGATGCTGGCAATTGACCTATATGGAGTTCTAAATTGCCTAAGGCCTGGTTACCTGAGGGATCACCTATCTCCTGTAATATCAGCCAAGCTGCTTTGATCCAGCAGAGTTGGGTCACTCCAGATCCCTTCCATAAAGCAATGTCACCTATTGGGAGAGCCTAGAAGCACGTCTTCTCTGTCACGTTGCCTGCCCTCTGGAATGAGATTTCCCCCATGTGGCTACTGCCCTACTGCCTCAAAGACTTGGCTGTTCTCCCAAGCCTTGGGGTAGGGTGGTGGACTGAATTAAATTAATCCATGCATTCACGCACAGACGCCAGACGCTCCATAGTCTGAACTTTTAAGTCATTGTACAATTTTCCACAAAGCCAGGAAATGAAAAGAACCATTAAAAGACAATGCTACTTTGCTGAAACAATTAAATGCAAGCAAGTATTCCAGGGGAGACCTCACAAAATCAGTCACAACTGCCCAACCAGTTGCATCCTATGCAGAAACTGAGTTATAAGTAAAATATAGTATCGTGCATCTTGGAATTATAAAGCTAATAAAAGATCTGGGATTTATTTGCAAATAATATTTCAGGAACAAAGAAGGCTTTCCTTTCTTTGTTTCTTGACCCTCTCAAGTCCCCTCTGCTTTCCTGCTCAAGCTGTTCCTCAAAATTCTGCAATTCGTGCACCAACGTTTGTTATCACACTGCCTCTCGCGTGTGGCAAAATCTAGATGGCCTTAATTGAGCAGCACCCTGCTTAGTCACTACAGGGAGTCCTCCATTTAGGACCACAATTGAGCCTAGAATTTATGTTGCTAAGTAAAATGTTTGTTAAGTGAGTTTAGCATCGTTTTACGACCTTTCATGTCACAGCTGCTAAGTGAGTCAATGCACTTGTTAAGTTAGTAACACTGTTGTTAGGTGAATCTGGCTTCCCCCTTGAGTTTGCCTGTCAGAAGCTCGCAAAAAGGGGATCACGTGACACACACACACACACCCGGGACACGGTGATCGTCACGAAAATGAACCCCAGTTGCCAAGCATCTGAAGTTTGGTCATGTGACCAAGGGGGTGATGCAATGTGAGAGTCATTAGTCACTTTTTTCAATGCTGTTGTAACTTTGAATGGTCACTAAATGAACTGGGTATGTCGAGGTCAGAACTTGGATCCAGGTCTGCAGAGACATTACCAGAAACAGGCAGGAATTGTTACAGCTGGAGCATTTTGTTAAAGTCCAGAGAATCGTGGCTCAGGAGATGCGTTCCTAATTGACCGAAGGAGGCGCATCACAATCAGACTCCCACAATTCTCTTATTAGAGCTAATTGAAATAGTTTCAATCTTCCCAGGCTGCTGACTTCTTGGTCTGGGTGACCGAGAAAGGATCCCTCCGTGCACTGTAGGATTGTTAGCTGGACGGGGAACTCAAAAAAAACATTCTTAAAGAAAACAATAGCCATTTGTCCGTGTTACGCTGAACTGCGTGTAATTGCTCTAGGGAAAACGTAGCAGCAAACTACCCGGTGGCCTATGTCTTAGAAAACTACAAATACCCTAACCGGTGTTGGAAATGGTTTTCTAATCTTTCTGATCCTTCCTCAAAGATCGTTTTCAGAGGATGGCAAAAGAAGGATCTCAGGTTTAGTTCTTGTACACTAGTGATCTCAGGGATCATCTGATGGAGGGGTCCTTTTCTACATCCCAAGAAACGGAACAAGATCTTGTGTCAGTTAACATGCACATAAAAGTCTACGGGACAGTTCACCAATATGCCATCGATATGCGGACGACAGTTCTCTTTCTTTGGTTGATGCCTGGTCGGCAATGGGCTGGATTAGGGTTCACAAATTGTCAGGCACAAGCAACCAGAGCCACGCGTGTAGAATTCAAGCTTGCTGCTTTATTATATTCTGCCTGTTATATGGGAATGTCACCGGACTGCCAGCCTCAGCCTGGGAACAAACAGATCCCTCTAAGGACTGTAGGCTTGTTAGCTAGACCGGGAACTCAAAAACAACATTCTGGATCTCTGTGCAAGGACTCAAGGCTAATTCTGCCTGCGCTTGACGCCTCTCCCAACAAAAACTGAGACTTAGTTCAGATAAGGCAGAATTGATCCCAATCAGAAAGAAAGTGTCCTTTGGAAACAGATTTCAACCTCTTTCGGATGTAGTGGTGGTAGCACCTTGGAAAAATCAGCGGCTCTGGGTGCTGTGGAATATAATCAACACATAAAATGTATAAAATTTACATTAACATATAAAAATTAAGGTTAACATTTTAACATTATAAGGTTCAGAGGCTGGGGAAACTTTTGCATTCAGCTTTGCACCTGGATGCTTAGGTGGTGGCTCAGATTAAGCTAGTGCAACAATTCTTTCTGTTCCCAATGAGGTCCAACTAGTCCCACCAACTTGGCCACAGAGGCAATGACTCAATTAAATCCAAATTAACATGCCGTGTATGAATGAGGCAACCACACTGAAAAACAATCTTGGGAAAGTGCAACCGACTTAGAATGCAAGAACTAGGAAGCTGGAATTGCACACAGGCAGAATTGTATTATAAGGTTATAAGTGGAATTTTCCTCCAACGGGCTTTTCCCATGTATTTTACCAGGAGACATAGATAGGACAGGCTAGAAAAGTCAGTGCCCTCCTAACCATACCCAAGCACTCCGAATTTGTTGGCGATATCCATTTTGCTCTCTGAGTTTATGGTGACCTAACCCTAACAGATAGTTTGTGGACATTATTCCAAGTTTGGTGAAACTTCAGAGCTTAAACAGTTTGGGACGGTTTAGGAACTGCATCATCTTGTGTCAACACAATTTTGTCTTAAGAGGATGAAGAGGCTCTTTCCTCTGTCCCAAACATAAAAGGCGCCATTGCTGAATACAAAACGATCAAAGCAAAGTGAAGGGACAACGATCTATACATGTAATAAACAGCAAAATTCACAAGAGTGACTTGTAAATACTTTTTTCTTATTCTTTCCATTTCAAATGAATAGTTTTTGAAACAATGGGGCCCACATTAGTTTCATTTTTATTCATCTTTGATCACATTTTCAATGAAGCAACTTGGGTATAGCTGCTGAATGACTAGAGTCATTATTTGCCATCCTTTTGGGTCTTACTGCGAAAATCATTGGCCAATAAGGTCAAAATGGGGGGGGGATGTTGAGATCAATAGTAGGCGGCCTAGACACCAGCCAAAAATGATTCACGTAGTTGCAAAAATGCACAACAGCGGAGCCACAAAAGTCTTCAGGTAGACACTTCAATATATAATTATCTCTTAATATAACTACACTAAAAGATAATTCTTTACATTCAGTCTTTTACATTGAGACTGGGCAATGTTTTTAATATAGTCATGTCCTACAAAGGACTGTCTATACGTGAGATTTAGTTCTAGAGGAAAAAAGCACTTTTCCTGGCACTGAATTTAGACACTCAACGCATTAGAATACCATTACTAAAACACCCTGGGCTATTGTCCAGAGTGCCTGAAATATTTTTTTTCCTAAATTGTTATTCTGAAAACACAGGCCACATTCATCCAGTGGTTCTTCTGAGCTCACTTTAAAAAAAAATCAACGAACATATACAACCACAGTGAACCCAGTAAGTATATTTGGGTGACTGCAACTGACATTGAAAAAAAAAGAAAACGGATCAGCTACACAAACCAACCGAACAAAACCACAAATAGGCCAAAGACAGGGATATCCTAATTATGAGAATAAAGCTTCCCCAGCCTGCCATCTGTCATGGTGTACACACGTACTGTGTGGTCACATCCAACTAGAAGACCATGCTATGGGTAGCCCTTACTTACTCAGCTGTATGTCACTGCTCTGCCAGGGACCATCTTTTAAGCCAAACACTTCTTCTTCCCTTCAGCTGTAGATTCAGACTACTAACAACTGAAAATTATCCCATTCAAAGATATGCCATAGCTGTAAATGTTTTTATATTTCAGTGCACTTTAAACAAATGATTTCATAAACGTAATTTTCCCATACTTAATAATCACTATCACAATTTACCCCCAGTTGAAAGGATTCCACACAGCACGCAAAATAAGCAAAAAAAATATAAAAGTAATATTAAACGCAGTGTTTCATTACTTTTTTTTTCTCCAAATGCCAGCTTTTGTTGGTAAAAGCTATTCTCAAAAGCAGGAATATCCCAATACTAAAATTCAAACCAAACACTGGGTATAAAATGACACCTCTCTCTTCGCATTTATCTATGCACACAAACATTTCGCAAGATAAAACCACTCTTCCAAAAAGATAGTAATGTATACCTTGCCAATCATTCTAATAGTGAGGATTCTTGAGAGAATAATCTCATTCTCATTTGATTTTACTTGAATCAACCAAATTAAGAAACTTCCTTTGGAAATTCTTAGAAAATTAGTTGTTTTTATCTTTCTTCCGTAGATAAAAATGAAATATAATTCTAAATCAAGACATCTGAAATTTAATGAAATAAAACAAAAGCAGAGAAATCATGGGCAATGATTGGCTTGTATTACGGACAGCCTAGCTTAACAACCTGTTGCTTAGCAACCATTCAAACCTACGATGGACCCTCCCTTGGTGGATTTTTTTTTGCCAATTTCTGATGTTTACTGGGTATAATGGATTCACTTAATAAGCACCTCAAGAGGTCATTAAATTGGTCACAGCCACACGGTGACCCGCTTAACGACCACGACTTAAGACCAGGAGTGGGCAACTATGGCCTCTTTACTACCTGTGGACTTCAATTCCCAGGATTCTTAGGCCAGCCATGTTGGCTCAGGAATTCTGGAAGTTGAAGTCCATAGGTAGTAAAGAAGTTAGTTGCCCATTCCGGTTTAAGATTGTAATTCACGGCTCAATTCACAGTTGTAACTCTGAGGACTGCCTTTTCCACTTGTCTAAGATAGAAAGACAGATTTCCTTTAAATCGGCCATCTTAATTCATACCTGTGTGTCCCATCCAGATTGGATCTGTGAATGAAGTTCAGCTTGGCATCTGCCCAATACAGCTTCTGTTCCTCATAATCCAAGGTTAATCCATTTGGCCAATAAATATCTGCGCTGATGATAACTGAGCGGCTTGAACCGTCCATCCCGGCTCGTTCGATCTTTGGCATTTCTCCCCAGTCTGTCCAGTACAGGAACCTGAGATTTAAAAAAGCAAAACGGGGCTAATTCCACTCACTCCAGCAAAGAGTTTATGGGGTTATGTTTTTTATAGCTGCAAAGAGTTATTTTTATTGTCTCTAAATATATCTGAGGTATATTGACTTCAACACTTTGGGGTAATTTTAACCTTTGCTTAATTTTTATTTGTTCATTTTGATCACGCTTGGAGAACGTACTATAAACAACACTTTTGTTTTCTTTCTCTAGCTTTCAAAACATGCTTTTTCAAGCGAGGCAACCAGAATTCCATTTGGAATGTCTTTTTTTCCGTGAGTTATCACTTAAAAATCAACTCTTTCGCATTTTATGCAAAATTGGGATGGAGAACAGATAACTCTTAACATTTTCCTCTCAACAGATTTCTTGAGAGGTGGCAATTTAATGTGCCAGTTAGGCATTTCCCCCCCAGAAATAACAGAGTTTGCACATATTGTTAAATTTCCGACAATGGTCAGTTCATTAATTCAGAAGCAAAGCTGACTTACAACACAGCAATGCCCACATCAATTCCTGCAAAACTGAAATGAAATTCAATGAAAGACTTTTTCATTGTTTTTTATGTTTACTCTCTGAGTAACATACGCCCAGGGAACCTGCTCTTAAGTAAGAGGTTTAGGTCATAATTCTGACATATGTAGTTAGCAGACTATATTATCACGACTCAACATTCAAAACTCACACCATTTATTTAAGAAAATCCATAAAATATGGTTGAATTTAATTAGCTTGACATTTCACCTGCTAGTGTCAAAGTGACAAGAAGGTGAAAACATAGGGAGAAAAAATTGAGGAGAGCTGAGAAAGTGTTACTAACAAGCTGTTGGCAACACTTAAACGGCTATTTTCAAGGAAAACTTTGAATCATCTAGCTCAGAGATCTTCAAACCTGGTCCTTTGATGACTTGTGGACTTCAACTCCCAGAATTCCTCAGCCAGGAAGGGCCACGTTTGAAGACCCCTGATCTAGGTCGTACAAGGTTTTATGATTAAAACCCATGAGGACAACAGCCAGCCTTCCCATGAAACAAAACAATGTATTTTGCATTGTTCATCTCTCTCAAAAACGGAGGCACCTCTTCACAGAGTATACATAATATATCTGGTATGTTTTTTTAAAAGATGAAGAGGGTGGCAACCCCCACCACTCTTACAGTACACCTATGTTTTGGTCATTCTGGCAAAGAAATTCACACTCCACAGAGACAAAAGACATCCAGGGTAGATTCAAGAGGACAGGCAGTTGACACAATTTGGTCGAATTTCTAGGTCTTTCCATATACAAGGATAAACAAAAACTTGTAACACACCTGTGGACCACTTCATGGCCATTTTAAGAGCCCCCCCCAAGTGAGAGAAGCCAAAAAGTTCTGCCTGTTTTAGAGGTGCTGGTGTCGGTGCATTAAGCCTGTTTCCCCAATGCCAAAGGTTTTAAGGAGCATCTGAGATGCTTGAGTTCTTTGAAAGGCTTTAAGGCAGCTCCTTCTCTACTGACAAGACACGGCCAGCCGTTTTCTCCACTGCCACTGGTGGCCAAAAGAAGTCTTGTGGAAATGTATTTATCATTCTTACCTAGCATTCCTAAAAGAGAGGGACAGATACGGTCTCAAACAAAAATGGAAATTCCAGAGTTGCTCAAAACATTCCATCTTCCTCCCAACAAGAAGGTGTCACACATCCCATTCCTGTCATCTTTCCTGCTTTTATAATATTTTTATACTGACTTGGATCCCACCAGGATTGTCCACAGAGCATACTCCAAAAAAAAAAAAATCAAGATGGCAATTGCGATGGAAGCTCTGCCTCTTCATGTGCACGATGTCCCCCTCACCCTTTAGTCTGTCTAATTGTTGCTCACCATGCTGCAGTTATTCTGATTTTTGAATCTATGCATAAAAACGCTAATGCCATTGAGCTTGAATCATTTCAACTTTTTATTCTTGGATGCTGGAAAATTAAGAACTTTTCTTAAGCATGGCTCATGAAAATAAAGTCCCCCTCCAGCCAGGCTTGTCTGAATCCCAAATGAAAAAGGACTGGCACCACCTCCTTCCAGAACGTTCCTTCAACTTCCCAGCCATGCCTACAACCCCCCTGGAGTACAAGCAGGATTTCCTGGGAAGGCAGCCTGCATTACGGCTTAATTAACATTTCGAAACAGGGACACAGCAGAGCATCAGTGTGGATCTGCCCTCTTTGCTCTGAAGTCTCTACTGAGCTAGGAAAACTTGCTCTGACAGACCTACCCTCTTGGGGGATCCAATGCAATCGCTCTGGGTTGATCCAGTTCCTGCCAGAATAAAACTTTTCGCAAAGATCCATCCAAATTGGAAACTTCGATCCGGTTCGTTTCAGAATCCGTCCAGTACAGTTTTTCACCCAGCCAATCACAAGCTAGCCCGTCAGGTGACAAGAGCCCAGAAATGACAATGTTTTGCACACTCCCGGACTGGTTGAATTCTGTGCGCTTAATGGCCTCTTCGCTGACGTCGCTCCAGTATATCAGACCTCGGATGAAGACAAAGTCCAGCGCGGCTGCATCTTCCAAGCCACCCACCACAATTGTAGCGTTCTCGGTTACATCCGCAGCGTCCACCAGCCGTAGATCACGCCGATTTGCATAAAGCAACAGTGGAGATGCTTTGGAGAAAGGGAAACACGTTGTAGTCAAACACAGTGCAAAGCTTCCAGTCGTACAAAACACCTCTATCGTCAGTTTAATTGCTTAATCTTTCCAGCTGAACATTCATCTAAAAATACTGCAACTTAAAACCTTTCACTCTTGCACTACAAGAAGTCTGCAAATAACCCCCCAAATATGATTTAGTTCACTTGACACCAAGGATGTCCAAAGTGTCAAGGTCTAATTCACTTAACGGTCTTCTGGCTCCAGTTGTAACACAGTTTGTCTCAGTCAAAATGTACACGGAGTTTTCTGGTAGGAGATATAACCATTTTTTAAAAAGATCTTAAAACAGGATGTGACAAATTTAGAGGGAAACATCTCTCAAAAAAAGAACAATTCCATGGAGGCTGAATGTGGGTGGACCTTATACTTCTACTTATTATTGTTCAGAATGACTAAATCTGCCTTCGCAGAACACATTAAGAAATGGGCTATTCTCAGCAAGTGGTTTATTTACTTGTGGCCTAAAGTAGTGTGTACATCCAGAAATTTTAGTGTACAATTGTTGGTTAATGCCATAATGTCATGTGTGAATCAGGACTTGTTCAGAATTCAATGGATAAAAAAAATGTGATGTGTGAATCTAATCTTAACCATCAGCCAATTATGGTTTTGCACTTTGAATCATTCAATGATTCTTTCTTTGCGTCACACTAGGTCAAAAGCAAGCAGATTCTGTTGTGGGTTAGCGTACAGTAATCTGAATACCACATCAATTCTCCCCAGCATGTCAACTTTTCTTTAATTATAGTCAACAATAGGTAGTTCTTCAAATACATCATCCACGAATCTCACATATGCTTCCTATATCTCTTGTCTGTGGCCCAAATGACAATCATTTTTTCCATGGCTTCATGGAGTATTTCCTTCAGCCACTGGCCCATGCCATTCGAATCATCAACTCCAAGCAACTTACCACTATGCAAAAAGATTAAAATAACCAGCAATAATAAACTATTCCTACGCTGAGGAATCATAGCCTCATATATACATACATTCTTACACGAGAGGACTGTCTGCAAGATAATCTCAAAGGCCTGTGAACACAGCTGGGTTTGATGCTGTTCTAACGACCAAAAAGGCTCACCTCCCAGAATCTCATAGATTACATATTTTACGAGAGAGAATCCTGAGCAATCTTGCTCTTCCTGGTGTAGGTGGGTGGTCAGGAGCCACTGGGAGCAGGCTGTCTCCTAGATATCCAGGTCTACGTAAAGTAGACAAGCAGAGGATTAGCAGACCACATCCATGAACACCAACTAGAAGTCAGGAGACCCAAAGAAAACGCTTTAATTGCACAACACAAGGACAGACCCAGCCATTGTTTCAACTGGAACACTGTCAGCATCTTAAAGTAAAGGTAAAGGTTCCCCCGCACACGCGTGCTAGTCGTTTCCGACTCCAGGGTCCGGTGCTCATCTCCGTTTCAAAGCCGAAGAGCCGGCGCTCGTCCAAGGACATCTCTGTGGTCATGTGACCAGCATGACTAGACGCCAAAGGCGCACGGAACGCTGTTACCTTCCCACCGTAGTGGTCCCTATTTTTCTACTTGCATTTTTACGTGCTTTCGAACTGCTAGGTTGGCAGAAGCTGGGACGCGTAACAGGCGCTCACTCTGCTACGCGGCACTCGGGATTCGACCCGCCAAACTGCTGGCCTTCTGATCGACAAGCTCAGCGTCCTAACCCACTGAGCCACCGCATCTTAGACTGAGCTAAATCCATTAAAAAAAAAACAGCAGCAGTTAAGGAATTCCTGGAAGCTCGGCATTCAGGCCAATCAGCCAACAATATAGAGATAAACTACACAACCACCAGTCAAAAGAATGGCAGCAAATAGAAAGAGAAAACCTTGGAAGGGAAGAAAGAGAGTAGAAGCATCCCCTCCAGCAACTAACCCCCCAGGATAAAGCAAGGATCAACACTGAACCATCAGGCAGATAAGACTACTCTCATCACAGAACCCGCCAGGAGATAATTCTCCCTCCATCAAGGATGAAAACGGGCGGCTCAGTTGGGGCTGTTACCAAGTTGGGCAATGAAACATCGGCAAGCAAACCATAAAGCTCAGAGAGTTCCACCAGCAACTCCGGTACACCTGAAGAACGCTTTAGTTTATGCTGCGTAGGTCAGGGGTAAGGCAACCTCGGCTCTTTTATGACTCGTGGACTTCAACTCCCAGAATTCCTCAGTCAGCTATGCTGAGGGGAAAGGGAGAGGTTTCCAAGCTGAGCCGTGCTGGCTCAGGAATTCTGGGAGTTGAAGTCCTCGAGTCATGAGGGGGGCCATAGTTCCCCCATGCTGGCTCAGGAATTCTGGGAGTTGAAGTCCACGAGTCACAAAAGAGCCCAGGTTGCCTACCCCTGGTGTAGGTCAAGATCGATACCGAACTACCAAACACACATATGGACCCGTACCAATCGGGTTTCAGGCCCGGGTACAGCACGGAGACGGCATTGGTCGCTCTGGTGAATGATCTCTGGAGGGCTCGGGATAGGGGATGTTCCTCTGTCCTAGTCCTATTAGACCTCTCAGCGGCTTTCGATACCATCGACCATGGTATCTTGCTGCGGCGTCTCAGGGGATTGGGAGTGGGAGGCACAGTTCTTCGGTGGTTCTCCTCCTATCTCCTGGGACGTTCGCAGTCGGTGTTGGCAGGGGGGCAGAGATCGGCCCCTAGGTCTCTCGTTTGTGGAGTTCCTCAGGGGTCGGTTCTCTCGCCTCTCCTGTTCAACATCTACATGAAACCGCTGGGTGAGATCATTCGTGGTTTTGGAGTTGGGTATCATCAATATGCTGATGATACCCAACTTTTTATTTCTACCCCAAACCACCCCAGTGATGCCCTCGCTGTGATGTCCCGTTGCCTGGAGGCGGTTCGGATCTGGATGGGGAGGAACAGACTTCAACTCAACCCGGACAAGACTGAGTGGCTGTACATTCCGGCATCCCGGGACATTCAAAATGTTCCATCCCTTTCTATGGGGGGTGAGCTGTTGCCCCCCATGGATAGGGCTCGCAACTTGGGAGTCCTCCTAGATTCACTACTTACCTTGGAAGATCATGTAGCAGCTGTGACTAGGGGGGCTTTCGCCCAGGTTCGCCTGGTGCGCCAGTTGCGGCCCTATCTGGACCGGGATGCCCTGTGTACGGTCACTCATGCGCTCGTGACCTCTCGCCTTGACTACTGTAATGCTCTCTACATGGGGCTTCCCTTGAAGACCACTCGGAGGCTCCAACTGGTACAGAATGCGGCCGCGAGAGTTGTCTTGGGAGTTTCCCGGTACTCCCATGTTACACCTTTGCTCCGCGAGCTACATTGGTTACCAGTTGTCTTCCGGGTGAGGTTCAAGGTCTTAGTGATGGTTTTCAAGTCCCTACATGGCATGGGTCCGGAATACCTCGGGGACCACCTGCTGCCGGCGTCAACTCCCCTCCGCCCTGTGCGTCCCCACAGAGAGGGCCTCCTCAGGGTGCCTCCAGTCAGAGAATGCCGGCTGGTGGCCCCCAGGGGGAGGGCCTTCTCTGTGGGCGCCCCGGCTTTGTGGAATCAACTGCCGGTGGAGCTCCGGATGGCACCGGATCTCAGCTCCTTCCGGCGCGGGTTAAAGACCCACCTGTTTGAACAAGCTGGCCTGGCCTGATGGGGAGTTAATTTGGGTTTTAAATATTTGTATATTTTATTGTTTTATCTTGGGCATTAATTTAATTCTATTTTAACTTTTGTAGTTTTGTACTTTTATTATATGCCCTGTTCACCGCCCTGAGTCCCTTGGGAGAAGGGCAGTATAAAAATTTAATAAAAACTAAACTAAACTAAAAACTAAACATCAAACCAACAGGAAGCAGAGCTTTTCGGGGAGGTTATAGAACTGCCCAAAATGTTTCATTTGTTCTAATGTACAAAACCATCATTACCGCAGTTTTCCCTCTGCTTCATTTTCCATTTTATTCGATCTCCACCCTTATTCTCGCCTTCTTTTATTCTTGCTTTACTGCATCCTCTTTGCTAATATTTTGTTAATTCATTCCCCTTCTCGGAAGCTTTCAAGTTTTCTACCCTCGGGGAAAAATGTCCTTGTTGCATGCCTGGCACTGAATATTAGCATCTAGCAGAAGGGTCGAAGTAAACGTTCTCGTTTGTCAAAGACCAAAAAAATCAACAAGCAAAAATAACGTTACAGTTAACCAACAATATACATGCAAAGGATACACTGAAAACATGAGGGGTCTTTAAACACTATTTAAATAAAATAGCGATGAAGAGCATTCATTTGGAGGACTGCTTTGAGATGTATCTTAAAGACGGTTCAGAGACCTGCATGCCATGTGTGTACAAAATCTGAACCGCCTCTAGCGATAAACCCGAGATTGGTCGTCATGAGGAAATTCTTTGTAAGTCTTGAGGTTAGTATCCTGGGCTGAAAGTAAAGATTATGTCAGGGCTCTTCAAACTTGGCTCTTTTTATGACTTGTGGGTTTCAACTCCCAGAATTCCCCAGTCAGCTGAGGAATTCTAGGAGTTGAAGCCCACAAGTCATAAAAGGGCCAAGTTTGAAGGCCCCTGTATTAAGTAGTCGTATCTTTGCAAGGAAGGAGATGCCAACTGAGATAGAGGCAGACGCTTCAAGCTCAATCAAAACCTTAAGGGACCAAGGGCAGCTCAGCTAACCAGATCAAGACTGCACATCCTCAGAAGAAAGAAAACGTGCTTCTTTCCCACCTAAACAACATAAACTCGATCTGGCAAGGTTTCCCCACCCACTTTCTGCGTGGGATGTGGGGAGGACCTCTCTCTCCTTCCGTCCTGGCCGCTTTTTACAGAGGCACGATTGAGAGCGCTTTAACCATTTTATTTCATTTCTATTTATTATATTTGTATACCGCCCTTCTCCCGAAGGACTCAGGGCGGTGAACAGGGCACATAAAAAATACAGAATACAAAAATTAAAAAAGAATTAAATAAGAGCCCGAGCTAAAAACAGTAAAATAATATAAAAATCCCCAATAAAAACCCCAGCACATCCCCCATCAGGCCAGGCCGGCTTGCTCAAACAGGTAGGTCTTCAGACCGCGTCGGACCAACTGCATCACTGTTTGGTTTGGTGGTAGCAGAGCCTCGGACAGGAGGTCCATGCACAGAGTGGTCAGGACAGCCGGGAAGATTATCAGACGCTGGCTTCCCGTTATTCAAGATGCTGCTTGCGAGCGCTGGTACGTGCTCAGTGCTCAAAGCCTTGTCAGAGACCCCACACGCCCACTTCACGGTCTGGAGGCCGTTTCATCACATCTTTCTAGCTAAAACAGAACTGCTTGAGAACATGCTATTAGGTTAACTCTCTGGTTTTCTCCGGTAGGCTTCTAGGAGACATTTCTTTGTAATCGAAAAAGCCACCAGCAAAATATTCCCAAGAACCACAATTCTTCCCTCTAGCAGTCAAGTTATGGACAAGTCAGATTCAGTCGTCCCGAAAACTTTACAGCAGATCAGTACTGCAAAGGCCAGATCCTCAACACCAATCCTTTCTTTTAACTTCAGCAATATACATACACACACACACACACACACACACACACACACACACACACACAGAATAATAGCTTGGAAAGATCTCTCAGCAATCTACTGAGTATAAGCAAGATTGCAGCACTGAAAGACTTTCCAGGTTACACAAGTGCTATCCCAAATGATCAGCAAAGCATCTTCTATAGTTTGCCCTATTTTAAGTTCTGTCTCTATCACTTTCCAAAGGAAAAGAGCTTATTTATCAGACTTATTTATGTATTATTCTAGCTGCAGGTTACTCTTATTTTCCCCTTCTACGTGTATTTATTCAGTCAAGTCTGCAAATCTGAAGTCTACCCCAAAAGTGATCAAAACAAAAAAACAGGCCCTTCCTTGTCCCAAACCCTTTATATCTAAATTTCAAATAGAAAGAGATCAACAAAATGGAAGGCGATACCACCAGGAAAATAAGGGGAAATTCAATTTTATGCATTTGCATTTAGATGCATAAGCAGGTACATCCCCTGACTTGTGGAAAAGACAGCGTCTGGAGGAATGGAAAAGAGAAATGTAACTTGTTTTAACAAACACATAAAGAAAATCAACGTTCTGATCGTATTAGCTGTGAGCTATTAGGAAGAAATACTTGAGCATCTCAGTTGATTTAAAAAGATATTTCTCCATAAAATGCAAGACAATTGAATTAAAACACTGCACTAAACCATGATTTTGTTAACCATAATTGAAGAAACATCATTTGCTGGATTTACATAGCCCACCAAATCATAACTCATTTTTTTAAACAATGGCTGGAGTAATTTATGACTACAGCTATAGCCAGTTGCAGTGTCCAATGATCACATGACTATGATTGTGACCCTTTTTTGCAGCATCCCTTAGTCACATAACTATGATTTGTGACTTGGTTGGTTCACAGTGTTTTGGCCAGTTTTCAGCAAAAAAAAAGTCTATTTGGAAGAATGGGTTCACTTCACAATAAGAGTTTCCTTAACAACCACATGATTTACTTAACCACCACCATGAAAAATGTTGGCTGGGGAATTCCAGGAGTTGAAGTCCACACCTCTTCAAGCAAGGGGAGGTTGGGAAAGATGGCTCTATTTCCATTTACGTCACGGTGTTAAACTCGCCGTGTCGTGTCGCGTCCTATCGTGACTTTTTCTGCATTGCTGGAGCTGGGGTGGGGGCCTCCATATGATGCAACTGGCCTGCGGGCTGGCAGTTTGACACCCCTGATTTTACGTATTACCCAGCAAGTACAAAATTTGCCTGCTCCCATATAAATAACCCCATTTAGTGCTAAGTATTTATGCAAAGGATAACAAGTGACTTTTCTCGAGATCTCAGAAAGGATAACAGCCTTTTTTGCAAAGAAAGCCCATGTCATCAGAAAGCCTCAACAATGAGTTTGTTAGTCTTTCAGCCAACTGTTTTTGCTACCACACCCAGACAGAGTTAAGACTTCCAAAATTTACAAGGAACGCTCAAGAATGAAGCTTTGAATGAGACATGCTGAAATTTGATGTGCTTACTTACATATGTCCCAAATCAGGCTGTGTGATTAAACAGTATTTTAGTGGCCCACGATTTCCTCCAGATATGGAACCGAGCAGACATAAAACTTGAATCAGGAATCCTTTCCCAGGCTGAACAGACCCCATACGGATGGCACACGGAATAGCTGGTTCACATTTATCCAATGGAAAACTGGAACCAGGTCTCGCCAGTCTAATAGAAGTACAGGGCTGTATCGTAGCCCCTCTGCTGTAACCTTCCTTGTGAATTAATAACACCAACCAGCAACCGGGCCATACAAATGACCCCTGTGCAGCATTTTGGACTGAAAGGGAAACGGTGCTTCAGAGCACGTGTGGACACCAGCGGAGCACCCAACCTTTCCCCATGCTGTTTCAAGCAGCACCACGGTACCCTTTTTCCCTTTGACTCCAAGCCAGTGAAGAAGCCAAATATTTGTGCAACTTATCTCACACACACACTGCTGACAGCAAATTGCACTGCAGGAGGATGACACTTTATGTGTATCCTATTGGGGGGGAGAGGGCTATGGGTCTCCATCCTTGAGAACCGTGTGTGTGTGTGTGTGTGTGTGTGTGTGTGTGTATGTATATTTATATATATATATGTGTGTGTGTGTGTGTGTGTGTGTGTAAATTACTAACAAAGAATTAAGGGAGACTGAAATGCATTTCTAACTCATTAGTTTTCATCAGTCAGCCATACCCTTCTGAGATTCGAACCTGGGTATGGCTGACTGATGAAAACTAATGAGTTAGAAATGCATTTCAGTCTCCCTTAATTCTTTGTTAGTAATTTACACAAATATATGAACTGTCCGGTGTGACTACAGCCTGTTCGATGGCCTTCAAGATAGGCTGAAAACAGGAAATAAAGATTTGCCCCCATGTTTGGGGCCTAGCAAGGTAATGTAAATAGTTAACATTTCTCACACACACACACACACACACACACACACACACACACACACATATATATATATATATATATATATATATATATGCTGTATTTATTTGATTTCTGTGCCAACGCTCTCAATGACATCAGAGGAGTTGCCTGCTAGAGAAGAAAACCACATTTTGACTGATCTACAGGGCCAAGCTTTGCCATTCTTCTTTCAAAGGCGTACAAAACGGAACATTTCACAATCACAACCTTCTTCCTTAGCCCACAGCCAGTTCCAACCAAAGACGAGGGAACACAACAGCTCTGCCAGCGGAGAACTAAACAGCAAACACGCCACCCTTTTTTCAGATTTGATATCCTCGTGACCTTTTCTTCATCTCAAGTCTGACCAACAGCCGAGGCAGGTTAAAGACATCATTAGGTGTCCCAAACCCTAATTTTCCCTGCAGACGAAGTTTGTTTCTGCTATTGGCACGATCTAGCGTACTTCTTCCGTAACAGCCAAGGGGAAGGCCTGCCCACTTTGAGCTGTGCTGGGCACACCCTCTCCTTGTCTTCTATAGAGACATTGTCTATGCTTTCCGGGATGCTTCAAGGTTTCTCGCCAATGCAAATTGAACACTTCTTTGAAAGAGGCTAAAGCTGTGTGTAAAGAAAAGTGTTAGTTTTGTGTGGCTCGGAAGGTCGATTTAAGCCCTCCAAATGACGGTCCTGCCAGCTGTCCACGGGTGGTCCCATCACCACCATCATACACCTACAGGGTTTCCACAGCTTCTGCCAAAAAGGCGGCAGGAGGCGGTGGGAAAGTAACACCAAGGAGGCTAGACCTAGCCACAACAAATGGGAGAAGGTTTAGCACAGCTTTAACACTCTCTCAGAAAAGCACCAGGACAACTTGGCTGCCAGGTCACAGGCACACAGCACCTCCGAGCCGAGAGTTGTAAGGCGGGATGCTTGAAGCAGGAAACATGTAACAGGAGGGAAGATGAAGCCTAGGAAAATCAGGGACACCTTATTCCTTGTTCTGTATTAAAACAGAAAGGCCAGCACCCTTTTTTATTTTTTGGCTTCATCACTAAAACATAATAGGCTTTGAGCACTCTCTTGCCACTTCATGGATATTTTAATGTGCCCATTTGGTGGTACCCTAAATCAGGGGTCCCCAACCCCCGGTCCCTGGAACGGTACTGGGCCGCAACCGGTCCGCACAAACCAGCAAAGTCCCACCCGCGGGATGCAGGCAGCACACAAAATCACGCACTCTCCAATCCTGTGGAAAAACCTTTCTCCACAGAACCGGTCCCCGGGGCCCAAGATTGGGGTCCTCTGCCGTAAATGATCTCTGAAGAAATAAGGACATTAATTCCTCAAACCTATTTCTTCTGTAGAACCTTCACTAGAATAATTTCTGGCTGTTTTGGTCCCATTCATTTCAGGGGGTGGAATCTGAATCCAGCAGATCCATCCGAGGAGATGCTTCACATGTCTTGGATGTGCTGGCATTTTTCAAAACACAGAGAGGGGTCAAAACGATATGCCACTCTACCACCTGAACTTTTTCACTCCTTCATTTAGTTCGTTCTAGGCCTCAATCAGAACAGAGCTGGAAGGGACCTCGGAGGTCATCTAGTCCAGCAGCCCCTAACCTTTTGGGCACTAGGGACCGGTTCCAGGGAGAGAGGTTTTTCCGCAGATTGGAGGGGCATGGTTTCACATGCTTCCTGCATCCTGCGTATGGGGCTTCTCGTTTGTGCAGCCCAGTTTCTGGCGTGCTGCAGACCGGTGCCCGTCAAAGGACCGGGGGTTGGGGACCCGTGTTCTAATCCAACCCCCTGCTCAGGCAGGAAAACCCTAACCCATTCCACACAAGTGGCTGCCAATCTCTTCTTAAAGACCTCCAGTGATGGAGCACCCGCAACTTCTGAAGGCAACTTCTGTTCCACTGGTTAATTGTCCTCACTGTTAGGAAGTTTCTCCTTAACTCCAGGTTGCTTCTCTCCTTCATTGGTTTCCATCCGTTGTTTCTTGTCCTGCCCTCTGGTGCTTTGGGAAATAGTTTGACACCCCCCCATCTTTGTGGCAGACCCTCTGGCCACAAAGAATACACAGAATACTGGAAAACTGCTATCAGGTCACCCCTACTCCTTTTCTCTAGACCAGGGGTAGGCAACCTCGGCTCTTTTATGACTCATGGACTTCAACTCCCAGAATTCCTGAATCAGCATACTGACTCAGGAATTCTGGGAGTTGAAGTCCATGAGTCATAAAAGAGCCAAGGTTGCCTACCCCTGCTCTAGACTGACCATCCCCAAGTCCTGCAGCCGTTTTAGTCTCCAGGCCTTTACTCATCTTAGTTGCTCATCTCTGCACTTTTTCCAAAGTCTCGACATCTTTTTTGTAATGTGGTGACCAAAACTGGATGCAGTATTCCAGGTGTGGTCTTTACTTTATAAGGCAGTACTAATACTTCATGTGATTTTGATTCTATGCCTCTGCTTATACAACCAAGATTGTATTAGCTTTTTTGGTTGTTGCCGCACACAGCTGGCTCATATTTAAGTGATTGTCCACTAGGACGATTGTGCACAATAGCCTCGACTGCTGTTAATTTTTAATCGGGTCTACAAACAAGATGCCAGCTTGCTTTTGGACAGCTGTGTTCTTTGCAATAAATCCTGAACAAGAACCTAATTCTGCTTTCTTTTCCAAGAAGGAATGCTTCTTTCACATCATCTCCATTAATTCCAATTAAATCTGAAATGGAAAGCTATTGATAACTGTCCCAAACTTCTATTTCTGGCATCAACATAGGGAAAATAAAAGGCAGAATGGACTATACACTACCTTTTTTCTCGTAAATGGCAAAGGTTTACATAGCTTAACAGAAATATGAAAATACATAGGACTTTTGTTTTTTTAAAAAAAAAAATCAAAAACATTTTGTCGTGGACCATGCCGAATCTTCCACATCTGCTCCGGCTGCTCCTTAATCTGATTATTCATAGAAAACACGACACAAGTAGGTTTTATGCAGGAAAAAAGTTCATGCAAACATCTTTTTTTTTCTCTCTCTCTCTCTAACTCTTAAAGTAGAATATGTGATAGCCCACCATCAATTTAAGCATGCACATGATTTCTATAGGAAAACAGCTTATCTGGCAAATATTCCTGGAACAGAAAAACATTTTTCCCACTATTACTGATTTTCTGGGACTCCCTCCAATCCAGTTCGACCTCCGAAAGTTCATCTAAAAAAAAACCCAGAAAACATTCTTGGAAGGAGAATTTTTCAAGACCGATACAGGTCCGTACAGAAAAAAAACGAGGAAGCAGCCGTGTGTTATTTTCCTCCCGCTGGGAACCAACACAACCAGTGTGCCAAACTGAGCCCCTTTTGATGAAGCAACGCGCAAACTACTTCGCTCCTTTGGATCAGGGGGAGGACCAACCGGGCCCCCCTCGAAGCAAACCCGGTTTTCTCTTGGACTCAGAGGAGCCTTTTCTTCTTTTTCTCTCTCTCCTGCTGCAAAGTGAAGGCGGCAGGCTGCGACTCCCACGGGCAACGTCGCACAGGTAACCCTCGACTCGCCACCCCCATTGAGAGCAACGTTTCTGTCCTTAAGGGCAGCGTTTCCCAACCTGAGGAACTTGAAGATGCGTGGACTTCAACTCCCAGAATTCCCCAGCCAGCATAGCTGGCTGGGGAATTCTGGGAGTTGAAGTCCACGCATCTTCAAGTTCCTCAGGTTGGGAAACGCTGCTTAAGGGAGACCTTGGGGAAGTGGCTTTGGCCCCATCGCCCCACCTTCCTCGCCTGGGTCGTTAAGCGAATCACCTAAGTCGCCTGGCAGGGGAGCCAACGGCCTCGGCTTCCCAGAAGGTCGCCGAAGGTGTTCGCGGGCCGAGGCGACCGTCGTAAAGAGGAACGCGAGCCCAAGGGGGGGTGGAGAGGATGAGGATGATGATGGCGCTAGGTGGGGAAACGGCCGCAAGTCGCTTTTCTCGGGGAGGACGTAACTGGGGGCGGTCGCTAAACGAAGCGCTGCGAGCCGAGGGCTCCCCGCGTGCAAAGGGGGTCCCGGGGGGGGGGGTAAGCGCCCTCCCTCCCTCCTTCCCTCCCTCCGGCCCGGCCTCACCTCTCGCCAGCGCGCACAAGCCGCAGACCAGGAGGCCGGGCAGGACGGCGCCCATCTTCCCTCGGCCGCCCTCACCGGCTTGGCGGCGGCGGCGGCGACCCAGGGGCCGAGGCGGGGGCCGGCCGGCGGCGGCGGCTCCTCGGCTGCCCGCTCATGCTTCTTCCGCGGCTACTGGGCCGAGGGCGCCCGGCGCGGGCGGGGGAGGCGGGCCCGGCCCTCCGTCCTCGTCCTCCGCCGCCTCATCCCGCTCCAGCGGCAGCCCAGGCGGGGCCGGCTTCCCCTCCGCCTTCTCCTCAGGCCTCCCCCGCGGCTGGCTGGGAACCCGGGGCGGCGCAGGGGCGCATCCCGTCTCCGCCCTGGCGCTGCTACCGCTGCCGGGCTGGCCGAGGCGGGCGCCCAACTCCTCCTCCTCCTCCTCCCGCCGCGGCTCCTCCTCCTCCTCCTTCCCCTCGCAGCCGGCCCCGGAGGCGACGCGGCCCCCTCCTCCCTCCGCCTCCCTCCCAGCCAGGCCAGGGAGGCTCTGACGGCGGAGCGGGCGAGCTCGGCCCCTTCACGCCGCCGCCAGCAGCCGCCCCTGCCGCATTCCGGAGGGACTCCTTTGCCCCCCCCACACACACACACGCACGCACGCACGCACGCACGCAGGGCCCCGGCCTGGTCGGAACTACTTTCGGGGCAGGCGCGCAGGCACAAAGGCGGCGCCGCTCGCGCCAGGTGAACCGTCCCGCGTGGGGGGGGGGAGGAGGTCGGGGAATCGCCTCAGAGCGGCGCG
The DNA here is from genome assembly GCF_947247035.1 of Vipera ursinii. Lineage (NCBI taxonomy): Eukaryota > Metazoa > Chordata > Lepidosauria > Squamata > Viperidae > Vipera > Vipera ursinii. Next base: position 924,289 of record NC_139515.1, read on the forward strand.
TCGGGCCAGGCCCGCCATCCCCGCGAGGTCGGCCGGCCGGCCGGGCGGGCGAAGGGGCATCGTCGGCCGGGGAGCTGCCCGCCCGACGCCGCCTTTCTTCCCGAGGAACCTGGCCCGGCTTTGTCCCCCTTTGTCTTCCAGGGGACGCCGCGCCCGCAGCGAGCCCGCCGGCCGGCGGGAAACTCGGCTCTGCGCGTTGCCCCGCGGGGCGGCGGGTTAAGCGAGGGTTGAAGGCGGCGTGTTGGGCCGGTGGGGCTCTTCCCGGGGCTCTCCGTGGACCCCGCCGCCGCCCCTCCCTCTCCCCCGCGCCAGGAACGAAGCCAGAGCGAGATCCGGGTTAGGAGTCGTGTGAACGCGGAGAAGGGTGTCGAGGGGCAGCTCCCTGAGCCAGAGGGAGCCGGGCCAGGCAAAGAAGAGCCGGGCCGACCAGCCCTCGCAGAAATCCAGGTGTTCAGACCTTGTGTAAAAATCACCCTCTAGTCCAGGGCTAGGCAACCTTGGCTCTTTTATGACTCACGGACTTCAACTCCCAGAATTCCTGAGCCAGGCTGGCTCAGGAATTCTGGGAGTTGAAGTCCGTGAGTCATAAAAGAGCCAAGGTTGCCTACCCCTGCTCTAGTCAGAGGGGATCCCGTCATCGCCCCGAACATGGCTGACTTTGGCTGGATCTCTAAGACAAAAGCGTTTAGGACTTCTTCATAAGCTCTTGACCCTTCATAGCTAATGAAGAATATGAAAGAAAACACGGGGTCAGAGAGGAGGAGGAAGAGAGGGGAGAAAAGAGTATTTGTTACCCCCCCCCCGCAGATAGGGCTCGCAACTTGGGGGTCCTCCTGGACTCACAGCTCAACTTTGAAGACCAGATAGGAGCCGTGGCCAGGGGGGCTTTTGCCCAGGTTCGCCTGGTGCGCCAGTTGCGACCCTATCTGGACCGAGATGCCTTACGCACAGTCACTCATGCGCTCGTGACCTCCCAGTTGGACTACTGCAACGCTCTCTACATGGGGCTGCCCTTGAGGACCACCCGGAGGCTCCAGCTGGTGCAGAATGCAGCCGTGCGAGTCGTGATGGGGGTTTCCCGATACTCCCATGTAACACCTCTTCTCCGTGAGCTGCATTGGCTTCCGGTTGCCCTCCGGGTGAGATTCAAGGTGCTGGTAATGACCTATAAAGCCCTAAATGGCGAGGGTCCGGGATATCTGAGGGAACACCTGCTGCCGGCATCAAGCTCCCTTCGTCCAGTGTGCTCCCACAGGGAGGGTCTTCTCAGGGTGCCGCCGGTTAAAGATTGCCGGCGGATAACACCCAGGGGGAGGGCCTTCTCAGTGGGGGCGCCTGCCCTTTGGAACCAGCTGCCCGTGGAGCTCAGGACTACCCCTGACCTACGTTCATTCCGCCGGGACTTGAAGACTTGGCTCTTTGAGCTCTCTGACCCAGGCTGAGAATTTTAACTAGGTTTTATTTTCAGGGATAATTTAATCTTTTATTTGTCTTTTAACTTTGTATTTTGTATTGGTTTGATTTTAAAATGCCCTGTAAACCACCCTGAGTCCTTCGGGAAAGGGTGGTATATAAATCTAATAAAATCTAAATCTATTTCCAGGTTGGCTCTTTGGCGGGGGAAAAACTCCAAGCGACATTGTATTCCTCAAGAGAATTTTGAAGGAAGGAAGTTTAGAATAGAATAGAAAAGAACAGAGAATAGAACAGAAACTTTATTGTCACTTTGAATATACACTAATCGTCACAAATTAAAATGGAATTTCACTGCATACGGCTCTCAAAGGGTCGCCACCTCCGATATACACTACATAAATACGACAAAAATAAATACAGAATTAACAATATAGTTTTTTATGTAATACGGGGCTACAGTGCCTTTCGTTAAACCTAAAATTATTTTGCACTTTTTGCGCTGATGTATTATCACAGAACACAACGTGGTTGTATTTACAAAAATCTAAAGCATATTTTTCCCGGTATTGAGTCACTATCTGTTGGGTCTGCTCACTCAAAAGCTTAAAAAAACCACCTGAATTTATAAACTTAATTGCAGGAAAATTGAACCTTTATGAACGCCAATCGTATTTTCAAGTTTTCCCCCCTTTTGTTCAATTGGGTCCAGTTTCAGAGACTGGCATGGCATGGTTTCCCAGAGCGTTTTGCCATTGCCTTCTGCTTAGGGCTGAGAGAGAGTAACTGGCTCAGAATTACCCAGCTGGCTTTGTGCTTAAGATTGGACTAGATCAGAAGAACTCAAGGTCCCCCCCCCCCCCCGTTTTTTAGCCTTATGTCTTCATCACTAGGCCCAACTGGCTTTCTATTACAAGTCCTCGAGTTACAATCATAATGGAGACTGCCCTTCACTATTGTGACATGCGATGGTTGTAATGGAGTTGATCATATGGCCAACCCTATCTTAGGACCTTTATTGTGGTCGTTAAGGGAATCACCAGGGTCATTAAGCAAACCCATGGTTTGCTACGAGCGCAGTTTGGCTGGAAACCACAGGTAAATGCCAGTTTTCATCAAACCCACATTAAAATGTGGTCATGTGACCATGGGACGGCTGGCTCAGTTGCCCAGGGTCAGAAGTGAGTGATGTGTCCATGGAGGAGCCAAACTGTTAGAACTTTGGAGGTGATTTGACTTAACCAGTTTAGAAGATACAGTTGTGTACGGACATCAGTTTGGCTTAGTAGTGGTTAAAGGTGTTGGCCCGGAAGCCAGGAGACCGTGACTGCATAAGCCATGAATGCAGGCTGCCCCCTGGATTTTGGGGCAGCGCACTCAGGGCCCGTTTGCACAATCGTAAACCAGCCAATCCCATTTTAGCCAAGAGTGCCGTGCAGATGTGGGTGATAACGTGTGCGGTTCAGGCAGGGCACCCCACAAAAGAGGATCAATTAAGTAAGTTTCTTTCATTCACCCAAGGTACGTGGGGCGGGACAGGCTAAAGAAGCATCTTCATTGGGATGACTCAATTACTTACACAAGCTGGCTGGGTTTGCACGTGCCAAGCTCATGCTTAGCCAAATCATAGCTTATTCAGTTAATTCAGTATGCTGGTTAATGCCTACAATAAAGGTTGGTTTGATCCAGTTGGCTCAGACTTTTTTAAGCTGGGCTGTGGCTAGTTTATGATGTGATTTTAGAGCCACGTTCACAGTTTAGCATTATTTCACAACTGATAAAGGTGAGTGTTTGACAGAGGAAGTACAAGCTGATAAAGGGCTAAGGACCCCCCTCCCCCCTTTGTCCCTCCAAATTGTTCCCATCTGACCGATTTCCATTATGCGTGATACCATGTAAGGGTGGCAGAACTCCGAGATAGATTAGCTTGGGGGGGAAAAGGAGAGAAATTTTGGCTAGAAGCTTAGGCTGTGTTATCTGTAAGGCAGGGTTAGGGTTCTTCAGCTCAATTATTTATTTAAAACGTCAAGACATCTGGAGAACTTAAAGTTTCTTTCTTTTTTCCTACCTTTTGGGAGTGCTTGAGTCTTAGTTGAGAAAACATGCTGTTGTTGTTGTAAGGGGATCAGGTTTTAACCACCAAACCCTGAAACATTATTTTCTTTCGGTTTGCAAAATACTCCACAGATGGACCCCATTAGCTTGCCCTAGGAATCCTTTGAAACCATAGCAAGTTGTAAATGTCTTTCTGCTCTGAAATCTCTAGTGGAATCCGGGATTTTGCAGGACAGGTTCCAAAATACTGCATTGTGCCTTTGAAAATGGAAGAATCGAATGGAGTTTGTCACGTATTAAAGTCTGTTTCTCCTGGAATAAAAGTAAAAATAAATAACGTTTCAGAATATTTTTACTACAAGCAGTCCTCAACTTATAGCCATTCGTTTAGCAACTGCTCGAAGTTAACTTGGCGCTGAAAAAAAGTGACTTAACAGACATTTCTTGCAGCATCCTTATGGTCACAGAAGACACCCTGAGCCCTGCCCCATTTTACAACCTTTTTTGGCACAGTTGTTAAGTGAATCAGTGCAATTGTTACCAGTGAATCCCCACTGATTAAAATTCTGGCACTTGACGACCAATATGACAGTCGTAGAGTCGTCCCAGGATCGTGTGATCACCATTTGCAGTCACATGCAAAGTCAGTGGGCAAAGCTGGATGCTCTTCATGGCCATGTGATTCGCTTAACAACTGTGGCGAAAAAAGTTGTAAAATGGGCACGACTCCCTTAACTGCTGCCCTGCTTAGCGGTGGAAATTTTGGTCCCAATTGTGCTTAGAAGTCAAAGACTACCTGAAACTGCAGGTACAGAAGAACAATATTTGGCATCTAGGAATGAAGAAAAACGTACTAGTTTAAAAGGTCAGCAGAGTTCAAAAGGCATCTGAGATACCCTGGAAAGAGTTCTCTGTTCTTACGTTCTGCCCCAATCTCCGCAAAGAAAAAAAGAACTAGTTCTACGGCAGGAGTATCCAACCTTGGCAACTTTAAGATGGTGGCCCTGAGCAGGGGGCTGGACTAGAAAACCTCCAGGGGCCCTTCCAGCTCTGTTCTGTTCTATGGACTTTAATTCCCAGAATCCCCCAGCCATTCCACCAGCCTCCTCCTGCGAGGTTCTGTCATTCAAGGCAAATGCTGGCTGGATCTTGGCAGCTGTCTCGTGGGCAATGCCTACCTCATTTTCCCAGTTTCCTGAGCAATTTTGTAACAGCATTTGTAGGGGATTTAAAATCTGAAGTACGGTAGGTTGGGAGACGGAAACTGCTCATTTTCTTTTACGAGGGAAAGAAACGGTGGAAATGCATTTCACAATTAAAGGGAATCCTGATTGTCAACTCTCATAAGCGAGAGCCAGTTTGGTTGAGTTCAGTTCTCCAGACCTGCCATCGGAAGCCCTCAGCTTCCTAAAAACAACCCTGCTATAATAAGAATGACATCCTGTCCTGCTCATCCTGCGTACAACGCAGTTTCCAAGCGTTTTTTCCAAGGCAGATTCCTCCAGAGGACATTGCGATACCTCCCCTCCTCCTTACCTGGGAATAATCCAGAATTGCCACAGGCACACCTTAGTATTTACAGAATTGTTGGAAGGCAGCTGGACTAAACGCCTTCCTTTTGCAGCCTGCGGCCTCCGCAGGGAGGGATGCTCAAAATTCAAGTGATGGTCACAGCCATTGCCAGCCCACCGAGTCCAGACGGGAAGCACAACCAGGTGGGCTAGTTCCACATTATTGCAAGGTTACATTAACAAACTTGCAAGTCTGAAAGTACATTTCTCTCTCTTCCCTTCCCCGTCATCTTCACAACCCAAGAAACGAGGGAGGGTCCCTGGAGAAACGTTTAGCACGCCCCTCCCCCTCTCCTGGCTCTTAGAAGACGGTTCCCTCGGGTGCTTCCCTTCCAGCTGTCCCCCAAAGTCGCTGCCTGCACCCTTACAGCTGCGCCCCTGGGGTTGGACTGCCCGGTTGGCGCCACCATCTCGCCTTTTCTGACGGCCCTCCCTGCAAACGGCCCCGTCTACAACATCCCAGACATGAGATGGGTCACATTGTAGGGGAGATGGGAGGGAGGGATGGATAGGATGGATGGATGGATGGATAGATAATGGATGGATAGATAGATAAGAGGATGGATGGATGATGGATAAATGGATAGACAGACAGACAGACAGATAGCATCTGAAGAGTTCCACTGAGAAGACACATTCTAGATATTTGGTATCTTTTTCAAAGTGTTGTAGCCCTTAAGCATTTTTTCCTGGTAGGACCAGGCCCTCCTGTAGCTCAGAGTGCCAGGACAAGAAATGATGAAACCTGGATAGGGGTTATCTGGTAAGATAGTTTCCAGAGCTCTTTGTTTTGCTCCTTAGAACAGTTGTAAAAAAAAAAAGTTGGAATGCCTTTAAAATCTCAAAAGAAGTTTGCAGAGCACAAACAAGTTCTTGGAACTTGCAGAGTGCAAACACGAAAGAGAAGACCTCCAAAATATCTTCCAACTCTACCATTCTATGAAACTCCCGATTTAATCTCAACTTGTTGGGAGATTTTTTTCCCCCTTTCAAACAATGCGTTGCTACTCTGTTTTCCAATGCAAACTTCTCGAATAAAGCAATTGTGATTTTAGTGCTTGGAAGAACCGGGAACATTTAATTAGCAATTTGTAACATCCTGCAGTTAAAAATCTGTCTGTCTTTCTAGAAACCAGAAGCATGCAAGGATTTAAAAGGGAAAAAAAAGCCAGGAAGGGCTCTGACACCAGTCATTCAAAGTCCTGCCCCATTTTTATGTGCATTTCAAAATGAGCCCTGTTAGTGGCAAACATCATGAGTTTGGATCTATGTGGTTTCATGTTTATCTGCTTGTATGGATTTTCTTTGTATGCCACAGAGTCCGTTGGAGTTGGGCAGCTAGGACAAATTTAAATAAAGTTATAATCCACTGCATGAGATGCCTGGAGCATATTCCCAGGAAAGATTTATATAGTATGTGCCTTCACAGACCCGTAAACAAACACACCTTGTGTTGAAAAGGAAGAATGGCAAAAAAACCAACCAACCCCCCCCCCCCCCCCCAGAGACTGTGGGAATTACCTGTCAGGATCTTTAATAAGATGTAGTAGATAGGATTCTGGCTTTCTTGCCTTAATGAACCGGTTAACATCCACAGTGCAATAAATCTCTTTGGCTTCTTCTTAATTGCCCCTGTAATGAATGCTAACTTGGCTCTTTCACGATGAAGTTGGTTTTTCTCATTCCTTTTCTCAAATCTCAGCACCTGGAGATCAGCTGCAGAAGTGTTCCCGTGTGCTTTAAGAGGATCCATTCAAATTGTGAAGGGTTCTTGACTTCTTATTTCCCTCACTTCTGTAGTAGCCTGGCCTGGCATTAAGAATTGGGAATTTCCTCCTCCTATTCAGCCTGCCTCTTCCTCCTCCTCCTCCTCCTCCTCATCTCATCTGGATGTGAAACTGTGTGTGTGTCCTGACACAGATTTTGGCCCCTTCTGTAAGTTAGCCCATTTGAGGTACATTGGGTCAAAAATGGTTGCCTTATGATGCCCTGTCTCACTCAACTGAAGGTGACAGACACAGAGGTGGAAGTGTTTTAGTAGTATACAGGTAATCCTCACCTTAACAACAGTTCCTTTAGCGACCATTCAGAGTTACAACACCACTGAAAAAATGACTTATGACCATTTGTCACACGGCCATTGCAGCATCCCCAGGGTCACGGGATCAGAATCCAGACGTCCTATTTATGACGGTTGGCAGCGTCCCAGCGTCCCGTGATCACTTTTTGCGACCTTAATAAGAAGCAAAGTCAAAGGGGAAGCCTAGATCCACTTAACGACCGCGTTACTAACTTAAAACCGCAAGTGGTTCGCTTAACAGCCGTGGCAAGAAAAGTCGTAAAATGGGGCAAAACTCACTTAACAATTGTCTTGCTTAGCAACAGAAATTTTGGGCTCACTTGCGATGGTAACTGGAGGCTTTTCACATATAACCTATAAAGTGGAATTCTCCAAAGGCCTTCCATCACTCGGAGCCCCTCCCTTGCTTTCTCTTATCACAACATTGATCTTCCTGTGTGTGGCAACCACACGGTTGTTATCTCCGCTCTTTCAACACAGGCCTGGGGAAAGAAGGCCCCCATCGCAGGACCCTGACCTCCCCTCCCTCCAGGGTTTCAAGAGATAATGCAAACCTAGGTAAACTTGCCCCCCCCCATTCCCAGGTGTTTATTTTTCCTTTTTTCCCTCCGGATGCCTGGCGGATCCTGGCCAGGTCTCCCTTTAGGCAGAGCTTGAAGCTCCCGGTCATTCGGCGTCCCGAGTCCTTGCAGCAAAACGTTTCCTTCCCAGCCCCCAATGACCGATCCAGGGGCAGCTTTTGCTACGGCTGCCGCTGTCCTGCCAGCCCACGGAAGGTGCCCACGTGTGCCGCACGGAGGGTGCGCGTTAAAAAAAGGGGCGGTGCTTTGGTTGCAATTGTGACTGCCAACTTGATTTTTTTTCCCCTCACCCCAAACAGATCCAGGTACCCCTTGACTTACAACCCTTTGTTTAGCGACCGTTCCAAGTTACAACGGCACTGAAAACAAGTGACCCGTGACCATTTTTCACACGGCCATTGTGGCATCCCCACGTCCACGCGATTTGCATTCAGAGGCTTGACCACCGACTCACGTTTATGACGGTTCCAGCGTCCTGGGGTCTTGTGGTCTTCTTTGGGGAACTTCTGACAAGCCAAGTCAGTGGGGGAGCCGGATTCACCGAACAACCGCGGTGGTTTACTTAACAGCTGTGGCGACGGAGGTCGTAAAACGGGGCAAAACTCACTTAACAGCTGGCTCGCTTAGCAACAGAAATTTGGGGCTCAATTCTGCCTGTACGTCGAGGACTACTTGTACGTCCGGCCAGTTTGACACCCCTGTTCTAGATTATTTGGTATCTTTTCACAGTGCTGTAGCCCTTAAGCCCTCCTTTCCTGGCAGGACCAGGCCCTCCGGGAACGTCAAGAACCGATGGATATTCCAGGCTGTGGCACAGCTGCAAAGGTGCAGACGGGCATCTCTTGTTTTTTCTGCCCTGGGAAAAGGACCGAGGGAAGGGATCAAGGCAACAATCACCAGGGCCCGGTTTGCAAGGGACTGAAGTTCAGAATAGCCGCCTCCTTGTAATCTTTGCTGCCCTCTACCGTTCATTTTATCGTATTTATTTAGTAGGCAAATTTATCATCATCATCATTTTAGCCATTGTCTATCCCGGGGGTCTTCAAACTTGGCCCTTTTATGACTTGTGGACTTCAACTCCCAGAATTCCTCAGGCAGCGTGTCCACAACTTTGAAGGGCCCTGGTCTGTCTATCCACTGTAGTGGAAACGGGCTGGACACACAGCAAGAACTGAGGGCAGGTAGACCAAGGCAGTCATAGAGTGGATCCCACCTGATCAAAAATGTCCACAAAAAAGACCTAAAAAGCGAGATAGATCAATGACATCAGCAAGCATGGCGGGCCCAATTGGCAAAAAAAAAAAGTCCAGGACCATCTGGGTTGCAAACAAACTTATATGGCCACCCAACTCAGACACTGCGACTCCAAGGTGGCTTTCAACATTAAAAATTCCCTCCCTCCCTCCTTCGTACTTAGCCTGAAGAATTTTACGACTGCCATTCAGAAATATTTTCAAACGGAATCAAATACTAAAGACTCTTCTACATGTTGGATGGTGCTTTCCTTTAAATATCCCTTCCAGTAATCCCTCCCCAGCAGGTTCCTGGAACAGCATTCCTTTTTTTTATTCTTGGTTACTAGTACTTCTCAAAGGTGTTAAACTAAGCAGCATATTGGTGGCACTGTTGCAAATTCAACCTCTGCCATCTTTCTGGAGTCCATTTAAGCTCAGGCCTCCTGCTTCAGGGACTCCCTCCAGCCACCTCATTCTCTGTCGTCCCCTTCTTCTCTTGCCCTCAATCTTTCCCAGCATGAGGCTCTTCACCAGTGAATCCTACCTTCTTATTCGGTGGCCCATTTATCTAGTCGCATTTGCATGCTTTTGAACTGCTAGGTCAGGGGTCTTCAAACTTGGCCCTTTTATGACTTGTGGACTTCAACTCCCAGAATTCCTCAGCCAGCATGGCTGGCTGAGGAATTCTGGGAGTTGAAGTCCACAAGTCATAAAAGGGCCAAGTTTGAAGACCCCTGTGCTAGGTGGCCAGGAGCTGGAGCAAGGAACAGGGAGCTCACCCCGTCGCATGGCGCTTGGGTCTCCAACCTGGGCTGTCAGCTCCCCAGCTGACAAGCTCAACATCTTTAACTGCTGAGCCATTGTGCCCCCCTCCTTTAGGCTAAATGCAGTTGGCTGAAAATCCAAGTGACGAGGAGTTCTAGTCACACCTTAGGCACAAAAGAACCCGAAAATGCTTTGTAGCCTTTTCCAAGTAGCTTACTTCGTATCTAAAATTTGAGTTAGATGATGCCTCCTGAACGCAGCGCTCCAAAGCATTGAAAAGATCCGTTTCAAACTGATCACGAAATACAGTACAACATATTAAAAAGGAAATGATTGCCCGAACACTGCTTGAATTTATTTCAAACCTTTTAAAATCAATTCAAATTTTATTATTGCTTAAATAATTGACAGGAGAATCACTTCCAAAGTGGGGGGAATTTAAGTGAAAAAATAGGTTAAAAATATTACATCTGAGCTGCAAGAATCTGCGTAAACACTAGGGGGCAGCAAGGAAATAGAGCTCTTCTTCTGTCACCATCTAGTGGCTATTCCTGAGTTTTGTAGCTGGATACAGGCATCCTCGACTTCCGCCACAACTGGAGCCAGAATTTCCATGGCTAAGCAAGGCAGTTGTCAAGTGAGTCACACCCGTTTTTACCTTTTTTGCCATAGCGGTTAAATGAATCACACGATCGTCGAGTGGGTCCAGCTTTCCCCCAGCGACTTTTTGCTTGTTGGAAGATGGCTGGGAAAGCTGGGGGGAAAAATGGGGACGCTGCCAGTCACGCAAAGACCGGTTGTCACTTTTCTCAGTGCTGTTGTGATTTTTTTTAATGGGTTGCTAAACAATGTCTGTAAGCTGAGGACTACCTGTACGGTGAGCGCTAACGCAAGCCAATTTCTCCTTCCGTATCAAGGATAATGAGATTGCTAAAAACTGACAGCCTCACATTAGCAGCTTTGTAGGCTGGCCCAAGAAAAGTGAGAGACTGTCGTCAACTTCGCCCTACTGCCTGCGCCTGGACCCCCTCTACGCCAGGAGCCGAATAAAAGGTCCTTTTCTATCCCAGCTGTGTTTTTAAATGGAACCCAGCATCCCAGCTCAATGCAGAACCCTCCCAGCAATTGCACTGCAGGGCAGGGGGTGGACAGTGCTGGCCCAGGAATTCTGGGAGTTGAAACCCACAGGCTGTAAAGAGGCCCCTTGGCTGCCCACCCTGCAGAAGTGGGGCCTGGATGCAGCTGCTGAACCTCCTCCCCTCTCTCTCCAAGGCCCTGAAGACCGAAGGCATCTCCAGGGCAAGCGCTGAGATCAGGAGACGTTAGGACTGGATTCCACCCAATCACAGAGCAACCTCAGCATTAAGAAGAGAAGATCAGATTTTTGCCATTCTTTGGGTTACGCTGTAGCCGAGTTTAACATTCAGAAAATTAAATTGGCTCACAACAGAAGGCAGAGCTAATTCTGGAGCAAAAAGCTGTTCCCCCCCCCCAGGTCCAAATGTTACACTTACTAGTTTTGTTAGGTGGTGTAGAGACAGGTCAGAAAATCGGAACAAGGCAAGATATAAACCTAAGATCCCTCCACCTTAATTCTCTTGTGTACAAGGAGGGAGGGAGGGAGGGAGGGAGAGAGAGAGAGAGAGAGAGAGGGGAACAGCTGCCATGCCTTGTTTGCTCTAAATGATTTTGCACACAGCATGGCACTGCACTCCAGGACCAAATCAATGTTTTGCCTTTTAAAACTAAAATAATTCTCCTCCTTGGCAGATTTTTCACGCCAGGGCTGTAACAGACGAAAGGATGACAGGAACTGGATTGACTCTGGGAAGAAGCGGTCACCAAAGGGCTCCGATGGAGACTTATTTGCCCCCACGGTGCCCAAAAGCGAATTAAGGATGCACTCCTCAAATGAAGAGGACTGCGCTCCTACGCTTTCTACAGACTTTCTGGGTTGGGAAGGAGCAACAGGCTATCACTAGGTGAGATCTACCGTGTATGCAGCATCAACAAGGAAGGAGATCGTGAGGGACAGCAACATACTACGAAATCAATGCAGCGTTGTGATTTGGGCGGGTAGAACTGCATTAGGCCAAACCCACTCCATCTTCTTTTTCCTGAAGGCCACAGGAGGGCCACTGGGGTGTCTCCAAGTCCCTCTTGTCGTGTTCACATATGGGTGTACATGTCATTGATCAGGTAGTCCAGCCTGGTGTAGCGCTGTGGCTGGCGTGAGCTGAAGAGTCTCCCCCCTATCAGCACCACTGCTAATAAAAAAAACAGCACCCCGAAAAACAAGGCAGCAAAGAGGATGGCTTGGTTACTCAGCAGAGAGAAATCGGTTCCGGCTGGGCTGCCGTCAGGGCCGAAGCCTCCCAGGCTAAGTTCTCCATCGCTAAGATGGGAATCGGGAAGAGAAGCCGGTGGGCTGGGCGGAGTGGATGACAACGAGCCGAAATCGGGAGGGCCGGTTTCAGAAAGAAGCCAGGGCTTGGGAGGGGTGCCCTTGCGGGGCTGAAGGCTGGCCGCCTCTGTCTTTCCGGCGTCAGGTGCAGAAGTAGGGATGCGGCCAGCAGAAACGTGAAGGGCTGCAGCACCGACAGTCCTGCTGGTCGAAGAGTCACGGGTGGCAAAGGGCAGCTTAGCAGCAGGAGGTTGTTGGGTGGTGCTGGCAGGGCTGCTGCTTTCACGCAGCAGAGACGAAGCGAAGGTCTCCCCAGAGTTTGTCCTTCCAGCCTTGGGACGCTGGGAGGGCCCACCCGCTTTGTCCCTGGGATGCTCTGCAGGGCCCGAGAGGAGTTCCTCTTTCTGAGAGGCCCTGGGCAAGGAGTCCGGTCTACCCGGCGGCCTTAGAGGACCAAACCCAGCTGCTTGTGGGGATGCCGGACTTCCGTTCACTGAAGAATGAGGGTGTCTGTATAAGGTCGGAGCTGGTTTGGGCATCTCTTTGTCTAAAAAAACGAAACGGAAGAGAGATTATTCTCTACGCCTCAGCAGAAAAAACAAAAACCCTCAAGACGCATCAAGAAGTCATCATGAATGGGCCTTAAATCACTACAAGATCAATCCCATGAATTTCTTAGAGCAGAGAAACGGAGCCTCGCTCCGTTTGTTCGTATGAAAGTAAAAGCATACCTAGCTCAGAAAACGAGTCTGAAAGGGGTTTATCTGGACAGCCATTTCTAATCCCAGAAATCAGAGGGCTGTAGATTTTGGCAGGTGAGTTGGGAATGTTTGAAGCCATACAAATCTCATGGAATATTTCTTTTTTACAGAATGCTTCTATCGGTTGGTGCATGAATCAAGGATTACAAAAGACTCAAGAGTCACCCATTTGTCCAAACTATTGTTGTTGTAATCGTTTGGAAGATTCTGGTACTTAAAAACCCGGCACGTCAGCCCTGGGGAAAGGAACGCTCCACTCAAATTTAACTTAGCGCTAATACGTGCTTAACAATCATCAATCGATTTAAGGAAGAATTGTGATAAAGATGAGATTCTTCGTAGTTTATATTCCATTAAAAGAATCTATCCAGAGACTCTCTTCAATATCATTGTGCTTTTCAGTAGATGGCTTGCTTTGCAAAACCAAAACAAAACGAAACCCCACGTAGTATTTGTGGATAAAAACTAAACTTCACCCCAGGTAAGAATGCCAATGGCTTAAAAACAGTCGCTTATTCATTGCATTGTGTGATGGAATGTAGTCCAGTGTTGCAAAAGGACTCTTTTCCTCCTGCCGTTAGGGATTACATTCCACCACACAATGATATATAACTAGCAAATGAATAGAATAACAACTCTGGAAAAAGAAAACCTGATTATTTTCCCATGATATTACCAGAAATCACTAAAGGCTCGATTTTGGGAAAAACTATTTTTCTGGCGTGTGAGAGAAGCGGATTCGGCTTCTTTTATAAGAACATTTGCTACTTTCCATTTTTTGAAGGGACGTCTGCGAAGTTTCACTTACAAAAACTTTTAAAGCTGGCTACAGTGAAAACTGCTTGGAGAATATAATGACATTTCCTACAAATGACTAATTTAACTGGTCGATCAGCGGATTTTCATTTACCTTCTATTATTCTGTACGTGAGCAATCCTAACGCTTGTTTCACAGGACAGGTTTCCTGAGCAGGAAAATAAAATTGATAGCAATTTGGAGAACCGACTTTCATTCTGGTGTTAAAGATCACGTAGTTGCACACCTTATCATCTAGAAAAGATAAAAAGAAAGAAAATGTGTTTTAACAGCAAGCTTTGCACTTGTCTTACAGTCATCTAGTAATTCCATGTGAGTTTTCTAGGTGGAGTTCTCAAAAACAATTAAATCCATAAATAAGTATACAGAGGCCTACCACCATCTCAAAAGCCCCAGGTACAGTTATTCAACCTGTGCACGATAGAATTGTCCTTGGGTTCATCTTTGTTGGATGTTCTCTCCTGCCAGCCTATACAGGTTGTCCTTGTTTAGTGACAGTCTTATACACTGACTGGTTGCAGCTACGAGGGTGACAAAAGGGGTCACTTTATAAGCAATCTTTGCATTCACCTCCTCCAGAGGTCTCTAAAGCAAAGGAAAAGTGAAAGAAGATTGTAAGAATAGACGCGGTCTCATTTAACAACCATGTTGCTTAATCTCCAAGTTATTGGTCCCCTCTGTGGTCACTGAACAAGGACTATGCAGTTCCAACTTTTATTCTTACAGAGAATTTCTTTTCACCAAACCCCTAGTGTTAAAAACAAAAGAGGTTCCTCCACCCTTCTGCCCACGAGCGCTGAGCAGTCTACGTGACCCCATCCTTCTTTCCAGGATCCAATCGGGGGGGGGGGGGCTCATCCTTTTTTTTATTCTCCTCTTAATCCTGTGGGTTGGATTCCTCAGAACCCATTCCCAGTGGGGAGATTTAGACTGAATAGCGGAGAATTGTATCTCGGATCACGAGGGAGCTACACCAGGGAGGAAACGCAAACTCAGAGGTTGGCTCAGAGCCCAGGATAAGGGCCGTGTCTTTTTGCGAAGGAAAAGGGAACCGAGGCAGAGTGGACGAGGGCGGAGGCCACCCGTGGGCGAAAGCCTGGGTAACAGAGCAAATGGGCAGAGCAGAGGCCAGTCTGGATCAGCGGCAAAAATGCAGCCGTACCAGACACATTGACGAGAAGAGGCACATTGCATCAACTGAAACTGGTTTTCCAAAGGTTTTTTTTTCGGCCAGATTTACGCTCTCCCCAACTGGGGCTACCAAGGTGGGAGTCCAGAAATGCATTCATCCCGGGAACTGGAATCCAACCTGTGAGAAAAAAAGCCTGAGGGGGGATTGGCTTCCACATGGAGCTATGCCCTCCTGGCAGTTTTTTCGGATCTACTGGATGACTCTCCAGCCCCAAGGAAGGGGAGGTGGGCAAGCCCCCCCTAAGACGCTAAAGCAGAGAGACAGGGGTGACATTGCTACGTAGCTCTGGGGTTCTGGACAATTTGTGCTCTGGGAGCACAACTGAACATTTTCTTCTTGAACACCCGCAAGCAAGAGAAGGACAAGCCATTCATCCCGGCCTGCATGTAGCAAGCGCAGGCTCTCCGTGCAACCAAACGGAACGAGCATCGTTACTGCAATGTGCAGACGAGGCCAGTTATTTGTAAATAAACCCCGTTATACACAACAGTCCATAACGCACCCAGGAGGCTTCCTTCTAACCGTAGCACATTACTCTGCCCGAAATCTGTGGCCCTTACCTGTTATTCTGTCCAAGCAGCAAGTCTCCACACAGGCTTCCGGAGACGGGGCATAGATCGGATCCGTCCCCCTGATGCCTTTGGAAAAGGCCGCAGGGATATCGACCGTGATGTTTTCCATCTTCTCCGAGGAACAGATTTGGCTCTGGGATGCTTCCACCAGGACCAAAAACAGCACTGCTGGAACACAGGCCCAGCACCGTGTGCTCCGGACGGCCATTGTTTCCTCTCGGTATGACGGGCTCTGGAAGGTTCTTTTGTTCACAACTATTTTCCGCTCAGGGTATCCAAGATGGCCACACGCCTGGGAATTCTTCAGCTAAGGAAAAGGAGACGATAATGGAGGTAAAAACACTGTAGAAGGAACTCCCTGTAGTGAAATAATCACATGTCACATCGTGAGTCAAAGCACCAGGTGTGTCAGCAGTTGCCTGTCGCAAAAAGGTTCAGCCTGGCTTGACTAATTGGGACGTAAAGGGACTTTACCTTGATAAGAAACCAGCTTAAGGGGGAGAGGGAAAGCAGCGTGACCTCAAGCATGTTGCAACAACATTCCAAAGCAGTGAGACGAGTTATGCTTCTCTCAAAGTCCCGGGATCTCAAGAGGCTCGCTGTGACCCCAGATAGGAAGAAGGAAAAAGCAATGAAAAGCCCTGGGCGAAAAGGGCATTTGACGGAACACAGATTTCTAGCACGAAGGACGAGAAACCAAAGGCGTGCCCGTATGCCATTCAGAGCTACTTTGACACGGGTAGCTACATAAATATGATAAACGCATGAAAGAAAGGAACCTCGCTGAGGAATTCTGGGAGTTGAAGTCCACAAGTCATAAAAGGGCCAAGTTTGAAGACCCGTTTTAAGTAGATCAGAGAACTCCATAAAAATGTCCAGCCATATGAGGAAGATTAAAGACCATTAAAGACAACTGATCTTGAGATTAAAGAAAATGACAAACTACCCTGAAGCTTTTAATATACACAATCCTTCATGGAAAGGGTAAAAACAAACACGTTCGTGCAAATAAGAACTTTTGCAAAAAAAGAAAAACCAGCCGGTCAATGGGAAAGCTTCAATCCCAAATGAAATGCCCATTGTTTAAAACCCCGGGAGGAGGAGGAGGAGGAGGAGGAGTGAAAGCGCTAATGGTAATATATCCATAAATTTGGATGGGTCCATATGCTCAGAGACTGGAAAACATCTAACCGTCTAAAATGTGCCAATAGAGTCACTTGCACAAATGTATCACACAAATATTTGCTTTAAAACATTACAGCGAAAAATGTCAAATGAGCAGGCAAGCAAAAGGAAGGGAGATCAGATCAGTATCACAAAATGAATAATGGAGAGAAGAACATTTGAGACGGCTTATCTTTCTGGGGTTTTTTAATAATATTTTATTAGTTTTCTATATTTAAAATTCATAAGCGCTTGGTAAACAAGGTGTTGTCTGCATCCATTTGTTTTACTTGGTATTACACATTATTACCATGCGTACCTTTGTTTCGTTGAATACAGCAAAATCACGATAGGGTATGGACCACCCTCTCAGTGTCAAGCAACCGGGGAGTGTAAATGAGAGGTAATTTTCTTGTCTGGGGTTCCAACTTAATTAAAGAGAGCCAGGATGTTGGAGAAGTAAACAGGAGACTAAATAGGAGTCCACGATAGCTTAAATAATATATAAAGCATAAGAACAAAGACTAGACTATTTAGAGGAGTGTTCTTTTTAGAGGTAATCTGCAATTCTGAAAGTCTGACAATGACAAAGAGAAGGAAGACTAACCCATTAAGTCATCTGGAGACTACCATGAACTACTACAAAGGTCCATCAATCAGTTGTAGACCAAATAAAGACTGGTGGCTTAGCTGACATAACAAGCAACAAAAGATCAACAAACAGAAACTCACATATTTTGGGTGATGGACTAGAAAAAAACAGGAGGGATTAAAGTTATGGTGAATGGGTGGGATCCAAGAGATTACAGTATTGTTCTTGGAAGAGTTACACACAGGCAAGTCATCGTGAAAAGCTTTTGCCTGTCACCATCACTAAGAGCCAACTAAGTGATGCGTAACTAAGTTGGGGCAACTCCTCCTCACTGAAAGGCCCACTGGCCCCTAACTTTGTAATTTGGAGCCTAACATGCAGAAAAATATTTTTTTGAAAAAGAGAGGAGAAATATCAGGCTGTGCAAAAAACTCTGAAGCATTTCCTACTTTGAGCTACCTTTGGAGGGCCAACAAGCCTTCCCAGGGATGGTGTTTCTCCTCTTCAACCGTCTCCACCAGTTAGCAAAAAGTATCCTATCCTCCCAGCCAATCTCCTAATTTTCCCCCAAGGCCAGCCTCGGAGAACAGGCCCGCTTTAGGATGTGACTTCAGGACATTGTGCCTGAGGGGATGAGGGAAGAATCTCCTTAAGACAGGGCTCTCCAAACGTGGCAACTCTAAGACTTGTGGACTTCAACTTCCAGAATTCCCCAGCCAGCGCATGAAGCAGGAGAACCTATACCATCTTCGACAAGTGACTAGTCTCTTCTTAAAAACCTCCAGTGATGGAGCGCCCATGATTTCTGGTGGCCAGCTGTTCCACTGGTTGATCGTCCTCCCTGTCAGGAAGTTTCTCCTTAATTCCAGGTTGCTTCTCTCCTTGATGAGTTTCCAAACATTGTTTCTCATCCTGCCCTCAGGTGCTCTGGTGAACAATGTGACCCCCTCCTCTTCCTTGTGGAAGCCCCTCAGATACTGGATCGCTGCTATCCTGTCTCCCCTATTTCTTCTTTTCTTTAGTCCGGCCAGACCCAAGTCCCGCAGCCCTTCTTCGTACGTTTTGGTCTCCAGGCCTTGGATCCTCTTAGTTTATTTATTTATTTGTTTGTTTTTATATACCGCCCTTCTCCCGAGGGACTCGGGGCGGTGTACAGAGCAAGGTAGGTATACAGTTAAACAATAGCAAAAAACAAATGAAACCCCAAGAGTTGTCAGGCCAGGCCGGACTGCTGGAACAGGTAGGTTTTTAAGTCGCGCCGGAAGGTGCGAAGGTCGGGGGCCATCTGGATTTCGGTTGGCAGGCAGTTCCAGAGGGTTGGCGCACCCACTGAGAAGGCTCTCCCCCTGGGGGCCACCAGCCGGCATTCTCTGACCGGTGGCACCCTGAGGAGGCCCTCTCTGTGGGAGCGCACAGGACGGAGGGGTGTTGACGCTGGCAGTAGGTGCTCCCGTAGGTAATCCGGTCCGGTTGCTCTTCTCTGAACTTTTTCCAGACTCTCAACATCTTCTTTTGCGGTAGGGTGACCCAAACTGGCTGCAGTGTCCCAGGCGTGGCGGCCTCACTAGGGCTTCTTCGTAAAGCGGTGCGAATGCTCGACTCCGTGCCTCTGCTTATACCAGCGTTTCCCAACCTTAGGAACTTGAAGATGCCTGGACTTCAACTCCCAGAATTCCCCAGCCAGCTCTGCTGGCTGGGGAATTCTGGGAGTTGAAGTCCACGCATCTTCAAGTTCCTAAGGTTGGGAAACGCTGGCTTATACAACCCAGGACCGCCTTCGCTTTGTGGGCCGCTGCTGCGGTTCCTGCCACGGCCGGCCCCGCGGTCGCCCTACGTGCGCAGGCTCTGCGGGGAGCCGGGCCAGGGA